>NW_006408520.1:36974405-37016866 GCF_000296735.1 Chrysochloris asiatica | reverse complement strand
CCCCCCCATAAATATATGCTTGAACTTGAAATTATTAATGTATACATAATAAAGGAAGGATGACATTAATAGGTAAAGAATATGGCTTTTGAAATACAATGGGTTTTGAGACATGCAAGCAATAGCAATTATTTAAAAAATAGAAAATAGAGCAGCTAAAATCTGATTGAAGTGGTTACACACTGTGCAAGCAAAAGGAGGCAAGAGTCTTGAAGAAGTCTAGGCAGAGTACAGGGAATGCCTGGCTAGGAAACACAGATGGACCTTTTTCTTTTTATCTCTATAACCTCCACTTTCCCTCTTTTACCTTCCAAAATTGTAACCCTGAACTTGGAACAATAATCAGGAAATTTCTGTTGAAGCTGTCCTTCCTTTCCCTAATCTATTTTTCCACATAATTAGCTGACTGACTTATTTGTCCTCTGATTTTATCTGAGGAGCTGGTGAATTTCACTAATACCTGTAGTTACCACATATCAATGCTAAAGAAGTATTTAATTCCCAAGATGAAAAGCAAACATTCAGAGTATGCATAAGAAAGACTGAACTACTGGAAAGTTAACACTTGTCACTGTAGTAGTACCTTCCAGCCAATGATTTCAAAGCCCTTAAAAAGCAAAACCTTATCACTCTCATTTTGCTAAAACTGTAATACAGAAAGGTTAAGTGATTTGTTTATTTATTTGTGATTTCTTTATTCTGCCCTAACAAAGCAGTAATGGAGCTGGGAAAAGGAGACAACATTTTTTATTTCTTATTCTCTTTCAGACCACTCACCTTGCTTAAATGTTCATGGTGGAATCTGGTGACATTTACTTTTAGAAGTCAGCCACTATCGTTATTAAACTGACAATGAATGCCCTATTTTTAGAACTAGTCAGAAAAGTCCAGGGCCATTGCTTTGGAACTCAATATTCAGAGCAAAGTTAACTTTGAACAATTATAACTTGTGGAACTATAGTGTTAACATAGACATTTATTCATTGAGGTCCCCAGTGTAATGTCACAAATCCTGTTAACATTTATTTTGAACTCACTATGTGACAGCCACTATGCTAAGTGCATTGAGTCATTAAGTTAATTAAGTCACATAACAATCTTATCCACAGGTACTATTACTATTCAGTTTTTTTAGAAAAGAAAACAGGAATCGAAAAGTAACTTGCACAGATCTCAAGCTCATTAAGTGGTGAACCTAGGAGTCCAGGGTTCATGAATTCTAACTTCTATACCTATAATCTCTACTACTCATTCTTTTTGCATTCCTTTGTTGGATCAAAAATTAACAGAATAAAACATGTATAAGTGCAATGAACAAAATCAACTGTCAGCCTAAATTTGAGTCTGCCTACCAAGCTGCTTAAAAACTCTCTTTATTTACAAGTGTAAATATAACACAATGCCAATTAAAACAAACCAAAATAACGCAAAACCCAATTTCCGATGTTGAATAGCTGTAGAGAGTTTAAAAGAAAAAAAAAGTCCTGTTTTTTAAGTTCAGATTTGTTGCAACATGGTTATATTCTTTCTGCTATGCAAAGAGAGGGTGTAGGTAATATTTTGACAAGGCTGTATCAAGCGAAAGCATATTTTGATAAAAACTGCTACTTTACTGCTAAAGATTCAACTTCAACACAACTTCATTAGGTACTACTCAGTTATCAGATCTATGAAGTATGAAGAATAAGTACTTGATCGCAATGTCGGTTTGAACCATAAAAGTTGGTGGTTCAAAAGCACCAGCCGCTCATTGGAAACTCTATACGGGGTCTCAGTGAGTCAAAACCAACTTCATGACACTTAGCAACAACCGCAAAACAGGAAAATAAAAGTTTAAATAGCATATTATGTAATATAATGAAAAAAGCACAGATTTGCTGAGTTTAGACTGGGTTTTAAATCCTGTCCCAACTAGAGATTAGAGTGACCTGGATAAATTATTTGATCTTGCTGACCTCCAATTTTCTCAGATCTGAAATAGTGACATCCCTGCCTTGCTGGCTTGTTATGATACTTAAATGGACTATCAACTACATGAGACCAGAACTAGCGTAATCTTTGGCTGGGGGCACTGTGAGGTAATTGTTAGAATGCTAACCAATAGGTATTGTTCAAACCCACCATCCACTCCACTCCATGGGATAAAACTGAGGCTGTCTGCTCTCCTAAAGATTTACAGTCTTCTGGACTGCCAGGTTTTTTTGAACTGCAAGGTTGATGGTTTAAATTCACCAGTCACTTCTTGGAAACGCTACACAGGGTCACTATGAGTTGGAACTGACTCAACAGCATTTAACAAAGACAACATACAAGCTGTGGAGTCCTAGTGTGGTGCTATAGGAAAAGCACGTAACCTGGAGGTCAGTTTAAACCCCAAGGCTGTGGTGTTATAAGATAAGCAATGGACTGCTAACCACAAGGTTAGTGGTTCAAACACACCAGCTCCTCCTTTTAAATGCGATACAAGATCTCTGTGAGTCAGAACCAACTGACAGCACTTAACAACAAGGCACTTAACGATAAGATATAAGTTCACTATGAATCAAAATCAACTAAATGGCAGTTGGTGAGCTTTTTTGTTTTACATATTTCTTGAATGAATGGCAAAACTCAAGAGTTCCAACATGGTATCTGCCATATTTTGTATTCAATACGTTATCTATTTTTTAACACTGTCATTGCTAATAATGTCTATGTCAAAACTGTAAAGGCTCTGAAATTTTATCCTATTTTATAAGCTAATAAGTTCATCTGCCAGTTTCATAAGCTTGGCGAGAAGACATAGACTTTAGTAGGGAGCCTTGGAACAGAGCCAAAGTGTAGTCTATTACAGCAAAAGCTGTAGCCAGAGTATCAGCATTTTTGCACTAGTTCCCTGAGCTTCAATTCCCCGAGGACAACACCAAAAGTGCCAAATGATACCGCCACAGTCAATGGATGACATTACAAGAGAATGAAAGTAAGATGCCTGCCCTTTGCTCCAAGAGACAATTGCTCTTTCTTTCAAGGTTGAAAACAAACCTGCCCTTTGTTTTAAGAGAGACACTATCTGCCTACTAAAGACTGTTTGCTATACAAACTTACAAAGCCTGATTCACAGATGTGTAGAAACAACGGGGATCCATGGAGATTTGTTACACAACAGTATAAACAGGTAAAATATGTTGAAATGTGATCAGAATGTGATTTTCAATTATAAAAGAATGTTCTAAAATATAGCAAAGTTAACTTATTGCTTTTTTTTTTTCTTTCAAGTTTGATTGTTGTTGTTGTTGTGTGCCGTGGAGTCGGTTCCGACTCATAGCGACCCTTTACAGGGTTTCCGAGGCTGTAAATCTTTACTGGAGCAGAAAGTCTCATCTTTCTCCCGCGGAACAGCTGGTAGTTTCGAACTGTTGACCTTGTGGTTCACAGCCCTATTTGTAATCACTACGCTACCGATAGCAGATATAATTTTTCAGATACCATGATATTGAGATATTTAAATTTAATATTTTATTTGGTTATTTTCTAAGAGCATAAACATTAGCTATCAAGTCACACTCTGGTCTCTTTGAACACCTCCCTATCCTTCCTGAACAAAGACATTGGTCAGTTTATGAAAAAGTGCTTTTCAATAAAAAACATAGAAACCAAGAACTTGAGGTTATTATTAAAGGATCTTTTGCAGCTGGCCTGAACAGTCATGTATTTCCATACTCAAAATAGATAATATAGTTGTAGACCATCCCAGTTAACAATAATATACGTTAACAATAATATATTTGTGGCTGTTGTTGTTAAGTGCCGTTGAGTCAGTTCCAACTCATAGCATCACTGTATAGGATTTCCAAGGAGTGGCTGTTGGGTTTCAACTACTGACCTTGTGGTTGTGCTTATCCTACAGCATGACACCAACTTCCTAATATTATTTTCTTCTCTTTTTTTTCCTAAACACTTGTCAATACTAACTCTTTAAGGTGGTGGTGGTGGTGGTGGTTATGTGCCGTGGTATCACTTCTGACTCAGTGAGCCTGTACAGGGTTTCCAATGCTGTATATCTTTACAGGAGTAGAAAGCCTCATCTTTCTCCCGCAGGACAGCTGGTAGTTTCAAACTGCTGACTTTGAAGTTAACTACTAGATTGAAGTTGTCAAGGATTTCATTCTTCTTGGATCAACTATCAACACTCATGGAAGCAGCAGTCAAGAAATCAAACAACGTATTGCATTAGGCAAATCTGCTGCACAAGACTTTTGAAAGTGTCGAATAGCAAAGATGTCAGAGCTTGAGGGCTAAGGTGCAACTGACCCAAGCCATGGTATTTTCAATAACCTCATATGCATACGAAAGCTGGATAGTGAATATCGAAGACCGTAGAAGAAATGATGCATTTGAGTTATGGTGTTGGAGAAGAATATTGAAAGTTCCATGGGCTGGCAAAAAAAAACAATAGATCCATTTTGGAAGAAGTACAGCCAGAGTGCTCCTTGGAGGCTAAAATGGCCAAACATCATCTCTCATACTTCGGACATATTCTTAGGAAGGCCCAGTCGATGGAAAAGGATATCATGTTTGGTAGGGTGGAGGTTCAGGGGAAAAGAGGAAGACCCCCAATTAGATGGATTAGTCAAGTGGCAACATCGATGGACTCAATCAAGCATGGCAACAGTAGTGAGGTTGGCCCAGGATCGGTCAGTGTTTCGTTCTGCTGTGCATAAAGTTGCTATGGGTCGGTACTGACTCCATGGCACCTAACAACAACAACGCTACCAGAGTTCCTTACTCTTTAAGGAAGTGATTTGCAATTGTCTTTCACTTCTTCAATATTCATTCCTTCTGAATCACTTTCCTTACATATCAATGGTTCAAATGATATCCTTAAATATCAATAATGAACTTTTAATAGTCAAATCTAATGACTTGTTCTAAGTCTCCTCCTAATGTGCTATTAGTATCAGCCTTTCCTTTTTGACATTCTTTGGTCTTTCCATTGTATTTTCCTATCTCTCTGATAAATGATCCTTTAGCTTTCTCTTTCTTGGATTAGTTGCTAGTCCTATCCCTTAAATATCAATCTTCTATGAATTCTTTATCTGTTCTCTTCTTCTACCATGTTTCCACTGTCAATCACCGTCTGATTTTTAAATCTTAGTTCTGCACAGAGGTATGCAGAGGCATGTCTTCCTTTCTAAGTAAGTATTCTTTTATTTTGTCTCCTCTTTTCCAACATTTACTAGATACTTGAATTTGCATGCACCCATGTACTAATGATACATTAGACTCCATAGTCTACACCTTAACACCTCCAAATATGTTCCACCAAACAAGTCTTGCCCAATATTACCAAATTCCTTTTAAGTGCACTATTATTTACTTGTTAAAGAAGCTTGATGCTGTAGCATAAGTGCAGGGTTGGCAGTTCAAACCCACCAGCCACTCCTTGGAAACCCTATACAGGCTCCTTATGAGTCGGGACCGACTTGAGGGCACTTAATTACAACAAGAAGCAGAATATTTCTCCTTTGATATCATATCTGATTGTTGCTGTTGTTAGGTGCCATCGAGTTGGTACTGACTCATAGCAACCCTAAAGACAACAGACAGAAACACTGCCCAGTCTTGTGCCAACCTCATGATCACCGATCCATTTGAGCCCATTCCTGTTGCCACTGTGCCAATTCATCTTGCTGGGTGTCTTCCTCTTTTTCTATGACCCTCCACTTTACAAAATATGATATGCTTCTCCAGAGACTGGTCCATCATGATAACATATCTGAAGTATGAGAGACAATGTCTGGCTATCCTGGCTTCCAAGGAACATTCTGGCTGTACTTCTGCCAGGTTTGTTCTTTTAATTTTCTCCTCCCACACCATAACTCAAATTCTTCTATGGTCTTCCTTATTCACTGTCCAACTTCCACATGCATATGAGGTTATTGAAAATACCATGGCTTGGATCAAGCACACTTTAGTCCTCAAACTATCATCTTTGCTCTTCAACTAAAGAGGTCTTATGCAGCAGATTTCCCCAATGCAATGCATCCTTTGAATGCTTCACTGCAGCTTCCATGAGTGTTGATGGTTGATCAGAGCAAAATAAAGTCTTTGACAACTTCAATCTTTTCTCCATTTATATGGATGTTGTTTATTGGCCCAGTGGTGAGAATTTATGTTTTCTTTACATCAAGGTGCAACCCACACCAAAGACTGTGGTCTTTGATTTTCATCAGTAAGTATTTTAAGTCCTCTTAGCTTTCAGCAAGCAAGGTTAGATCATCTGCATATGGCAGGCTGTTAATGAGTCTTCCTTCAATCCTAATGCCACCGTTTTCTTCTTTGAATCCAGCTTCTCGGATTATTTGCTCAGCATACAGATTGAATAAATTTGGCACACATCTTCCCTAATTTTAAACCATTCAATATCCACCTGTTCTGTTCTAACAACTGCCTTTTTCTATGTACAGGTTCCTCATGGCACAATTAACTGTTCCAGACTACTCATTCTCCACAATATTCCCCGTAGCTTGTCATGATCCACACAATCAAAGGCCTTTGTGTAGTCAATAAAGTCCAGGTAAGCATTTTTCTGCTATTCTCTGCTTTCACCAAGCACCACTGACGTCAGCAGTGATATCCCTGCTTCACGTCCACTTCTGAATCTAGCTTGAAACTGCTAGAACTTCTGTGCCAATGTATGGTTGCAGCTGTTTTTGTAGTATTTTTAGAAACATTTTACTTGCATGAACTATTAATGATACTGTCTGGTGATTGCTGCATTCCGTTGGCCACCTCTCTTTGGAATGGGGACAAATGTGGATCTCTTCCAATGAATTGGCCAGGTAGTTGTCTTTCAAATTTCTTGGTCTGGTTGAGTGAGTGCCTCCAGTGCTGCATCAGTTTGTTAAAAGATTTCAATTTATATTCCATCAATTCCCGGTGCCTTGTGCTTTCCTAATGCCTTCAGTGCACCTTGGACTTCTTTGTTCAGTTCATTGGCTCTTGATCATATGCTCTTGATCATAGGTTCTTGATCTTGATATGGTTGAACATCGACCATTACTTTTTGGTACAATGACTCTGTGTATTCCTTCCATCTTCTTTTGATGATTTCTGCACCTCTCAATATTTTACCCATAAAATCCTTCAATGTTGCAAGTCGAGACTTGACTTTTTTCTTCAATTCCCCCAGATTGAGAAATGCTGAGTATGTTCTTCCCTTTTAGTTTTCTAATTCCAGGTCTTTGAACATTTCATTATAATATTTGACTTTGTCTTCTGAAGCTGACCTTTGACATTTTCTGTTGAGCTCTTTTATCTGTTCATTTCTTCCAGTTGCTTTGGCATCTCTACACTGGAAAGCAAGTTTCAAAGTCTCTTCTGACACTCATTTTGATCTTTCCCTTCTTTGTCTTCTTAATGACCTTTTGCCTTTTTACTATGTGATATTCTTGATGTTATCCCCAAATTCTTCTGGTTTTTGGTCTTTAGTGTCAAATGCATCAAATCTGTTCTTCAGGTGATCTCTAAATTCAAGTGGGAAATGTTCATGGTCATATTTTTGTGTTCTTACACTTGTTTTAATTTTCTTCGGTTTCAGCCTGAATTTGCATATGAGCAATTGATGGTCTGTTCCACAATCTGCCCCTTGCCTTGTTTTGGTTGATGATATAGAGCGTTTCCACAGTCTCTTTCCACAGATGTAGTCAATTTGATTTCTGTGTATTCCATCTGCTGAGTTCCATATGTGCAGTTATCTTTAATGTTTTTTATAAGAAGTGTTTGCAATGAAGAAGTCATTGGTCTTATAAAATTCTATCATGTGATCTCCAGCACCGTCTCTATCACCAAGGCCATATTTTCCAACTACTGACCCTTTCTATTAGTTTCCAACTTTTGCATTCCAATCACCAATTATTATCAATAAGATGAGGCTTTCTACTCCCGTAAAGATTTACACCCTCGGAAACCCTGTACAGGGTCGCTATGAGTCGGTTCCGACTCCACGGCACATAACAACAACAACAACAATCTGATTATAATACCTCTTACTCATCATGATCCCACCACCCTGGTTTAGATCAATTTAACTCCATCCCTTACCAAATGCAATGAGTCCTGGCAGTGCAGTGGTGAAAACACTAACAACTAACCAAAAGGTTGATGGTTTGTATTACCCCGCCCCCACACCTCGTCAATTTAAAGAAAAGTGTGGCCGTCTGCTTTTGCAAATAATTAGGGCCTTGGAAGCCCTGTGGGGTAGCTGTCCTATAGCATCAACATGAATCAAAATGGACTCTATTGGGGAGGATTTTGTTGGGTTTCATGACAAATACAAGACTGCCTAACAGATTTTTCTGCTTCTAGGCTGCACTTTGTCATCCTACATTGTATCCATTGTTTCCTTCTGTGAAGAGGGATTTTCAGTATCGCCTTTGCTCCCAGGACCAGTGGTGTCCCTAATGTGTTGTGTGGTACACAATGAACTGAGTGGCACTGTCAGTGGGTGACACCATAATGACTGTTCATACAAATTTTTGTGCTGTGCTTCAACAGAAATGTATTATTTTTTAAAACATCTCTGCAGTTGGTTACAAAGACAAAGTCATTTTCCCTAAGCCCAGAATACATAAATCAATATGTTGAGAAGGCTAAAAGTTTATGCAAATTTACTTTTTGAGCCTTCTAATACGCTGGCCAGAGCTGTCATTATTACTAAATTATAATGAAACTTTGAATCACCTGGTTTCCTGCCCAGCCTACGAGCATACACTGTTGTTTTCACTCCTGCCAATGTTTTTACAGTCACTAATTTTGTCAATTTTCTAATGCTTTTGCATCAGTATTGTGGTAACTGTTATTTGTGTACCTACATCAATAACTTTTTAGAGAATGCATTAGGAAATAAAGGAAAAGAAGAGAGAAAAAAGTTTCCGTTCAGTTGCCAATGTTGTAACTAATGCTGTAATTCAATGTGGAAAGATTTTATAAAACAATTTGGTTAATATTCATATTATCTAAGAAATATTATATTTTAGCAGTTTGCAGCTATATGTATCACATATTATTCTAGGATTAAAATGAAGGAAAACAGAACATTACTACAGCTTCTGTGTAGTATGGCATGGGGAGTGTTCTATGAAGGGAGAGGGTGTCACTGTGAGTTAACATACTGGATAACACCAATACTAGTGACGTTACTGTACTGGACAAATTCATGCTTTTTAGTCTTGCTTCAAGTCTCTTCACCATCGGACCCTTCCTTGTCTTCATTCTATCAATGTTTACTGAACTAGGAATAATGTAGTCAGCAGAATCAGACAAGGTGGTTACTTGGGATGGATAAGAAGAGAGGATGGATGGACTGATATTAATCAATTAATGCATTATTACAAACTGTGAGAAGAGATTCTGTAGAAAATTCTATTTCTACCTTTATACTCTACAAGTCACCTCAATATAACTGTTGATTTTACTAGGTTGGATTGCTTAGTATCTATCAAACTCTTATACACTTTTCCTTCTCAAAATATAGCAGTTACATGCTACGCATTTTATAGCTTTTCCTCTTTTGACCTGTAATCTGAAATTGTCCATATTCACTAAGGTCCAGTCCAAATACCATTCCTCTTATATCTTTTCTCTAATCATGTTGGCCTTTCTTGGAATAATTAGAATTCTTTGTAAAATGGTCATGACACCTGTCACATATCACATCATACTAAGTGAACATATGTATATTTGGCAGTTGTTCCTGCCATACTGGGAAACATTTGGGAACAGGTAGGATGTTTCAATTTTTCTAATCCCTCCATGCCTGAAATACTGGTGAGTTTGCAGTACACGTTCTGTACTTGCTGATTAAATCAATTTATAAAACACCCCAAATCTTGGTGTTCAGCTGTAGAAAAGCACTGAACTGCTAACAATGTAATATGGTCAGTGGTTGGAACCCAGCAGCTGCTCTTTGGAAAGGTTGTACAGGGTCTCTAAGGAGCTCTGGTAGTATAGTGGTTATGAATCGGGCTGCTAACCTCAAGGTTGGCATTTGGAAACTACCAGCCATTCCTCGGGAGAAAGATAAGGCATTCTGCTCCCGTCAAGATCTACAGCCTGGGAACCCCTGTACAGGGTCACTATGAGTCGGAACCAACTCCACGGTACTTAACAACAGCAATACAGGGTCTCTCTATGAGTTGGAACAGATTCAACGGCATTTAAGAACAATAACATCCAGCGTGCTCCTCTAACCATTAGCTAGAAAATATGTAAGTGTTGCTACTTCATAGAAATGCAGTCAGTGACAGACAGTGGCTCTATACTAGCCAAGGACTTAGAAAGGTGTTGTGGTAAGCCAAAGCTCTATCTGCAAAATCTCTAAATAGTCCACAGAGCAGGTAGAAAGGAGGCAATTCCCCCACTGAATTGGAGGGAAAAAAGTTCTACAAATAAATTTCTCTGGAGCAGAGGTATCTAGGGCATAATATCATCACCTCTTTGTAAACGCAGTATTTCTTGGAAGGATATCATGAAAAATCAATCACTCAACAGTTCTGCTATTGCCATATCAGTCTAGAAATTGCTATTTGTAGAAACAGTAAAATAGAGCTTTGCTAAGTCCCCAGCTACTTCTCTCCTAAACCAGAGGCCTTCAATTTTCCAAACTCATTAAACCACTCTCTAATTTTATGTCTATAACAAACAGCTATACATATAGTTTAAAACAATAAGATTTATCATGTTTTATTTTCAGAGTTCTTTGTACTCATCAAGTAATTACCCACATAACACCCTTGTGATGCAGATGCTATTATTCAGTCATTCCCATTTTATGGATAAGAATATTGAGACACTGTTGTTGTTGTTGTTGCTAAGTGCCTAAAGTCAGTTCTGATCCATAATGACCTGTGCAAGGTATCCAAAGGGCAGCTGGTGAGTTTGAATCACCAACCTTACAGTTCAAATGGCTTTGCAGTCTGGAGCATTAATCCACAGCACCACACCAAGACACTAGAGATCTAATAATTTGCCAGAGTCAGTATAGCAGAAAAAACAATTAAATTTTTCTGACTCATCCTGAGTTCAGACTGTATAATTCTACTACATGTTAGACTTTCCTGCACATGTTGTTGTTGTTGTTAAGTGCCATTGAGTCGGTTCCAACCCATAGCAGCCCTATTACAGGGTTTTTGAGAAGCAACTGGTGAGCTTGAACCACCAGCCTCGCAGTTCAAACTGACTTTGCTGTCCACTGCATTAACCCACAGTGTCACACCAGGACTCCTACACCATGCATACTTTAAAATACCTGCATGAGTATGTGCTGAATAAAATAGGGATCTTACAAAATAGGCATTAGTATTATTTAGCAGTTTTGTCCATAGTACACTGTTTTATTGTATATGATTGCTGTTAAGTGCTGTCAAGTCAGTTCTGACTCATTGTGAACCTGTGTAGGGTTTCAGAGAAGCGGCTGGTGAGTTTGAACCACCACCTTAATTGCTAGCAGTCCCGTGTTTATCTTACAGCGCCATACCAAGATACGTGGCATAGAAGAGAAATAAGCATTATTCCACTATACTTGGGAATTATAGATCAAATACATAATTCTACTTAATAATCTGTTCTTAAGATTAAAACATTCCACACTGTTAGCAATTTCATATCCTTACAATAAGATGATTAGAAGCAAAATGGCTGGTCTAAAAAAAATTTCCAAGAACATTTATTTTGTGCTATAATATCTCATTGAAATGGGAGGACATGATAATCCTGTACCTCATGCAAAATCAATTACATTTTAGTTCAAGATTTTCAGTGGCTGAAACAGGATATTATTTTATGTCCCAAGCAATATGTTGTTCCAGTTACTAAGGAAACCAGTAGCAAAAACTAAGTTTACAATGATGCATTATCAAGAAATTGGCTGCAATGTCAGTCTCTGGGGTATCATTACAAAATGCTATTTGCATTTAAATGTCTTATAACCCTTAAGCAACTGATGTGTTTGTTTATAAGCATGAGTATGCATTTTTTAAGTTCTGGAAATTCTTTTGAAACATGCAACCAATACATCGATATTTAACCATTTAGAGAGCGACCTATTAGGGGCATGATGTCTCCTGCTGAATTATTATGTGTGAATTGTGCTTCCTTGGGTTTCCAAGGAGACCTCTGTTAAAGCCGCAGTGCATAATGTGCTGCTCACTAATGAAAGCTGCACATTCTGTTTCACACATGGCAACAAACAGGCGAAGTCATGTTGACTTATACTGTTGCATGTCACAAATAACAAGATTCTACAGGAATCAATACATCTATTTTGCACACCCGGTTGCTGGAGTCTGTGGCTATTCAAGACGGACTCCAAGTTCCTCAGGGAAGTCAAGGAAAACCCCAGATTTTTCTTGACAGACACTTGCCTCTTTTGTCAAAAAGAAACAACAAATATTCTGATGAGTTACTGATGCTTTTATAGCTGAAAATTCTCCTGACAAACTACTCTACTGACCAGAGATGACAAGGCCTTGACATGCTGCCTCTGCCTTCAGAATATATAGAACTACTACAAAAGCTGATCAGATTGAATACAGCCATAGAGAAAGCTAACGTGATAGAGCACAGAATCGCAGACCTCAAACTAGACTGTTTTCCTTTAGTGAAATCAACATCCATTCATTGTCTCCCCAGAATTTCTTTCCCTGCAGTATCCTTTTTCTTAAGGTTTAGGACTTAGAACTTTTGTAATTATTTTTTTATAAAAATATTTTCTTTGGCTACAAATTTATTCTATATTTAATGAAATAATATGACACAAACTATATAAAATCAGCCTTTACTAAACAAATCACTTTTATGACTAAGCAATTACACTCACCCCAAGGAACACAAAAACTAAATAGAAGAGACAAGATTTCTATTTGAAATTGCAAGTGGGCAATTGCAAATACAGTCCTCCACGATAAAACAAATTTAATTAAGCAACATTCTAACTTTGGAATAAGCATGGCCACTGAATTAGTGCCATTTGGGGGGGGGGGGCGGGCAGTGCGTATTATTTTAGCAAAGTACTTGTGAGCCAGTCTTTTGCATTACTCATTGTTTTTTCCTTCCCTTGTAGTCAACTCAGCATCAATGTGCATGGTAAATAGAAATACATTGTGACTGAATACTACGAAATTATGAAAGAAAGAACAGATCAAGCTTTCCTGGGTATCTGGGAAACCAGCACACTGGAGGCTAATTTTGTGGAAGGTTTCTTTTACTTCCCATCAATATGCCATAAGCCTGACCTGGAGGATCCCCTTCAATTGATGCAAGAAAGTAATTAAGTCTCCAGGCTCATCACAACCTGTGCAATCTCATGTGCAAAGATTGTGCTTGGAGTCAAGCAGCTTTTAGTTTTATGACAAAGACTCCTGTAATGTAGGGTTAACAATTAAAGTCAGGCAGTATGTTTCTCTCATGGGGCTTGATGCTCACTCAAGTGCTACAAGCACTGATCTCATTTGAAAGAAGACTGGTTTAAACCCATCTTTCTCCCTCTCTTCCTCTCTTCGTTTTTCTATCTTCTTTCTTTCTTCTTTGTTTTTTTTTTTACTTCAACTGTTTAGTGTCTAACTTTCCTGGCACCCTTTTCAGGTCTTTTTATATACTCAGTCTTTACCTTTAGGAAATGCTTAGGCATACTGACACACTCCTAGACATAACCCCCTGATAAAATCCAAGTCCTTCCACAGTGTGTGGGTTGCTTCCTGGTTGAGCTACAAAATTTTAAAAACAGAAGGTATCATTGGATGGTTAAAAGAAACCTCTCTGAGTTCAGCTGAGTTCCCAGGCAGAGAAGGTAATAACACACACCTACTTTCAAGGACAGAGGGTAGCTTTAGTGTGTTTTCTCACGAGGTTGCCTTCTCACTTAATCATGTAGAATAAGCATCCGCCTCATTAAAAACAGAACAGAAGGAAAGGCTTACCTTGCTATCTCTTTTCTAATTTGGGTTTGCCTTTTTCTTCATTCTCAGTGTTAGACATCTGCTTCCTTTCTATGATAAACCCACAGCACAATGGTCCAGGGTATATTTTTTGAATTAGATTTTGACAGGGGAAATGCTTGTCATTTATTTTTGAACTAATAATGTGGGCAGCATGTTGTTAAGAGAAAGATTGATTTAATCAATTAACTCAAGATATGTGTAAAGCATTTCTGCATGTGTTGAGAAAATAAATAAATAAATAAATAAGTACCACAGACAGGCAGGATTCTCCCAGGAACACATATGAACAACTTTTCAGCAAGTCCATATTAAGAACTAAAGAATATAATACAATTTACACAGACAAAACAAAAACATTTTTAAAAGCTGACGTTTAGGATAATTGTTTTTTGTTTTATTTTTTAAAATAGAAATTAAGAATCTAAAGGTGTATATAAATCCTTTCTGGATAATTTAGATCATTAAAGCTTCCTTTAATGAACTTTCCAAAAGTTGTTATTCTTATGTTTTTAATATTTCTGAAGACCAGAATTAAAACCTCTAAAAATAAAGATCATATGCAGTTCAGAAATAGATTAAAATGATCTCCTCTTTTGCTGCATATTATCATTGAACACAGCATCCTGATGAAGTGCAATGTGTACATGCGTGTGGCACGCTGTACACAGAAAACCATGGGCAACAGACATTAGAGTACTTATTAATCTCTAATGCAAATTAGCAGATACATATTTGTTTTCCTCAAATCTATACTACTGCTTCCTGGTCCTAATCTTGGACAGGGACAGAGGACAGGGCTACGTTGACAATGAAATGGCTATATACTACATATAAGGAACTCCACACTGTTAGTGCCATCTCTAGAATTTCATCATTTACCTCCCTGGTCAGAACTTGCTGATTTGCATATGTAATTGCAGGAGTTAAAGGTGCAAGCATAAAAATCACAGCACAAAGTCAAGGTGGAGATGGGAGAACACGGTGAAAGAAGCAGTTGGCCTCTTTGCCTGGGTTCTTCCCTTAACTAATGGAAAGTGTCCCTGCTTTTCATCTGTTTTCATCAATTTCTTTCACCCTAACTCTGTTTCAAAGTCATAAAAAAAATCTTCTATCTTAACCTTGGCATGAGGTCAGAAGAAAAGACTTTAGAAGGTGCATTTATAGTTTTTTATCCTGCAGTCTCAGGGGACAATACATTCTCCAGCCAGCTGTACCTTTTGAAGTTTCACAGACATTCTATAGTCTTTCCAGTTACAACTTTCTTTTCTTTTTAAGACTACAACTGATTAGTTATAACTGTTTTTTTTTGGGTTTTTTTTAACTATTTCATCTGATGCAAGTGGTTTAAGCTATGTTGTCTTTTATTAACTTTACTATTCACAATAATAAGATCATATTTCCCACAATCTATCTCTGATACCATCAATGTTGATACATTTGTATTTCTGGTAAACTCCAATACAATCTATAGAGTGATAGAGAGCCAGGAAGATTTTGCATAGTGGAATCAATTCATTCTAATTTAAAATAAATATCTAATAGAGGAGACAAGTATTTCCAAATTTAGATGTAAAAGATTTAGATACAGATAATACTGAATTGGAAGCAAGATAATATTTGATGCAAAAATCTACACTACAATAAAAGGGATTCTGCCATATTTCAAATGTATTTTGCCTAAGTCTTTCAAAAACTTCATGGAAAAAATTGAATTTAAAGATAAGTGGAATTTTCCACAAACTTTTTGAAGCTCCCTCCCACACTTGCTCTGTTTATAAATGTATATATAAAATGTATTTAAAAAATTTTTTTTTTCATTTTCAACACTTGAACCATATGTTAAAGTGGAAGAATATTTGTCCTCCTAATAATCAGTTCTAAGCACCATAAGATATTATTCCACAAGCTCACATTCAAGCATTATGTGGGTTTCTCAGATACAGCTCAATATAAGTCTCAGATGAAAAGACTAAAGCTAGAAAGGGAAGTTATTTCAGTTGAACATATAGCCTCAGCCTCTACCTACATTCTTGCCAAACCCCATTTGGACAAAACACTAAAGCTAACTGCTTGCCCTCTGTTATTAACAATGATAGCCTGATTAGGAGATAAGCCTCTATGTGATTTTAATAAACAGCTGATTGGAAGAGAAAAAATAGAAAATTAGGTTTCAGTTGCTAAAAAATGAAAACATTAGTAGCCCAGAAAATATATTTGCATTTAATATTAAAAGTAGTCAATAATCAAATGAAAATATATTCTGTTCTGTTTATTTTCTTGGATTAATTTGAAAAGCACAAAGCAATAAAATAAAATAATCATGATATGCCTCAACAGAAAGGAAAATTCCCATAAGCCTTTATGGTTTCATATTTGATTTTGGATAATTGTCCAGAAATAATAAGGAAGTTTCACAGGAATGGTTCCAATCAGGGATATAAAGGAATAAGCACAGTTTGAATGGAACTTTTGGCTTATGAGACAAAACTGTGATTCTCCAATGGCTCCATGAAAATGCAACTGAGGGAAATGGGAAAAAGAGCAAAATGATAATTGTGTCTCAGTTAACTCCACTATGAGACAGTTCCATATTCTCCTTCATGAAATAAATTTTAAGAAAAACTTAAGTTTAGCACACTACTCAGTAACTCGTAATTGTTGCCAAGTAATAAGAGAGAAACACCTTGAGCTCCCTGCTGGCATAATCAGGCAGTAGAAATGTTCAGCAAAGTTCACCCCAGTCTACATTATTGTCTAGTCCCCTCAGCTAGTTATCTTGTGGGCAAATCTTTCAGTTAAAAATGGGATTTTCTCAGGGAACTTGGTATTTATCTTTAGTCTTAAAATGTGCTTCCCTCCCACTGTAACAAAAAACAAAATTCACATGCATACATGCAACCCACAAAAATGTTTCCATTCTCTAACTTCCTAAAATTTATCCATGCTGCCATTAGACATATTTTCCCCATTTTATTTAAGTTATTTGGGAGCAAATCTATCTCAATAAATTCTAAACCCTTTAGAAACAGTGATAAGGTTATGACAGAGTGAAGTATTAAAAGCATGGGTTATGATTGGAACTCTGAGTGCTCCACTTACTATTTGTGTTATTGTGTGCAGGTGATGTAACTGCTTTGCCTGTCAACATAAGGGTGTATTAATAATAGTACTTGCCTGATTTGATTGTTCTGTGGCTTACATAAAATAGTGTGAGTAAAAGTTTTGTGATATAGTAAATCACAATTATGAATTCTTTATATCATTAATCCTTCATAAAGTACTTACTTTAAATTAATTCTTCCAAAATAAATATTGTTTAGTTAAGAGTGAATGCTTTTTATTTCTCTGATTCATTTTGATTTGTTTCACTTATTTTTGTTTCTTTGTTGTTATTATTGAGTACCATCTAATCAATTCTAACTCATAGTGACCCATATGTACAACAGAACAAAACATGGCCCGATCCCCTGCATCATCCTCACAATTGTTGCTATGTTTTGAGATTTTTAAAATTTGCTCCAGTTACTTATAAATAAAAAGTAAAATGTATATTATATAACATATAATAAGTAAAATTCTTGTATTATTTAAAAAAAAAATGCCTTAGGAGAGAAATTTAAGAGTTCTGAATTGGAATTTAAATTTTCTTTGAAATATTCAACTCCAGTACCATAAATGTACCTTGTTAATGATTTAGCAAAGTGTAAAGTACATTGCAGAAATCCCTAAAACACTAATAGGAGATAAAGACCTCAGTGTGTCTGACACTGAATATAATCAATATAGATATTTTTATTTCAGACTTATTTGAGATGACTTAATAACATCTTAATGTATGTAAATAAAAGGCTAAAAGTACTGCTCAAAAACTGTAGAATCTGTGAACTATTACATGTGCCTGAGTGGTTTTGTTTGTTTGTTTGTTTGTAAAAAGCTCAAGTGGATAGAGAGAAATAATGTTAACTGATGGTAGGTACATGGAGGGGATTATAATCATTGTAATGAAACAAGGTGTATGATTTGTTGAATGTAAAACTGATGATCTGACCTGTAAACTTTCACTCAATCCACAATAAAAACCTTAAAAAAAAGCAAAAAAAAAACTGTAGAATCTCTTATACTATGTTTCCAGGGAACACACCCTTCCTAAAAGAGGGGCTGGAACTAAGATAGTAATTTAGAGAATGTTGTTCTTGTTAAGTTTCATCGAGTCAGTTCCAATTCATAATGACCCTGTATAGTGTTTCTGAAGAGCCACTGGTGGGTTTGAACCTCAAAGTCCAGTTCTGAGCCTACAGTACCATACCAAGGAATCCAATTTAGAGAACAGGATCATAGAATATAGGAAAAGAGCTTAGACATTCTCATTATAAACTCTATATTAAAGAAGAAAAAATACTAACTTCTAGTATTGAAAAGGAGCTCTGGCAGCGTAGTGGTTGTGAATCGGGCTGCGAACCGCAAGGTCTGCAGTTCGAAGCTGTCAGCTGTTGCGAGGGAGAAAGACGAGGCTTTCTACTCCCATAAAGACTTACAGCCTCGGAAACCCTGTACAGGGTCACTATGAGTCGGAACCCACTCCACGACACATAACCAAACAGAATTTACATAATGTGCCCTGTTGTTGTAAGTGCCGTCAAGTTCTTGCCCATAGCGACCCAGTACAGGGTTTCCGAGGAGCAGCTGGTGAGCTTGAACCGCCTACCTTGCAGTCCAAACGGCTTTGCAGTCTGGCACATTAACCCACAGTGCCACACCAGGACTCCTAATGTGTCCTGTTGTTATAGTTGAGTGCTGTCGAGTCGGTTCCAAACCATAGGGAACCCTGTACAGAGTTTCTGAGGAGGAGCTGGTGAGCTTGAACAGCTGACCTTGCAGTTCATATGCCCTTGCAGTGTGCCCTTGTTGTTGTTAAGTGCAGTTGAGTCGGTTCCGACCCATAGCGACCCTGTACAGGGTTTCCGAGGGTGTAAATCTTTACGGGAGTAGAAAGCCTCATCTTTCTCCCCTGGAGTGGCTGGTAGTTTCAAACCGCTGACCTTAAGGTTCTCAGCCCGATTTGTAACCACTAGAACCTAGATCTCAAATCATTGACCAACATTTCTCAAAATATAAGAATGAAGTTTTAAATGGTCAATTAAAAATATTATAAATGGGATATATTTAAAAGTAGAAGGATTACAGAAATTAAAAAAAAAAAATTTAACTTATCAGGAAATGGTATTATAATATTCCATATTTTCCCGAGTTATTTTTGTCTGTTCGTCGTGCTTACTTAGTGTTATCAATATTGTTTGAATCCTTAGAAACAAAACAGCTCCAGTGTGTGTGAGTGTACGTGTACGCATGCACACATGCACATGTTCATGGTTCTCAATTTATATTTTCATTTAAATGTGTATCTATATTCATCAGCTTTTCTTTTAAATGTTTATATGAAGACAAAAAGCTGAATTTCCAGTAATATACTTGTTATAACTTAAACTTGAAAAAAGTAATCTTTCCATAAAACATACCAAAAATGCTGCATCTAGAGCAATTATTAATATTTGGCTCTGGGACTCACACAAAACTGAATTCTAACCATCCTTATAAAGGAAAATACAAGTAGAGAAGGAATAATAAAACTCTAACTTTCTGAAGCATGGCTAGAAGGTAAATTATGCTAGTTAAAAGTTCCTCTTTCTGAAAACCCATGGCATACACAATTAGATAAAGCAGATACTAAATGCTTTTCTTTTTCTAAGATGGTGATGCTGAATGCATTTATTATAAACTTCTTTCTTTCTTTTAGTATTTAATACATTCTGCACAGCAACTGAATTCATATTATGTGGCCTTCAACTTGAGGCCAATAAGACAGAAGTTTTATTTGAACTAAATTAGAATATCCTCTCTACGAGAGAAAAACAAAACAGGTCAGATCAGATATTAATTGTAAGCACAAATAGCTTCTCTGTTCTCCACACAGAATTCCTAGTGGTACTGATGTTTATCAATCACATAAAATGGAATCATACAATTATTACAATACTAGATAGCACTAACTTGTCTTTAATATGACTCCTCTCTGCTCAGCTCCTTTTAAGTTGGCATCCATCTTATTTCCTCATTACTCCAAAATCAGTACAGAGAATGTATATTTATTGACATTATGAAAAGCTAATGACTAGGATACTGTATTAGAATTTATCATATGTACCTATGATACAATCATATAGTACCTTTACTCCAGAAACATGGGATACAGATTTATTTTATTACAAAGCATCAAGCCAGAGAGTACCTTAACTTCCTATGTCTGAACATTTGACCGAACTTAAGAAACAACACCCCAGCAACCTTGTCATTTCAATTTTTCACACTTTTGTCTGTATGTGTTTTATGTCTCAACAAAGACTTATCTCCCCAACCCACTGCCACAGGATAATTCTCTGTAACAAAGCTCAGTCTCAATCTCCAACCAAATGAAAAAAGGGCAAATCCCCAAAGAGAAAAGTAACGGTCACAGCCATTTTTACGGGTCCCAATCTCACAGACCAAGGAAGAACTGATGACAGTTCATCTCTACCAGAAACTAGCAGAATATGCCCCAAAGGGATTAAAGGTTCTGTAAGGGGATTTTGTATGAAGAATATCTTTCTGAGCCCTCCAACAGAGAGAAGCATTTTTTACAAGTAAGGAAGCTGTGTTGGCACAACAGACAACATTTTCAAGCTGGGCAGAGATGCAAATAGCCACCAGTGTGAGAAGGTTGGTGTCTGTCATTCACAGGCCTTCTTCTTCCAGGTTTTTGTGTAACAGTATTTGGAAGGAGAAAATACACCCCATTGTGGAAACACTTTTGCTACAAATAACCACAGCATCCAACACATCAGGACCCCCCAAAACTTTCAGTATGCCTTCCTTTCCTGGTAAGGGTTAGAGTGTAAATCAAGCAGACTAGTGATACAAATAGGGTGGGAAAAGTAGTGGTTGGCCAAAATATTGAGCCTTACTTACAACTGTACCTGGAACATCATTGTCCATTTCTCCCATACTGTTCTGTTAATAAAACTTTGTTTTATGTAATATCTTTATGCCAAAATGCATCCCTAAATACTTCATAGACTTAAATAACGCATTTAATACAACCATCACATGTTGTTATGGTGTCCCAAATCACTAGGAATCTTGAATTAATACACTGTAATGATCTATCCCCAGAGGTAGCCAGAAGTGTCTTGTTGCCAGGCAGATTATGGTAAGGGATTTGGGGTAGCATAATTAAGGGGAGGTGCTTGCTGGCTAACATTCCTCAGAGAATCTAATTTTATTTTCTCTATTTAAAAAATGGGTAACAGACTATCCTGTGGGTAAATTACCAACCAGAGAAGTTGTTCAAATGTGAACAAAAGCACAGACATTTTCCTTTAAGAGCTAGAAGATATTACAAAATGATGATATTATGAATGAGTGTTGATTATAAGTTAGCCTCTTGTATTGTATTTCAATAAAAGAGACAAAGGCTTAGCTCTTATTCAACCAAACATCTTCACATAAATGAGTAAAAATCTGAGCCCAATGTAGAACTATTTCAGGCAGTTTCTATTACGCCTAGCATGTGACCTCCCAAACCCCAAGGTCTCTTGTGTATGGTGTTTTTCAACTAATATAGGGGCTTTTGTCTTTTTCCATATGCTGCGCTGTCTCTCTAACACAAAAGCCAACTTTTGAAGTGCAAAATAAATGTGTTAAAGGGCTTTTAAACTAAACTCACAATGATATAATCATTTAAAGGAGTTGATGTAATCATTACAAGCAATTTGTCCTTGCCAAAGATTGAAAAATGAGCCCTAAAACGGAGAGAGTTGTGCTGAAGCCTGCATCTTGCTTCGCATAGACGGACAGAAAATGCCTCTTACATATTTTTGCATAAATTGTTCCACTGCCTAATTGGGCGTGAGAGCAGAAAAGAATTGATGGCTCATGGTTCTCCTCAGCCACAGGTGTAGAATGAGATTGGGATTGTTAACAAGCTAATGTTGGTCTGGAACCCAGCTAAAGCATTCCATTTCTAACAGTTGGAGAGATGTCACACATTCTCGCTCAGAATGTGCTCTTCCCCTTGCCACAGAGATTAGCTACAGCCTGTTATGCTGGTACTTTGCTGGAAGGAATGGGACAGGAGCGCTACTGCTGCGTTATTATCTGGGATCTATTATGTTTTTACATTTTTCAAAAATCTGTAGGCTAGATCTTTGACATTCAACTGCCTATAAAGACATGCACCACCCGATGAGAAGCTTTGATGTGCATTTTGAGGATTAAATAATCTAGATAGAAGGCAATGTGTTTCCAGCCAAGAAGAAAACTATGGAGAAAATTTTGCCTCCTGCAGCTAAGCTCTGTTGGCAGTCAATACCTTTTAGCTTACCCTCTATATTTGATTTCATACATATTTACAGACTATTTTTCCTCTTACTGTTAATTCTTTTGAGACCAAATTAAGAACAAAGATAGCAGGAACAGGCTTCATCAAATAAAAATGTAAATATGCTGCATCTCATTTGTACTTGAAGAAAATGTATTTAAATATTTTTGTGTGGAGGGAAATAGTCTGGTTTTATCATTATCATCAGCAACTGGGAAAGCAATACCCTAACAAGTCAGTGGCAGCTATGGAGGTATTCTCTATTATATGTAATATGGCAACTCGGCCTACTTTTGAAGGAGCTTTTACTCTTAACTTCCAAAAGTGATAGGGGTGATCATGTACACAATGACACTGTTGAGAATGATTTTACTTTACTGAAGTCCTGGTGTGGCACTGCTGGTTAATGTGCCGGACTGCAAGGTCAGTTTGAACTGCAAAGTCGCAGTTCAAGCTCACCAGCAGCTCCTCAGAAACCCTATACAGGGTTGCTGTGAGTTGGAACCAACGTGATGGCACTTAACAACAACAATATCAGATGAAAAAATATAGGCTTTGATGAATTTGGCAAAATAGAACTGATATTTTTAAATGAATGAAATGAAAGATAATTTATGGATTTCTACCTCTTTTATTTAAATTTACTAGTTTAGTTTTGGAGAACATTTAGAGAAAACTCCAAATGGTCACAAGGCATTTAGATTCTGCTGTATTTTATTTCTCCTAACTCAGTCCAAAGTAATATACTGCTTCAGATGCAATGCAAAGGAAGTAAAACAAAGGATCATTCTACCTGCATAAAACATGCAATGAACTAAATAATGTAGCAAGAAAGAAATATTTTTTAAAAGGTTCTCAAACAGAAGTATTCTAAATTTGAGTTTGAAATTATTTTGCATTTCATCAGGTGCCAAAAAACATCTTACACATCACCAAATGGCTCTAATTTGTTTCCCTTTAAAAAGATTCAATTCACTTTAAAGCTAGAACTCTTTTTCTGGATTGTGGGTTGAAATTTCATATGTAAACAAATGGATTTTTAAGGACAGCGTTTTGAAAGGATCGGGCTAATGTGTCAATTGCCAATATTATAAACCAACATCACAGTTTCCCTTCATCTTTCTTTAGGAACTATCTCTTCCCAGCACACACACTTTTTTTTAACCAAAGCTATTTTTTTAATCAAGAGGACTGCGGTCAGAAAAGCACATGGTCTCCAGTCTCTGAGTGTTTTGTATTATTTCCTTTTATTTATACACTTGGCCCAAATGCTAGTTGTTTAACTCACCCCAGTGTTTTATCCTTAAAGACTTTAAAATGAAAGGGAGAGCTAGTTAACCTTCAGAATTAAGGAGAAAGTCTAAAATACATGGTTGTCCACTACATTAAAAAACTGAATTGTCCCCTAGGCATCTATGGCTCTTGGGGGGGGGAGGGGGGAGGCAGATAGTTCAAATGAACTCCTCCTAAAAAACAAGCAGGAAAGACTGTTTTCTTCAGAAGAAAAGACAGAATAAAGATTGACCTCAGAGAGATAATGCTCCTTGCTAAATACTATCTTTTTTTGTGGGAATGAATGGCTGTCCTCTACAGTTCAGCACATGAAATATGTTCATGCAAATAAACGTGAAAACTTAAAACATCTCAAGTATGGGGATAATGAATCTAGCATTTCTAATCTACAATATTATAATCAAAAGAGTTTGAAAATACTTTCCATAATAGCTAAAGAAGTGATTTATACAAGTAAGTGTTTCAAAATCTCAAAGGTTCCAACCACAGTAATTAAAGGTGTAACTTTTGGATTTACTTTGCAACTAAAGTCTCTGGAGACTAATTTAGGGTACTTTTTATACAACAATATTAATTTATTTCTTTGTGCTACATCTTACATGATTTAAAGTTAACATCTACTGTGTCCTTGCTTTCAAATGTAGATTTTTGCCTTTCTAAATCTTGCTAGCTAAAAAAAGAGCCTTGTATGAAACGCATTCATCCTCCCCCAGCTCTACTTTCACACATTCCATTCATACCCACACTCTCAAAATTACAACACACAGAAATGCAGTCAGCTTCTTTTCAGAGGAATATAGGAATCATCTCTAAGTTCTCAGGTGACCCAGAAGATATGAAATGATTCTCTTTCTCAGAAACCCTGAAATCTTGAGATTTCTATCTTGAATTCAAGTAAGATTCAACAGTATTTACTTGTTTGAACTAAATAGATGGGATCATTCACATAGCTGGCTTTTTTGAATATCTGATTTAAATCATATTATATCTATGTTAATTGGATAAAAACTCAACACTAAGAGATTACAAAAGGAGCTACGTGGCCAAAATTAAGACCAGATCCTTCTGTGTGCTAGATAAGTCATTCCAACCAACACTGTCTTACCGCTAGCTTCCTGAGAGTTGATGAGAAGTCCCCGGTCCTTCCTGGACTTTTGTTGTCTTCTGGAAACGTCCCTCTTTGCCCCCAGATTCTAAGTAACCTAGTTAGCATATCCCCTTTGCATGTAAAAAGAGATGTACACTGTAACCTGAGGCCAGGCCCACCTTAATTAACATTTCAAATCAGAGACTCTAAGCAGATATTTTACAGAGGTATGGAAAGGAAAAGAAGTTCTGGCAGGGTGGGATAAAAACAAGCCTATAGAGGCCTAATTTACTGAGCATTATTAAACAAAGATTTCCTAAAGAGACAGCAAAGAAAGAAATGGATTTCTATACAAAGTAATGAGCATTAATAAACGAAGCTCATGTCTTTTAGAATGGAAACTTCTGTGGATGATTTTATTCTCTTAAACAGGTTAGACTGCAGTAAGTAACTGGATAGTCAATGTGTCCTGCTTATGCTGATTTTGATAAACAGTGCCCAACTCTTTCACATCACCAACCCCCAAGTCAAAACTACTTTAACCCTTTTAATTCCTAAGGTAATTATCTACAAATGCTTTTAAATATAATTTGTCTAAGTACAAACAAGGAGCTCTGGTAGCGTAGTGGTTACGAATTGGGCTGCGGACCTCAAGGTTAGCAGTTCGAAACTACCAGCTGCTCCGTGGAAGATGAGGCTTTCTACTCCCATAAAGATTTACAGCCTCGGAAACCCTGTACAGGGTCGCTATCAGTCGGAACCGACTCCACGGCACATAACAACAACAACAATACACAAATAGGATATTTGGAATTACTGAATGGACTGAATCAATACAGACTTGCTAATTGGACCAATTAAGTCCTAAAGCAATTGTTTATTATTACTATTATTATTTTAATCTTTAAGGGCTTTATTCAACCAGACCATTACTATAGAGTTATTCAAGAATCCATTCAGCCATAATAGTTGTTGGGTGCTGAATGCCAAACTAAATGGGAGGGAAATGATAAGCTTAATTAATTAATATTACTTGAACCTCCCCAAACAATAAAGTGTACACTATTGTTACTCTTTCTGGTAGCGTAGTGGTTACGAATCGGGCTGTGAACCTTTAGGTCAGTGGTTCGAAACTACCAGACGCTCTGCGGGAGAAAGATGAGACTTTCTACTCCCGTAAAGATTTACACCCTCGGAAACCCTGTACAGGGTCGCTATGGGTCAGAACCGACTCGACGGCACTTAACAACAACAACAACATTGTTACTCTTTCTTGTGTGTAACACATTTTTTTTTCAGGTAGGTGTGATATAAGTTATACATAAATAAGTAAATACTTACCTTTACAGAGTTGGACCTGCTAAACGTTTCACTACTAATATGGTTTGCATACAGTCATAAATTCGGGTCACCACCCAGGAGATTAAGCATGGAAACGTATTTTAATAATCAATTTCCTATAAAAAATGTACTTGCCCACAAGTCCCTCCCATTCCATAATCCTATATTCATGATTCTAACAACCCATAGATTTTTAATTTTTTTATACTAGAGTCAAAATTATGAACACAGTATCTTCAGTTGTGGATGATGTCAAAGGTGAAAGTCCTACCTTTTCTGTTCACATGATTTTAATGATAACATTGATGACACTTAAAAAGCAATAATTCAAGAGAAAATTTGTGTCCATTGGGGAAATTAAATGAGCTTCTGAAATAAAAGGAATAGATGGACTTCTGTCAAAGACAGAAAAATATCTTCTACCACCATTTCAAGTGACATCATTATTTGAGGATATTGTCGTGTTGTGAGTTAATGCGTCAGACTGCAAAGCCATTAGAACTGCAAGGTCTGCGGTTCAAGCTCAGGAGCTGCTCCTCGGAAACCCTATAAAGGGTCGCTATGGGTCGGAACCGGCTCGAAGGCCCTTAACAAAAAACAGCAACAACTCCTAAAATAGAAGGAGCTCTGGTAGGTAGTGGTAATAATAATATTGTAATATGTATATGTTGTTATTGTTAAGAGCCATAGAGTCAGTTCCTACCCATAACTACCTGTATAGGGTTTCCGAGGAGCGGCTGGTGAGCTTGAACCACCGACCTTGCAGTTCAAACGGCTTTGCAGTCTGGCACATTAACCCGCAGCGCCAATAAATAAGTAACTCTTGAAGTACAGTAATTTGTGTGCCATCGAAGTACCAAAAGCAGTATGGAAAATAGTGCTTTATATAGCGCTCAATTAATGAGCATTCGAACACGAGATCAAACCGTTTGCTTTCTTTACTCTAGAAAACATAACCAGGAAAAGCAAGCATTTCACCAAAGTGATTCAATTAACGTTAATTAAGTACATATTTATTGTTGACCACCTCTAAACTTGAAAAGAAAATGGGAGTGGCTGCCGAATCCTGGAAGGAGAACCTGAGATGAGCTGTGGACTTCATTGGAGATCTACAGAGAACCACAGGTGACCAGACAATGGGCATCAACACTCCACACCAATTTTCCTCTCTTTCTGATCCAATGCCAGGCCTTCCCTTTGCAGTCAACAACTGAAAGCCATAGTAAGGGAGCCCACTGATAAGAATCAGTATACAGAATTTTAAGAGTGGTGAGGGGATATGAAAGGAAAATGGTAAGTATCATGCATTACTAAGCATTATTCTAAGGGCTGGTGGTACTATGAGGAATATGACATAGAGCTGACAGTTTGGGCAGTAGACAAAAAAATAAACAAGCATTATGGAGCCGGTAGGGACTCTGGTGAGACAATAGTTAAGTGCTCAGTTACTAACTGATAGGTCAGCAATTTGAATGCACCTAAGGAGCTCTGGTAGCGTAGCAGTTACGAGTCAGGCTGCCAACCTCACTGTCAGCAGTTCGAAACTACCAGTGGTTCTGCAGGAGAAAGATGAGGTGTTCTGCTCCCATAAAGATTTACAGTCTAGGAAACCCTGTGCAGGGTCACTATGAGTCGGAACTGACTCCACGGTACTTAACAACAACAATATTCTGTAGGAGAAAGAGGAGCTAGTGATCTACTTCTGTAAAAATTACAGCTAGACAATCCTATGAATCAGTTCTCTCTGTCATATGAGGTCACTAAGAGTCAAAATTGACTCAGTGGTGTGTAGCGACATGGAGTGAGTATGCATAGGGTACATGAACATGGATGACTAACCAGCCTAGGAAGCTCAAGGAAATCTTCCTAGAGGAAGCAAAGTCTAACTTTCAAGAAGTAGGTAACATACCACTCAAAGGGAATGAGAATGCACTTAATATGTCTGGGGCAAGGCATAGATTGGGAAAAGACAGCTAGAAAGAAAATCAGTAAATACAAAGAAGTTTAGAAGTTTATCATGCTTCTTGTTAGTTGCCATTGAGTCGGATCCAACTGACTCTGACTCTAGACAATCTTGTGTATAATTAGAGACAATCTTGGGTCTAACAAAACAAAACTTTGACCTAGTCAGGATTGCTGGTATGTTTGAGTTCATTGCTGTTGTTAAGTAATGTCCAGTTGGTTGTGATTCATAGTAACCCTGTTTAGTATTTTCAAGAAGCAGCTAGTAGGTTTGAATCGCCAATCTTCTGGTTAGCACTCCAGTGCTTATCCTACTGTGGCATACTTGTTGTTGTTAAGTGTCATTGAGTTGATTCCGACTCATAGCAACCCTGTATAGGGTTTTCAAGGAGCAGCTGGAGAGCTTGAACCACTGACCTTGCAGTTCAAATGACTTTACAGTCTGACGCATTAGCCACAGCGCCACACCAGTGACATATTGTTGTTAAGTAAAGTCAAGTCGAAACTACCAGCCGCTCCACGGGAGAAAGATGAGGCTTTCTACTCCTGTAAAGATTTACACCCTCGGAAACCCTGTACAGGGTTGCTATGGGTCGGAACCGATTCGACGGCACTTAACAACAACAACAACAACCGTCAAGTCAGTTCCTACCCATAGCGACCCTGTATAGGACTTCTGAGGAGCTTCTGGTGAGCTTGAACCATAGATCTTGCAGTTCAAATGGCTTTGCAGTCTGGCACATTAACCTACAGCACCACACATTTAATCCTGATGGTAAATGAGCCACTGAAAGCATCCTATTTCTATTTTAAAATTGTTATGCTGGGCTAAAAAAAGGTATGACTAAAGTTGAGATCAATTAAGAACTCATTGTTTTAATAAAAGTAAGTGATAATGGTGCACAGAACTGATGTAGTTCCAATGGGATGGATTAACAGACATATTCAAGAGATGCTATCAACAGGTTTTGATGATTTGTAGAGAACAAGATAGAACAAATGACTTCTTAACCTCTTTAGACCAAACTTTGCCAAGCCAGTTAGGCTCCTGTACCTATGGGTCAGATAAAAAATATTCCCCCAAAAGTTGTAATTACATATAGTTTCTACTATGGAATGCTTTTTTCAATTTACCTTTCATGAGAAAATTAGAGATGTACTCTGAGGTGGGTGATATGGAGAACTAATTTATAAGTACAATAAAAATTCACTCTAGAAAATTTTGTAAGATATTGAAAATAATTTAGTTGGGCAAGATGACTGCTTGGGAAGCATTAAATATTTTCGACAGAGTACTATGGTACTTAACAACAACAAAAACAACTATAAATTTATATCAATTCATGGGATTTTACAAGGGATACAATTACAATAAATTATTTCCATAGTTCTAGTAATTGATCTTGGGGAGGGGCTTAATAACACTAAATAACAAAGCAATTTTAAGAATTATTTTCATATTTAATGGGAAATCATTTTATGATAAATTTAAGTTACATCATTTTTAAAACTCTCCAGTTCCTTTCGGAATAAAAAGAAAACATAAGAAAGTATTGTGAGTCGTGTGGTTCTACAACTTTGAGGCAACTGCCACCTTTTAGATAAAAACAAGTTACTCTGTAAGAGAATAGAGATAGAAACAGCACAGGAATTCATTTAAAGTGCAGCAGCAAGTAAATAAATTAAGATTATATCCACAGTAATGCTGTATATTAATAGAACATGTTGAGGCAAATGTTATCTTATTCATTTAACAAATAAGAATGCTGAGACTCTGAGAGATTAAAACAACTTGCTCAAGATTAGTTGATTATTAAATTGGCAGAACTGAGACTTAAATTCAGGCAACCAGGTTCTGTAGGGATCATTTAACAGTATCACGTTGCTTTTACAGCCAAAAACATTTGAAAGGGTTGTAACCAAGTTTGATTCATGACCATTAAGTGTTCATTAATTAGCAGATACCATTTATTAAATTAGAATTTCTTTAGTTCTTTTTTCAGAAATTCTAAACTTCTAGAATTATTTGAAAGGTAATCTTTGTGATATTTTTCATAAATGAGTCAAAGATCAACCATATGGAAAGCTTGTTGATGGTAGAACCCAGAATTTCATAGCTGTTGTGTTACATGTCAATGCATAAAGCCAGCAATTTGATCTAGGATATTTTAGAAACCAACAGATTTGATGATATCCTCTTTAGTAAAATTTTATAAACATGGTAAGCCTAGTATACTTCCTTTTAGCTCACCTCAAATGTATACTGACTTTGGAGTCTGACTAATATATATTTGAATCATGACATAACCACTTTTTGGACTTTGACTCTGTTTTCTCTTCTATAAAACCTACAAAATGGCATTTCCTGTAGACTTGGTAAGAACTAAATAAAGCATTCTTTATTTTTAAATTTTTAAACCATATTTTAAAATAAAATACTATATTTAAATAACATACTTTATTCCTGAAACACATATTTGTGCAAATATCAATTATTTTCCTTCTGAATTTTAATAGCTTATATGTATCAGATCTGGTATTTATTCCAATAATGTAATGTAAAGTCTTGACTACCTACCAGCTTTATGCGCTATATTTGTATTCATGTGGAGAGATTAAGTGTTAAATACTACAGCATAGTATAAAAGGTATACATTTAAGAATAAGACTGTCCAGCGCTCAATAAATGTTACCTGTTATTACTAATATCATTGAGATGGAACAAAGCTTATTAAGTTTGCATTGTAGCTGAGGAACAGAGACACTAGAGTTGTAGTGGAGAACTTGGAAATTTGCAACTGGTTAGATTACCCCTGTGATATGGTACCTACAATGAGAAACTTTGCATTTACCAGTCCCATTCCCACCTCTCTCTCCTCTCCCATGCAGATAGGTCTTCCATTAAAAATAAATAATAAATTCTGATTTTTTTCCTAGATATCTGTTATACAAAATTAAACAAGTGTCTGAGAAGGAGAGTTGAGGTGGGAGGAAGGAAAAGAGTGAATAAAACTGGTTAGGTAAATATTCATAATGCAGAGCTGTTAGGGGAAATTTAGTAAAATCAAACATCTGACGAACTGGAGAGAGAAATATAAGGGTGGTACAGACAGAGGTCAAGATGTGAAGTTACTTCAACATCCTTAGATGCATACTACTAGAATTGAAGTCAGGTTTCCTAGATTTGTGATGATTTCTGAAAATAACATCACTTTGGTACTAGTCATTTATGTCTTTGAGTTCAGAACACAACAGTTGTTGTTGTTAAGTGCCGTTGAGTCAGTTTCAACCCATAATGTTCCTGTATAGGGTTTTGAAGGAGCGGCTGGTGAACAGCTGGTGAGTCAGAGGTTCAGCTCTGACCTTGCAGTTCAAACAGACTTTGCAGTCTATCGCATTAACCCCTATTTTAGAATGTTGTTGTTGCTGTGTGCTGTGGAGTCGTTTCCGACTCATGGCGTCCCAGTACAGGGTGTCCGAGGCTGTAAATCTTTACGGGAGCAGAAAGCCTCATCTTTCTCCCGTGGAACAGCTGGTAGTTTCGAACTGCTGACCTTGTGGTTTGCAGACCGATTCGTAACCACTACTCTACCAGAAAAATCAATAAGAGATTGAACCCCAAACACTGAAATCAGACTTGAACAACTGAAAAAAAGAGTATTTTTCTAGGTTAGATATAATGACCTATTCAGTACTTTGTTGTTGTCAAATGCCTTTAAGTTTGTTCTAATTCATAACTACTCTGAATAGTTTTCCAAGGAGCAGCTGGTGGGTTTGAACTGCCAACCTTGTGATTCACAGTCAAATGTTGATTCTACAGTGCCACCAGGAGTCCTATTCAGTACTATGTGATTTGATTAACTTGAGGAAAACTCTTTCCCACCTCATTCTCAAGTAGCAAACATATTTCTATCTCTTTCCAACACACAGGGATATCCAGTTTCTTTAGATTTGATTTTGTTTTTTAATTTAGAAAGTGTCCTGCTGCGGAGCTGTAGGATAAGTACTGAACTGCTAACCCACCAGCTGCTCGTTGGAAATTCTATACAGTGTCACTAAGAGTCAGAACCAATTTGATGGCACTTAATAACAGCAACCACATAGTAATTAAATACCAGTCCTGATTAGACAACTTAAAAGCTATTAAAGGTTAATTTTCTACTAGAAACTATTTTTTAAAAATCATAGAAAGTGTGTGCACTAGATGTGAGAGGAAATAACTATGAATCCTATTTAGGATACTATAACATGACACAAATGTAGAAAATGGATAATTATTATTAGGTGTCATAGAATCAGTCCTGACCCGTTGCAACCCTATGCTCAACTGAACAAAACACTGCCCCGTCCTAATCCTGTGCTGTCATAACAATTGTTCTTATGTTTGAGCCCATTGTTGTTGCCACTGTGTCAATCCATCTCCTTAGGGACCTTCTTCTTTAAGGGTCTTCTTACAGGGTTTGTTGTCTCCTGACAACATGTTCAAAAGACAAGAGACAAGTCTCACCATAGTTGCTTCTAAGGAGCATTCTAGCAGTACTTTTTCTAACACAGATTTTTTTTTTGTTGTTGTAGTTCTGGAACTTTCAATAATCTTCGCCAACATAATTAAAATGAATCGATTATTCTGCAGTCTTCCTTATTTACTGTCCAAGTTTCTCATGCCTATGATGTGACTGAAAATACCATGATTTACTTGCTCTTTAACATTTGGATTTATTTTAATATTCTTTGGCTGTAGCCTGAACTTGCATGTGAGCAATTTATGGTCTGTTCCACAGTCTGGCCCGGTCTCATTCTGGCTATGATATAGGAGCCTTTCCACCTTCTCTTTTCACAGATGTAGTCAATTTGATTTCTGTGGATTCCATATGGTGAGGTCCATGTGTATGGTCATCTTTATGTTGCTTAAAAAAGGTATTTGCAATGAAGAAATCATTGGTCTTGCAAAATTCTATCATTCAATCATAAGCATCATTTCTTGAGATTCCATATTTTCTAACTACTGGTCCTTCAACTTTGTTTCCAACCTTCCCATTCCAATTGCCAGTAATTATCAATACACCTTGACTGTATGTTTGATCAACTTAAGACTGAAGAAATTGGTAGAATTCTTCAATTTCATCATTACTGGCTTTAATGGTTGGTGCATAAATTTGAATAATAGTGGTATTAACTGGTCTTCCTTGTAGGTGTAGGGGTATTTCCTACCACCAACAGCGTTGTACTTCAGGACAGATACTGATTTGTTATTTTGATGATGAACGCAATGCCATTCCTCTTCATTTTTTCATTCTTGGCATAGTAAACCTTGTGATTGTCCAATTCAAAATGGCCAATGCCAGTTCATTTAAACTCACTAATGCCTAGGATATTGATTTTTTCTTTATATCTATGGATACTATCTTATTACAGACAGAATTGTACTTTAAGATAGCTCTTAAATTGCTCTTTTTGAAAACAAATGTGACATCATTCTTCTTGAATTTGTCATTCCCAACACAGTAAACCACATGACTGTTATAGTCTAACTTGCTAGTACCAGTCCATTTCAGCTCACTAATGCCTAGGTATCAATCTTTATGTGTTCTACTTCATTTTTGACAACTTTTAATGTTCCTAGATTCATGCTGCATACATCCTATGTTCTGATTATTAATGGATGTTTTAGCTGTTTCTTCCCATTCTGAGCATGCCCCATTAACAAATGAAGATCCTAGAAGCTTTATTCCATTCACATTATTAATGTCAACTCTAATTTGAGAAAACAAGTTTTCCCCTGTCATATTTTCAGTGTCTTCAAACCTAAGGGGCTCATCTTCTGGCACTATATTACACAGTGTTTTGTTGGTATTCATTAGGTTTTCAGGAGCTAACCATTTAGAAGTTCATGGAAGCTTAGTCTGGAAGCTCTGCGGAAACCTGTCCAGCACTGATGATCCTGCTAGTATTTCAAATTGTTGTTGTTAAGTGCCGTGGAGTCGGTTCTGACTCATAGTGACCCTGCACAGCGTTTCCGAGACTGTAAATCTTTACGGGAGCAGAACTCCTCATCTTTCTCCCATGGAACCTCTGGTAGTTTCGAACTGCTGACCTTACAGTTCACAGCCCAATTTGTAACCACTACGCTACCAGAGCTCCTTAGTACTGGTGGCAAATTTCCAGCATCACAGCAATACACAAGCAACCACAGTATGTCAATATAACATTCAAGAACCATAAATGTTGCAGTTTGGTTTCCCTCATTTGGGGAAATTACAGGGACCAGCACATTCAGAGTACAATAGATAAGCTCACCCTGTGTAATTCACCTTCAGGATCATGGCATCTCACCTGCCAGCTAAGTGTATAGAGTAACCAAGATTCAAATGAAACAATTTTGTAAGTGCATTACCAATTAGAAAAAGTGATGCATCATTCAGCATAGATGCCCCATGTCTTTGTCTTAAACTTCTAAACATATGAGCATTGATACCCATTTATCCATCTTGTAAATTCTTATTGAAATAATCAATGAAATGTATAAACAGAAAAAGGAAAAAGAAAAAAAAAAAAAAAACTAGATCAGCACTGTGTTGAAAAAAAAATCTATGACTGATTAAATAGATACTGACCCAGCATAGACCCTATCTATAGATTTCATGTTTATGGAAGATATGTACATTTAATAACATATTTTCAAGACCGATATTAAGATGTAGATTCCACTCTCTTGAAAATTTGAGTAGTCTGGATAATAAATAGAAAAATAAAAACAAATTCCTGGTTATAGTCTATCCTAAATGGAGGAAAACTGGAGATAACATCAGAGAAGATATTGTCCAGAAATATGACGGCTAAAGTCTCTTTTACAGCTTTTGGATATTAGTAGAAAGGTGACCCAGATTTCTTGTTAGTGTATATTACTTCATAAAGTCAAGTCTGGGCACAACACTAAGATTTCTTTGCAAGCATGTGAAGTAAAGTAACAAGATGGTGGTGACTTTTCTGAAGTAATTCACAATGTGTGACACAGAAATGGAGTTCTGTTTTCTGAGCAGAAATTATAATATAATATAATACTTGAAAGAATAATTGTTTTTGTTGTTGAATGTCATCGAGTCAATTCTGACTCATCTCTACCCTGAGTCAGGGTTTCTGAACAGTGGCTAGTGGGTTTGAATTGCTGAACCTGCAGTTAATAGCTCAGTGCTTATCCTATAGTGCCATGAACTATATGGCAGGAACTTTACTTTTATTCCATTTATTTCATCCTAGTTAACTATTAGCATATCAAGGACCTCTGGTGATGCCGTAGTTGGAGTGTTAGGCTGGTAACAAAAAGGTTGGCAGTTTGAACTCACAAGCTGCTCTGTGAAAGAACATTATGGCAGTCTGCTTCCATAAAGATCACAGTCTTGGAAACCCTGTGGAATAGTTCAAATCGGTCCTGTAGGGACATTATGAATTAGAATCAACTTGATGGAAATGGGTTTTGTTGTTGTTGTTGTTTATTAGTATCTGTATTAAAGGATAATTAAACTGAGCTTTGGTAGCATAGTGTTTACAAATCGGGCTGCCAACCTCAAGGTCAGCAGTTCGAAACTCAGCTATTCCACGGGAGAAAGATGAGGCTTTCTGCTCCCGTAAAGATTTACAGCCTCAGAAACCCTGTACAGGGTCACTATGAGTCGGAACCGACTCCACAGCACATAACAACAACAAACTGAGGTGCATAATTACTAAGTGTTTTGCCTAAAGGTCACAAGAAGAATTAAGCCACGGTGCCTGAATTTAAACTCAGATAATTTGGCTCTGTGATTGCTATAGAGGAATTTTGTTGTTATTACGTGCCATCAAGTGAGCTCTGACTTAGGAGTCTTTATAATCATTCTTATGGTTGAGTCCACTGCCTCACTTCGTCTCATTGAGGGTTTCACTCATTTTCAGTGACCCTATACTTTATCAGGAGTCCTGGTGTGGTGCTGTGGGTTAATGCGCGAGACTGCAAAGCCGTTTGAGCTGCAAGGTTGGCGATTCAAGCTCACCAGCTGCTCTTCGGAAACCCTACACGGGGTCTCTATGGGTCGGGATTGATTCGACGGCACTTAACAACAACAACAAATACTTTATCAAATATGATATTCTTATACAGCAACTGGTCTTTCCTAATAACGTGCAAAGAAAGTAAGTCAAAGACTCACCATTATTGCTTCAATGGAGTATGCTGGCTATGTTTATTCTTAAGACTGATTTCTTCATTTTAACAGCCTGCAGTATACTCAATCTTCTGAACCAACACCACAGTTCAAATGCATAAATTATTTTTCTGTCTTCCTTCCTCATTGTCCAGTTTTTATATGCATATGAGTTGTGAGGGTCAAACATAACAGGCCTACACAATAACAAAAAATAATAAATTACTCCATATAAAATTCTGAAATAAGCAGTTCAGAGCTATTAAGAGGGGACTTCCAAATGTTCATGGAAATTTCTATTAAATTTCAATTGCCTTTTTTTTTCATGAGTTGTTAAAGTCCTCCCATAAAGTGGCTCTTTCCACAAAATATTCAGAGATCAAATTCTTAGATATCATTGTCTGCATGGACTTGACCCTAAACTCAAGGTTATTTCATAGACCAACAAGAATCTTCAGTCATAAGATCACTATTTCAAACATGAGGTTGTAAAAGTAGACATGTTCAGGCTTCAGAATCCCATGCTTCATGAGGTACACTTAGAAGCTACTGTCCAGTTAAAGCTGATATGTGGCCACTTAAGTGTGTCAGAGAAGAACTGAGCCTCTTCAGATTTTCACTAGCTGATGCTTTAGAAGTAGATTTTCAGGACTTCAGATATGTCAAATATCAATTTCCAAATGATCTGGAAGTTCTGTGACAGAAAAATCCAAAATCTACAGACAACAACCACCTGAAATGATGACCTTATGATGATAAACAAAAATTTTCCAGCAGGTTGTACAAAACAAAATAAAATCTGTGAGTAAAACTTAGGAAAAATTTCCAGAGACAGGAAGAAATGCTGCAAGTGCATCCAGGTTAGACCCAAGCAGTACAAACTATGTGTAATAAAACTTTGAAAGAAGGAACACAATACATATAATTATATGTATAAAGAAGGAACACAATACATAAAAAAGAAAAGGAAGAGTTTTTGTTCTAACAACTAAGAGTGAATATCATATTTCAGTCAAATTTGAAAACAAATTCATACTTAGAAATAGTTTAGTGATATTGCAAAATTCAAAGACATAGAAAAATTCTGAAAACATGTAAACAAACCAAAACTCAGCCATGAAAACAATTGTGATACATAGTGACAGTCTAGGACAGACCCAGAAAGTTTCCAGGGTTACAGACCTTTACAGAAGTAGATGACTTCATCTGTCTCCCACAGAGCAGCTCAACGCTGAATCCGCTATGGCACCAAAGTTATTTGAAGCATCTATGGCATAAAAAAACAAGATTTTGTTCAAGGAAAGGAAAATAAAACATGCCTCTCCATTTCTTCAAACCTAAAGGATAGAAGAAAATAGAGCAACTGTTAATGGTGCTCTGAGTAAAATATTTTGATTCAAGAATCATGTTGCCACTCATTTATGAAGCAAGAGAACACAGTTGTTGATATGCAAGAGTTCAAAATGATGCCAATAAGTTTCTGGTTTTATGTTTGTTTGTTTGTTTTAAAGCAACAATTAATAAATTTGTATTGTGAATTGAGTGAAGGTTTACAGACAAGATCATCAGCTTTACATTCAACAAACCACATACTTTCTTTTATCTCAAAGATTACAATCCCCTTCCTGCAACAACAGTTATCCTATTGCCTTGGTGTAGTTCTCCATTTATATCTTATACTTCACAAATAACCAAGTCAAATATATTTGATGCACAAATACAAACCAAAACATAAAATGTGTATTCATTTAAATGTCCTGTCCACAGGCATACACCCTTACTCAGTTCATGGGCGTATAGCCCACAGCTGTTCTGTCTCTCAATGCCACCACCTTTGCTGTCACTATTTTTCTATATAGGGATGTCGTGCTCCACTCATGATCTTCCTTCTTGATGGTCATGGTATCATCCGTTTCTGAAATGAAAGATTAACTAATTCCCCCTTTCAGTTTTACATCTTCTACAACTATAGTTTTGTCAATCACAACTAGTCCTGCAAAATATTAGTCACAATTGAATCAGAAAATCCTGTCAGCATCATCCTCTACTCCCTTTCACCAGACTCATCTGGGAAAGAGGAAAATTATTTAGTGGGTATTCTACATTACCTCCCTCATTCTGAAACTAAGCACACATGTGACAGCTTTTAAGTCAACCACTTCATGCTTTTCTAGCTGCCCATTCTGATAGTCAATGTCTAAATTGCATGCCCCTAAAAATCCACTACACTGAGGAGACAAGCATGTTCCTTGATATGAAGAATCTTCCATTCCAGTTGGAATTTTGAGTAACTATATCCATAAGCAAAAATCCAGTTCCTCAAATTAGAGCAATTTATACTTGCTCACAGTATCAGACATCTCTATCTTCATCAGATTTGGTTCTGGTCAGCTCAGCCCTAGTCATTCAAGCTAGGTCAAATGGATACCAGCTGCAAATCTGAGAGTTCATACACACTTCCCTACACTTCAGATGAGCTGGCCTCTTCACTTTCAGCCCTAATCCCCAGGGGCTAGGTCAATGACCATGGGCTCAGGAGTTAACACAACTCCCTAAACTTCAGACCAGCCAGCCCTTCCCCTTCTTGAACAGGAAAAGGTAAAAACATTCACTGCCCTCTTTGCCCAGGAGACAAGCTAAAATGCTAATCCGTTTACTGAGTGGGACCAATCCTCTCCACCCTTGAGTCAAACTAGAATGTTAATCAGGTTACTGAGTGGAACCAATCCTTTGGTTTCCCAATTGTCTTCAAACAGGTCCACAGCCTAACTCCTCCCCAATTCTGACCCCATATAAGTCTGCATTGCCTTGTCTTTGGGGCTCAGAATCTGGAGAACCTAGCTCCTCTGATCCAGCCAGATTAGTAAAATCTGATACTCTACCTCGCCTCTCCAAGTGACCTTGGTTTCTTCAACAACGGATCAAGAGCTACTGTGCCACCCTTGGACCCAGGGCTGCTGCGCCAATCCTGGGTCCAGAGCTGCTGTAATACTATCTAATCAAAAACTGCTGTTAACATTCTCTCTCAGCTCAAAATCAACAAGTGTCAATGGGAGATGTCTAAACTCAGCCCATGTATTCATTGCTGCATTTCCTCCATATTTCTACTCAAGGTTGTTGTTATTGTTGTTGTTATGTGCCTTGGAGTCAGTTCCGACTCATAGCGACCCTGCACAGAGTTTCCAAGGCTGTCAGTCTTTATGGGAGCAGAACGCCTCATAGACCTAGGCATTCACCAGTGAGCATACTAGACTGCTAGTGGTTCCTCTTTAACTTTCACTCCTACAAAGGAGTTTTCCTTATGGGCTGACTTTTCTTGCCTTGATGGCTCCAAAACAGCTTGGTGAAACTCAAAGAGCCCAATAGTTAATTTTTTTTCTGCAGGTCTTACTTTCAGTAAGAATCTTTTGCTCTTCCAGCAGTTGTAGCTTGATCTGCAAGTCTTTTCAAATGTAGATGTACCAACTCAGATTCCTGGTCAGCCTCAGGATTCCACCTAAAACCCCATACTCTACAAAGGTTTAACAAGAAGCTAATTTAAATGGGAAAATTCTAACTCCCCTTTTAGAAAATCCAATCAATTATAGGCTGAGGGCAGGCTTACAAACTGTCTGTAATCATAATTCCCAATATTCATTTCTATCACAAATGAAAGTCTACTTTACAATAGTAGGCAAGGGCAACCAATATCCACTAGTTAGTCAAACACATAAATCATTTTCTTTTACTCCTTTACCTATTCAGTCTATGTCTCAATCTATGTATGTACTCACATAACACTTGTTCCAAGGTTGTATATTTATCACTATTTGCCTCTATCTCATTTAGCCCATGTATACCCCCTAAGTCTATCCCTATCTTCATTATCCACCTGTTACCCTTCCTTTTCTTGTGTATTTCCCTCCCCCTTCTTGCACAGTGCCCTCATTGTCATCCAAGCTAACATGTGTTTACCCTCTAGCCAGTGAATTACTCTCCCCTCCTTCACATGCATGGTAACCATCAAAGAATGTTTCTTTTTTGAAAGGAAGGTACAGAAATCTGTTCATAAGTTTTTGTAATAATAATCTCATACAATATTTATTCTTTTGTAATAGACTAATTTCACTCAGCATAATGTCTTCCAGATTTAGATTTATCCATGTTATGATGTGTTTTACACAGTAATCATTTTTCAATGTTGCATAATATTCCATTGTGTGTATGTACCATAGTTTGTCTATCTATGCTTTCATTGATGGGCACTTAGTCTGTCTCCATCTTTTTGCTATTGTAAAACATGCTGTGAAGAGTATCAGTATGTATACATCTACTTGTAACCTTGCTCATATGACTTATAGACATACACCAAGTAGAGGGATTGCTGGATCATAAGATATTTCGATCTCCAATTTTCTGAAGAAGTGCCTTACCATTTTCCAGAGTGGTTGAATCATTTTACAGTCTCACCAGCAATATAGGAGTCTCTCCACACCCACACCAACTCTCTCTACATCCTCATCAGCAGTTATTGTTTTCTGGCTTTTTGAACTTTTTTGTTAATTGTTGTTGTGGTTATTAGGTGCCATCGAGTCAGTACCGACCCATAGCAACCCTATGCACAGCAGAATGAAACACTGCCTGATACTGGGCCAACCTCACTACTGTTGCCACACTTGGGTCCATCGATGCTGCCACTTGGCCAATCCATCTCATTGGGGGTCTCCTTCTTTTCCTCTGACCCTCCACCTTACCAAACATGATATCCTTCTCCAGCGACTGGTCCCTCCTGATAATATGGCCAAAGTATGAGAGACAAAGTTTGGCCATCTTGGCCTCCAAGGAGCACTCTGGCTGCACTTCTTCCAAAACGGATCTATTGGTTCTTTTGGCAGCTTTCAGTATTCTTCTCCAACACCATAACTCAAAGACATCAATTCTTCTATGGTCTTCACTGTCCAACTTTCACATGCATATGAGGTTATTGAAAATATCATGGCTAGGGTCAGGCACACCTTAGTCCTCAAGCTGACATCTCTGCTCTTCAACACTTTAAAAAGGTCTTGTGAGCAGATTTGCTTAATGCAATATATCGTTTGATTTCTTGATTGCTGTTTCCGTGAGTGTTCATAGTTGATCCAAGAAGAATGAAGTCCTTGACAACTTCAATCTTTTCTCTGTTGTACCATGTATTGGTGGTGGTGGTGATGTGCCATGGAGTCAGTTCCAACTCATAGTGACCTTGTACAGGTCTTCCAGGCTGTAAATCTTTGCAGGAGCAGAAAGCCTCATCTTTCTCCTGTGGAACAGCTGGTAGATTCAAACTGCTGACCCTGAGGTTAGCAGCCTGATTCGTAACCACTACACTACCAGAGCTCCTTGTACCATGTATCGTTGTTGTTGTTAAGTACCGTTGAGTGGGTTCCGACTCATAGTGACCCTGCACAGAGTTTCCGAGGTTATAAATCTTTACGGGAGCAGAAAGCCTAATTTTTCTCCCGTGGAACAGCTGGTAGTTTCAAACTGCCAACCTTGAGGTTAGTTGCACGATTTGTAACTACTACGCTACCAGAGCTATTTTACTGTGTATTAGAGGCCCTAAATTTGTTCCTAGTTTTTTATTGATGGCTTTTATAGTTCAAGGTTTTACATTTGCGTCTTTAATGCATGTTGAGTTTATTTTTACATATAGTATAAGATATCGGTCTTGTTTCATTCATCTGCAAATTGATTTCCAGTTTTGCCAGCACCATTTGTTAAAGAGACTATCTCTTTCCCAACTAGAGTGTTATATCCCCTTGTCAAAGATGAGCTGACTGTATATGGATTCAGTTGCTTTTGGGTTCTTAATTCTGTTCCACTGATTTATGTATTTTTCATTGCATCAGTACCTGACTGTTTGATCACTGTGACTGTGTAGTAAATTATGAGGCCAGGAAGTGAGAGCCTCCCACTTTGTTCTTCTTCCAAAGCAGTGATTTGCTTATCCAAGGTCTCGTTCCTTTCCATATAAAGTTTTACATCTCCTTAAAGAATAATCTGGATTTGGATGCTATTATATTGATAGATTGTTTGGGGTAATACTGATATTTTTATTATGTTAATTCTTCTTATCCATGAGTATGGGACATTCTTCCATTTTTATAAATCTCTTTGGGTTCTTATAGTAGTGTTTTGCAGTTTTCTTTGTATAGGTCTCTTGTATCTCTGGTTGCATTTATTCCTAAGTATTT
>NW_006408520.1:36972545-36973070 GCF_000296735.1 Chrysochloris asiatica | reverse complement strand
TTAATTTCTATTCTTTACAGAGTAAAAGATTAAAATTCCAGAAGATCCATATAAAATGATGAAATATGATCAAGTGATATTGGGATTGTTGTTGCTGAAAATAATTAAGTGACAATATACATTAGCTATAATTAGATCGTGGCAGCAGAAATGGACTGAACTTAACAACAATTGTGAGGATGTACAAGTACAGGCAGTGTTTTCTTCTGCTGTGCAGAGGGTCTCTATGAGTAGGAACCAACTCAAAGGCACATAACCATAGTAACAACATATTGAAATAATTTTAAATATTGTATTGAATATTGATAGAATTTAGTAACAGATTTTCTTGGAAATTTGAATAAAAGTAAAAGTAATATAGTTTATAATTTGAAGAGAGAATTCAAATACTAGTAAGGGTGTGTGTATGGGTAGAAAAATTCTCAAAAATCTTCTCATTGACAAAAGAAAGTAGAAAATAATTAAATTGACTCCAGTGATAAACTTAATTTAGATTTAAGCATTGTGATCATTTCAATGTTTTGT
>NW_006408520.1:36966025-36971655 GCF_000296735.1 Chrysochloris asiatica | reverse complement strand
TTTCCCAATTTTAAACCATTCAGTGTTCCCATGCTCTGTTCAAACAACTGCTTCTTGGTCCAAGTACAGATTCCTCAGAAGTACAATTAAGTGTTCTGGAATACTCATACGTCTCAACATTGTCCATAGCTTGTCATGATCCACACAATCGAATATGATGGTATTAATGTAATATAATCATTTCCATGATGAGATCTACTATGAGCAGCCAATCAATTAAAAGACTATTTCCTTAGGAGTGTGGTCTGTTACCAATATATTGGATGCTCAAGCGAAACTAACTTGCTTGCTTTTTCTGGGTCTGAATCCTGACTCTGGCTTTTCATCTCACCTCCACTTCTTCAGACTTGATCTAGTGGCCTGTGTATTGATTATAGATCCTGTGAGTCATCAGCAGTCTGACATCTTACCTGCCAACCTTAGATTCATTTACCTTTGCAGTCAGCAGCCTCCTATCTGATCTGCTAATCTTAGATTCATCAGCTCCTGCAGCTATGTAACTCAGGAGAAACCTTTAGCCTGACATATTTGGAATTTGTTCAACACTATAACTGTGTAAGCCATTTCTTTGATATAAACATATGAATTTCCTTAAAATATATATATTTCATTAGTGTCTCAGTTATCTAGTACTGCTATAACTGAAATACCATAAGTGGATGGCTGTAACAAACAGAAGTTTATTCCTCACAATTTAAAAGTTTAGACGTCTGAACTCAGAGTACAAGCTATGGGAAAAGGTCACTGTCTTTTTTCAGCATCTGAAGGCCTATTGTTCTTTGTAGCTATCCTTGTGTCTTTACATCAGTTGTTCCCTGGATGTAGGAACTTGACAGTACAGGGACCCAAGGCAGGACCCCAAACTCCTGGCTCTTCATTCTTGGTGATAGTGGATCCCCTTCTCTCTGTTCTAGTCCTTTTGGGAATCTCCTGTATATCAGATCAGGGTCGTGGTGAGATTATGGGTGATATAGAAATATAAGACTTTGGTGAAATATTAGTGAGGTATTTTCAACATTTTTATAGCCTCACATTCATGTGAAAGTTGGGCAATGAATAAGGATATAGGAATTGGTGTATTTGAGTTATGGTGTTGGAGATGAATATCAAAAGTACCACGGACAGCCAGAGAACAAACAAACCTGTGTTAGAAGAAATATAGCCAGAATGTTCCTTAGAGATGGCAAGACATCGTCTCTCATACTTACGACATATTATCAAGAGGGACCAGTCTCTGCAGAACGATATCATACAGGGTAAAATGGTGTGTCAGCAAAAATGAGGGAAACCCCCTATGAGATGGATTGGCACAATGGCAGCAGCAATGAAGTGAAGCATAACAATGATTGTGTGGATGGTGCAGGATGAGGTAGTGTTTCATTATTGCGTATAAGGCATTTAAGAGTCAGAACTGACTTGCTGGCACCTAACAACAACAAAAAGATGAGGCTTTCAGCTCCCTCAAAGATTTAAGCATATATATACAAGACCACTAGGAGTTTGAACTCACTTGAAGCCACTTAACAACAACAACACTTGACCTTTAATCCTCTTACTGGTTTGTGAAGTCAGATCACACAATAAGGGATCTCCACATAACTGCCAAACTGTTAAGAATCATGGTCCAGTCAAGCTTACACTTTTTTTTTTTTTTTTTTTTTTTTTGAGACAAGCATTTGCTTGTAAAATTTTAAGATAAGCAGTGGCATTAAAAGTAAAACTTTTGCAGAAAGAGAAGGTACAAAGGGTTCTCGAAAGTTGTTGACCTGAGTTTGGCTTTCTTATTACATTTACTCTACTAATTCTGATTTGCCTTTCTTGTTGGTGGTGTTGCGTGTTGTACAGGATTTCTGAAGAGCAATTGGAGGAGGATTTGAAACACCGACGTCACAGTCAGCAGTCCAGCATTCATCCTATAGCACCACGCTTTCTTAAATTCTACCTTAATTCTTATTTAGAGAACTTATATGAGATTTTATTTGTTTAGATTTGGGTAAGCAGACAGAGCCACAGTGAAATTTATAAAGCAATGGATCCATGTGATAATTTGATGCATTGAGTATATACCACTAACAGGACAAGCTCAAAATAGCTTTCACTTTGGTGTCCATGATAGCAGATTTCAAGAGGCCAAAACGATGGAATGTGTTCTTGGACTTCCTACACTTGAAGACTGCCTAACTCTGCACAGCTGGATAACCAAGGACCACCTCATGCCAGTTTTTGGTTTTTTTTTTGAAATTACATTATAAGGATCCTAGCATGACCAGACCTAATTCTCATAATATCAGTCAGAACAGATGACTCACATATCCATTCATTCAGAATTGCTGGGGAGATTCACATGAAATGACACAGAAAAACAGTAAGAGCACTTCAAGAGACACATATGTAGCACACAGGTTTATGCATACAGATACAAGATTACCTGCACACACACACACACAGACTAATGGAACAGAAAAACAAAAACAAATTATGATCTTCCATCTGAATAATTTAATACATATGTATAACCAGAACCCATGGTAGTGCTGTAGGATAAGCACTGGACTGCTAACAACAAGATGAAGCTCAAATCCACCAGGAGAAAGATAAGGCTTTCTGCTCCTGTAAAGATTTACTGCCTTGGAAACCCTATACAGCGGTCACTGTGAGTCAGAATTGACTTAATGGCAGTAGATATAACAAGAAATGGGCACAGTTGAGATGTGAATTCTTATTGTTATTGTTAAGTGCCTTTGAGTAATTCTCAACTTATAATGATCCTGTATAAGGTTTCCAAGGAGCTGCTTGTGAGTTGGAATCACTGACCTTGCAGTTCAAACTGACATTTTGGTCCAGTGTTTATCCTACAGTGCCAAAAGAAAATACATTTTCATTTCAAAGTAAAAGCATGAAAATATTTAAGAGAAATAAAGGGGCTAGGAATAGGGTATGATATTTGCAGTATCAATTGAGAAAACCAAACATGAGATTAACTTAAGTGTCAGAATGTAAAAAGGAACAAATTGATAATCAGCATCAGCTAACCAAGAAACATGGAAGACATGCAATAGGCTCAGGAGGGAACTGAACTTGCAGAATCTAAGGGTTCTGGTATTCCAGGAAGGAATAATTAGAAAAAAACACATCTGAGCACATGCAGTCAAGTTTGTTTGTTTTTTAATTCTAAAAATAAGTAGAACAAGATCACAAAATGGATTTCAAAAGTATAAAATTAATACATAATAAACAAATGAATCATCAATAATTGGACAAATTGACATCATGTTCTTTCTGATGTGACACTGATAAGACCCCAATATCACTTATGTAGTATTCCTGCCAAAAATATTTGTTTTTTGGCAGCAATCTAATCATGAAGTGCCTTAGTTAAGTACTCTGCTGTTAGCTGAAAGGTCAATGATATGCAACTATCAGTGGCTCTGAGGGAGGAAACATCGCAATCTGCTCTATGAAGCATTTTTGCTCTGTCCTGTGGGTTTGCTATAAGACAGAATTGGCCTGATGGCATACAACAATAATAAGGAAACAATTTTGAGGTATTACACATTTTCAAAGAATTAACCAGACAAACCTTAATTTTAAAAAATGTAAAGGAAGTTCAACAGCATACAACAACCTGAGATTAACATACATGATAATATCACTCAGAACGAAGCCCAGTATCCAAAGTAAAACAACTCTATAAGACTGAAAACAGGGAACTAAAGGCATCAGTTTGAAACATAGAAAACAAACACCCATGTAGTAAAAAGACAGAATAGTGTAGTTACCAAATTTCTAAGTGAAAAGGAAATCAAGTAGTTTTCTAGAAAATAAATAGATGAACAAACAAATAAATAAAGATTTAAAGCCTCATAAATCCTATACAGGGTTGCTATGAGTCGGAACACTGTTGTTGTTAAGTGCCCTCAAGTCATTTCCCACTCATAGAAATCCTGTACAGGGTTTCTAAGGAGTGGCTGATGAGTTTGAATTGTTGACCTTTTGGTCCAGTGTTTTATCCTTCCAGACACTAACCCTAGTCCTGACCATACTGCTTAAAAAAATAAATCAAACCAACAACAGAAAAAAATAAAACAATTGGTTAATGCTGGAAGGAAATCAATATTCAAGCTGCTAATCTTAATCACTTTTTTGTGTTTTTTAAATTCTTCAAAATAAAAACTTAGGAAAATAAAGAAATTGGAAAATTTAATAAGAAATTACCTTAAAACAATACAAAATCTCTCCAAGCAAAACAAAACCTAAATTATGGTGCTGCTGAATCCTAAAACTCTGTCTTGAGAGAAAGAACAGGTTCCTAGTTCTCAGGAAACATCTGGATTCTTCCTTGGCATCTTGAGAAACTTCCCGTTGTGCATAAGGGAGGTGAGAAGGAAATGCCATCTCAGTTTCTGTCATTTTCCATGGGCCCCAATGTCCACAACATACCACCACCAGCTAGATTTCTTTTTTATTTTCTATCCCTAATTAAAAATAAGACATACATTCAAATACAGAGAGAAAACATTTCTAACAACCACTATTTAAATGCATTTAAAACTAGTCTTGGATTAGTCAAATCTCTATTCACACAGTGATTTTTGAGAAAAAAATCATTGGGACCATACCAATCCGTGAAGTAAAGGAAAAGAAAGCAAAAGCCAACACTGGATCTTATAAATTGCATGGCCTTAAGAATCTTCTAAAAATAATCAAATTGAGCACTAAATTTAATGAATTTGTACTCTATGAAAAAATGAGATCAATCCTTTGGAAATTCACCAGGTTTTCTTTGAGAAAATGGATACTATATATGTATATATTCACTGACACCTGGCACATCTGAGATCATGTATACCAAATTTTAGCCTGGAGGGAATTTTACCAAGAAGTTATAAACCTCTGAAGATGAAGGTTAATAGGAAATGCTGAAACATCCTTAATGACAAGGTTGCCACGGCAACAATATAAGCTTACAACTAGCATCAAATATCTGCCGCATTTAGGGCTCCTTGTCTCCTTTGATAAATTTTCCTTGAGTGAAATGAAAGCATCAATTGACTATCTTGGGAAGGCTTTTTCTTCTTGTGTCATAGAATTGGAGACTTACTGTGTAATTAGGTGAGCTAGTCGTATGAGCAGAAGAAGGTAGAGAGAAAGAAAAAGTACCTGAATTTGTCCAAATGAGCAATCGTAAGGTCGCTGTAATCCAGTGCATTGCAACTAACAATTTTTAAGAAGCAAGTCCAAAACAGGAGGGGGCAGAATATAAAGCAGCTGAATTAGCATGCAAAAAATAATCACACATAGTCATTTCTTTTGGAAAGGGTTCAAATGATAAGCCAGACAGATTCATACATGATTTTTTGTTTAAACCCATTTTTGTCATTCTATTTGCAGATTTTGCAGAGTGTGGTCCACAAGGCCCCTCCAGGTGTTCAACAGCCTGGTCCCTTGTGGGACTGATGTTCTCATGTGAATTTGTGGTACTCTGTTTCTGACAACTATTTATCATTTCTTTTTTATCTGATTGGAATGGGCCATTTTAGAAAAACACATGAATTAAAATATTTTAAATGAATCTACATTTACGCATCTAATATGACATCAGAAAAAGTGAAATAACCCTTATTTTATAG
>NW_006408520.1:36962131-36964375 GCF_000296735.1 Chrysochloris asiatica | reverse complement strand
TTTCATGACCCTCCACTTTACCAAGCATGATGTCTTTCTCCAAGGATAGGTCCCTCCTGATAAAAGTCTGAAGTATGAGACAAAATCTCACAATGCTGGCTTCTAAGGAGCATTTTGACTGTTCTCCTTCCAATTCAGATTGGTTTGTTCTTCTGGCAGTCCATAATACTTTCAATATTCTTCTCCAACACCATTCCTCAAATGCATTAATTCTTCAGTGGTCTTCCTTATTCATTGTCCAAATTACACATATTTATGAGGCTATTGAAAAAAAAAACATGGCTTGGGTCAGGCTCACCTTAGTCCTCAAACTGTTATCTTTGCTCTTGAACATTTTAGTAGGGATGGGGAGCCTTTTTTCTGCCAAAACTTATAACATCCTTCATAGGCTATACAAAATTATCAACTTAAAAATTAGTCTGCTGATTAATTGCTATCATCACAGCTGTAATTGTAGAAGATGTGTAAATAAAAGAGGGAGTAGTTAATCAGTCATTTCAGGAACAGAGGATCCTGGCAGCATCAAGAAGGAAGAGCATGAGTGGAACATGAGAGCCTACCTAGAAAAGAGGCTACCACAGAAACCATGGCAGAGGCGATGACATGGAGAGATAGAGCAGCTGCGGACTTTAGGCCCATGGACTGAGAAAGGCTCTGTGCCTGAAATCAATTCAGTGACAACAGGTATTTTTGTTGTTGTTGTGTGTTTGTTTTAAAGTCCTTATTTATTTATCTATTTTTATGTATTTATTGGGAATTGAGTGAAGATTTACAGAGCAGATCATCAGTTTTACATTCAACAAATCATATACTTGCTTCATTATAATGATTGCAATCCCTTCCATGTACCAACAATTAATAGTATTTACCTTTATTCATTTTAATATTACATCACCCCATGTATCCCACTATCTTCATCTTTTCTCCTTTTGGTTGTATGTTGCTTGCCCTGTCACCCATGTTGGCTTGTGTCTACCATCTAGTCCATTAATAATTTTCCCTCCCCCTTATCCATAACCATCATAGATTGTTTATTTTCTTTCTTTTTATTTTTTTTTTTAAGCTTTTATTGGATTGAGTTATAGTTTACATGGGAGAACATCGGTTTTGCTCGCATCCTGTCATATTTCATATCATTGCAATGATTTACAAATCCCTCTACGCATCACCATTCAACAGTATTTACTTCTATTCTCTCTGTCTTTTTTTTCTTTTAAATGTACACAAAAACACTCAGCACATCATTTAAAAAACTGAAGGGCACATTCTGCAAGCCTGCCTCCTGGCTGCCAGCACACAGCCTTTCTCTTTCCATTAGTCTAGAGTCCTGCTCTAGACATCAACTGCTCTGTCAATGTCATCATCTTTGCCTCCATCTCTGGTGTTGCTGCTTCTCTGGATAGGGTCCCACATTCTGTTTAAGCTCTTCTCCCTTGATGGTCCCAGTGTCCTCTGTTACTGGAATGTAAAATTAACTGTTGTAGTTGTTGTTGTTGTGTGTTGTCGAGTTGGTTCTGACCCATAGTGATCCTGAACAGAGTTTCCCAAGCTGTAAATCTTTATGGGAGCAGAAAGCCTCATCTTTCTCCCGTGGAGCAGCTGGTAGTTTTGAACTGCTGACCTTGTGGTTCACAGCCCGATTCATAACCACTACACTACCAGATTAACTACTCCCCCCTTTATGTTACAAAATGTCTGCCTTTATAGTTGTGAAAGTCACAATTAGTCATAATAATAATTACTTAGTATTGAATCATAAGACTTTTATCCCCATCTCCTTTCACCAGACCCATCTAGACAAGATGAAAACTATTCAGTGGAGATTCTGCCTTTCCCCACACTCTGAAACTAAACACCCTCTTGAAAACTTATAAGTCAGCCACTTTGTGCCTTTATAGTCCCTCTATTTTAGGTAGCCAATGTCAAAGTTGCCCATCCCTATCAACTCTGTGTACAGAGGGGATATGTTTGATCCTTGATGTGAAGACTCTTTCCCTCTCAGTTCGTATTTTGATTTACTATATCGATAAGTATAGGTCAAGTCCACTAAGTTGTAGTAATTTACACTTGTTTCCTTTAGCAAATTTCTTTATCTTCCTCTATTCAAGTTCTGATCATCAAGCCATTAAAGCTAGATCAAATGGGTACTATCTGCAAGTTTGGGTGGTCTTGTGCATCTTTCCTCACTTCATTATCAGTTGAATGCTTCACTTTCAGCTCTAGCCCTCTGTGGCTAGGTCCTTG
>NW_006408520.1:36952176-36961121 GCF_000296735.1 Chrysochloris asiatica | reverse complement strand
CTCAAGCTGACATCTTTGCTCTTCAACACTTTGAAAAGGTCTTGGGCAGCAGACATTAGAAAAAACAAAATTGCTTCCAACATGAGCAGGTAAAGAGTTTTTGCATCATGTGAATGTAATCCATAAATAATGAGTCCAACAGTTTGTAATCTGAGAAGAGTACATTTAACCAAGAAAGAAACTTTTATAGAAATAAAAATCCTATGAGACCATAATTAGACAATACCAGTCCTAACAAATAATATTGTATGGTCTTATTCCAATATGTTCATTTAAACAAAATCACATTCAGCAAGGAACAGGTTGGGCTATCAACAGAGTGCAAGTTATAACAAATTCAGGTTGTGCAATGAGTGAAGAGTTTGTCTATTTGTAATGACATGGAGATACACAAGGGCTGAAAACATGTGTACACAAGCTTTGGTTCTTTATATAAGAATGATTTTTAAAAGGAGCATATATAATTAGACTTTTGAACAAAACTAAGAAGTTAGTAAATACTTAAGGGTATAAAGGAATTTCAAGAGCACCAGTGATAACTATGCTGGCCAGGATAGACCATTTCAGTGTGACTTTGTTGATAGAGACTGTAGTTGTCCACCATTATCCATTTTTCTTCTTCTTTTAATAATAATTATACATTTTTCAGATTTGCTTGCATGTATAGTCATTCCCAGGGTTACAAATAGCCAATTTATGGGAAACTCTTAGTTGCCCTTTGATATTATATAAATTTGCCTTCACTTTCACTTGCTATATGTATAATGTTTAAATTGTTGAAAAGACTTCAAGGTTTTTCTTGCAGTACATTAAGGCTAAATAAGAACTGTATGCACCCATTCCAAATTACCTACAAATTTGACTTAAAGACACACTTAAGAATGAATCTTGTTCATAACTCTGGGCTCCCAGTAACTGGGTTTATGCAGATGGAATGTGAATGGTAGTGGTGTATGCTATTTCTAGACCTTGGCCACAGAACACTGATGTTTATGCCTTCATGTTCTCTGCCATTTTCAAGAAGTTTTACAGGATTCAGACTGAACCATGCAGGTGAGCACAATAATCTAGGGGTATGGAGACTCTGTAGGACAAGCACTGGACTCTGAACCACAAGGTCAGTTGTTCGAGTCCACCAGTCACTACTCTAGAGAAAGATGAGACTTTTTGCTCCTGCAAAAACTTGCAGACTCGGAAATCCTATACAGCGTTGCTATGAGTCGAAACCACCTCCATAGCACTTAAATCCAACAACAAGTGTAGCAACAACACAGAAGTAACCTGGATCTCAAAATCAACATATACACAGAGTTTAGCCTTACCTCTCTAACCTGGTTTCTACTTGAAGTCTATTGTGAGATAATGAAGTGGAATAGTTTCTTTAAGCCACTGTATTTTTTGTTTGTTTGCTTCTTTTATAGTTTAGTCTTTAACGTACTTTCGAGTAGTAGAATTTCTAATACATAACAGACTGGGATTCACTTATTCCTAATTTTGATGGCATTAGGCACATCATATTTCTGGGTAGTGAAAAAATGAGGTTACTTTGGGAAGATAATTTTAGCTATGACATTTCTCTCTTTTATTAATAGAAAATAATGTGCCCCAAATCAAACTGTATGTATAAATGAATGTCTGAAATGATAGAATAGAGAGGATGTGTGAATGACATTAAATGATAGGTATTGCTTACATCTTAGAAGAGAAAAATAGTTCAATGTGAGCAAGATAAATTAGGAAAATTGGAAGAAAAAACGAGGGAAAAGGAAAATAAGGTAAGGACAAGATGTGACACTCAGAAGCCAGAAACAAAACACAGAGATTAAAGCTAGGGACTGTCTGCTTAAACACAACTATACCTGAAAGTCTTGAAAAATCACAAACCTCTTGGTATCAGAGTGAATACCAGTCAACAAACCAGTGTTGTTATTTGAAAGGATAACATGATCATATATTAACAGGAGTATGACATGCCAAGTCCAGGAAGTAATATTTTCTCTGTGTTGGCACAAGTGGAGACCTTATTAAAGGAAGGTGACTAGTTTTGTTCTCAACACTTTAAAACAATGTGGCAAAACAGAAAAGAATCCAACAATGAGGAAAATATATAAGATAAAAGGATGGGAAGATAGAATTTGAAAGGAAAGTTTAATAACTAGGAATGTTTAGCCTGAAGGAGCAAGAAGGCTGAAGGGTGACTTAAAATCTGTTTAAATATATGCCTGGCTATTATAACGAGCATGCTGATTAGATGCAATGCAGGGACCTAATGGGAGAGTATGACAGGATGGGATTTACACTGCAAATTTAGATTTATGTTACAAGTAAGGTAATATTTTTTAAAGCACAAAGTTGTTTTGTATAGAGCACTCTATGAAAATGGGCACATTGGTGATTCAGTGTTATAATTTTCACATTTTATGCTAGAGACCCTAGTTCAATTCTTGTTACGATACTGAACATATGTCAGTGGAGTTTCTAAACTAAAAAGAATTAAGAAGGAAATTTTAGTGATCTGTTTCAAAACAGCCAACAAAAACTCTAGGTAACACAAGTCATTGTGTTATGATGATGTGATGATGCAGAAATGAGCAGTATTTTGTCCAGTAGTGCATGGGGGCATCATGAGTTTAGATCAACTCAATGACAGCTAACAATAACAACAATTTTTTGAAAGGAGTTTGTGCAATAATTTTTTTTAAGGTATCTAAGACTAAAACACAATGGGAATTTACTTGGCCTTAATGGCAGCTTGCTGAGCATTTTTTTTTTTTTTACCTTCAGAAAATAAAAATGAAAAAACCTAATGAATGAATTTTATAAAACTCAAGTAAAAATATTTATATCTATTAAACTCATTATCTCCAATTTTCATTTTTAACTCCAGTGTAGTATGTGCAATTTGGGTGGCTATAGGGACAGAGAAGGATACTTTGGATTTGAGTCTTGTATCTCTCATTTTCTTCACAAGGTATGAGACTAATGGTACAAAATATTCACCCCAAATGTTGTTTTCTTTACATTTCGGTTTGTTGTTGCACCTGTAAAGTGCCCTTGAGTTGCTGTGACTCATAGTGACTCTGTATAAGGTATCCAAGGAGCAGCTGGTGTGTTTGAACCACCAACATTGTGGTTAACAGTCCAGTGCTTTCCCTACAATTCCACACCACGATTCACAGTGCCACAGTAGTGGTTCTCAAAGCAAGGCCCACAGATACTTGGGTTTAGCTAACAAATAACAGATGTTATTTGTCTCTTCCACTATGCTGAATTCTGCAGTGACGGTATAAAGCAATGATGAAAAAAATGGTGATTCCTTAGCAGAAAGTAAGGGAGTGATAATGAACTGTAAGAATAATTATCATATTCTTCACTAAAAGGTATTCATTTTAAAAACAATGCCAATTTAATTTTTAAATATTTGATGCAGCAATAAGAAGTATAAATTTTATTAAACCTTGACCCTTCATTAAGTTGTTATTGTTGTTAGGTACCATCAAGTTGGTATCGATTCATAGCAACCCTATGCACACACAAAAAACACTGCCCGGTGCTGTGCCAACCTCACAACCACTGCTAGGCTTGAACCCATTATTCCTGCCACTGTGTCAATCCAACTCACTGGGGGTCATGTTCTTTTTCACTGACCCTCCACTTTACCAAGCATGATGTCCTTTTCCAGGGACTAGTCTCTCCTCATAATATGTCCCAAGTCTGAGAGATGAAGTCTGGCCATCCTGGCCTCTAAGGAGCATTCTGACTATACTTACTGCAACACAAATTTGTTTGTTCTTTGGGCAATCCATGATACTTTTAATATTCTCTTCCAACATGATAATTCAAATTCATCAATTCTTCTGTGGTCTTCCTTATTTGTTGTCTAACTTTTACATGCATAAGAGGCTATTGAAAATACCTTGGATCAGGCATACTTTAGTCCTCAAATTGACAACTTTGCTCTTCTATACTTCAAAGAGATCTGTGCAGCAGATTTGCCAAATGTGATATGTCATTTGATTTCTTGACTGCTGCTTCCATGATTGTTGATGGTCAATCTAAGCAAAATGAAGTATTTGACAATATCAATCTTTTCTACATTTATTTTGATGTTATTACCGGTCCAGTTGTGAGAAAAAAATTTTTTTTCACACTGAGGTGCAACCCATACTGAAGGATGTCATCTTTGATCTTAATCAGTGTTTTAAATCCTATTCACTTTCAGCAAGCAATGTATCATCTGCCTATTGCAAGTTAACAATGAGTCTTCATCCAATCCTTATGCTACTTTCTTCTTTATATAATTCATCTTCTCAGATTATTTGCTCAGCATACGGAAGGAATAAGTATAGTGAAATAATACAACCTTGGCACACACTTTTCCTAATTTAAATCATTCAGTGCCCCTTCATTCTGTTCTAATAACTGCCTCTTGGTCTATGTACAGATTCCTCATGAATAGAAGTGTTCCACAATACTCATTCTCCAAAATGTTCTCTATGTCTAGCTGGTCATGATCCACACAATAGAAGGCCTTTGTGTAGTGAATAAAGCACAGGTAAAGGTTACCATCTGGTGTCAGCAGTGATATCCCCTGTTACACATCATCATTGTCTGAATTGAGCTTGAATCTCTGGCAGTTTCCTGTCAATATATGATTGCAGCCATTTTAAATTATCTTTTAGCAAAATTTTACTTGCATCCCATGTTAATGATATTGTCTGATGACTTCCACATTTTGCTGAGTAACCTCTCTTTGAAATGGGCTCAAATAGGGATCTCTTTCAATCATTTGCCAGATAGCTGTCTTCCACATATCTTGGCATAAATGAGTGAGTACTTCCAGTGCTACATTAGTTTGTTGAAAGACTTTAATTTGTATTTCATCAATTCCTGGAGGTTAGTTCTTTGCCAGTGCCTTTAGTGCACTGAACTTCTTTCTTCAGTATCACTTTTTTTTTCAATGTTTTTATTGTAAATTGAGTGAAAGTTTACAGGGCAGATCATCAGTTTTACATTCAACAAATCATGAACCTTGTTTCATTACAAAGATTATAATCCTTTCCATGTAGCATCAGTTAACAATATTTCTCTTTATTCATTTTAGCTCTTTCTTTTTTTTTAAACACTCAGATATATATAATAATTTACACTACCAAAGGGCATATTCTGCAAGTCTGCCTCCTGGACGCCATCTCTCAGTCCCTCTCTTCCCATGAATCTAGAGTCCTCTGCAGCTCCCTCTGTCCATGTCTCCATCTCTGACTCCATTTCTAGTGTCGCTGCTTCTCTGGATAAGGCCCTGCATTCCACTTGAGCGCTTCTCCCTTGATGGTCCTAGGGTCTTCTGTTTCTGGACTGTAAGATTAACCACTCCCCCATTTTTGCTTTTGCTACAAAACTTCTACCCTTACCAGTATGACTATCACAATTAGTCATGATAACAATTACTCACTATTGAATCATAAGAATCATATCCCCATCTCTTTTTCTAGACCCAGCTACACAAGATGAAAGCTATTCAATCGGGACTCTATCTTCCCTCACACACTCTTAAACTAAACTACCTCCTGAAAACTTGTAAGCTAGTCTCTTCATGCCATTATATTGCTCCCTCAGTTATCATTGACTCTTGATGATATACTACCACTTGGAAAGGTTGAACATCGACCATTTCCTTCTGGTATAATAACTCAGTATACTCCTTCTGCCTTGTTTGGATGCTTTCCGCAGCATTCAATATTTTGCCCATAGAATTCATCGATACTGTAAACTGAGGCTTGAATTTTTTCCTTAGTTCTTTCAGTTTAATAAATGCTGAGCATGTTCATCTCTTTTGGTATTGTAACTCCAGGCATTTGCACATTTCATTTTAGTATTTGACTTCTTTTCAGCTCTTTTACCTCCTCATTTCTTCCACTTGGTTTAGCATCCCTACACTGGAGTGCAAGTTTCAGAGTTTCTTCTGACATCCATTTTGGTTTGTTCCTTCTGTTTTCGTCTTTTTAATGACCTTTTGCCTTTTTCCTACATACTTTCTTGATGTCATATCACATCTGGTGTTTGTGTCTAATGCATTAAATCTGTTCTTCAGATGATATCTAAATTCAGGTAGGATATGTTCAAGGTGAGATTTTGACTTTTGATTATTTGTTTTAATTTTCTTCAGTTTTAGCCTGAATTTGCATATTAGCAAGTTGGTATGTTCCACAGTCTACCCCTGGCTTTGTTTTGGCTGATAACATGGAGGTTTTCTACTCTCTGTTTCCACCAATGTCGTCAATTAGATCTCTGTGTATTCCTACTGGTAAGGTCCACATGCATAGTCATCTTTCATGTTGTTTAAAAAATATATTTGCAATGCAGAAATCATTGATCTTGCAAAATCTGTCATGTGATCTCCAGCATCATTTCTATTACCAAGGCCATATTTTCCAACTACTGATCCTTCCTCTTTGTTTCCAACATTTGCATTCCAATCACTAGTAATTATCAATTCATCTTGATTGCAGATTTGATCAATTTGAGACTGAGGAATTTGGTAGAATTCTTCAATTCATCATTACTGGCTTTAGTGGTTAAAGTGTATATTTGAATAATAATTGTATTAACTGATCTTCCTTGTAGGCATATTGATATTATCTTATCACAGAGATTATTATATTTCATGATCAATCTTGAAATTTTTTTTTTTTTTTGCTAATGAATACAATGCCATGCCTCTTCAATTTGTCATCCCTGGAATAGTAAACCATGTTATTGTCAAACAGCCAATGTCAATAATGCCTAGAATTTTGTTGTTTATGCATTCCACTTCATTTTGGACAAGTGGAAATTTTCCTAGGTTCATACTTCATATATTCTTTACAATTGTTTCTCCTCATTTTGAGTTGTGTCTTATCAGCAAATGAAGGTGCCAAAAGCTTCACTCCATTGTGTCAACTCTGCTTTGAAGAGGCAGCTCTTTCCTGGTCATATTTTGAGTGCCTTCCAACCTGAGGGGCTCATTTTCTAGCACTATGTCTGACAGTATTCTAGTGTTCCTCATCATGTTTCAATATTCAATATTCTGGTGCTGACAGTGTTTCTCTGCTATTCATAAATTTTTTAGTGGCTAAATATTTTGAAAATATTCTGTCTCTCCTTCTTCGTAATCTCTGTTTATCTGGAAGATCTGTTGAACCTGTCCTCCATGGGTGACCCCGCCAGTATTTAAAGTAGCAGTGGCATAGCTTCTAGAATCACAGCAACATGCAAGTCATCATAGAACTACATACTGACAGATTAGTGGTGGAACCCATCTTTATACATGCTGTTCATGTGTGAGAAAATAGGAAGTGTACAAAAACATTATCTGTCTCATATTAAAGTACCATGGTTATCAAAGGAAAGAACTTACCTGATTTTTCAGCATGCACTGAGCTATGTGCATTTTTTCATGACTATTTTTATTTAAAAGAATGTCAGACAAATTTGATTATTGATATTGTTTGGCAATCATTTTGTTAAAAATAAAGTAGATAAACTTGTTACTTCAAACAAATATGTGTTTCAACTAAGAAATTTGAACTTCTATGTAAAAATTAGAAATAGAAAGAAATTTGGATTAGGACAGTTAACTAATATTCAAATATTTTTCTGATGAGAACAGTAGAAGTATACATACTGTGAGTTTTTTTTACCATATAAGGAAATTTGCCCAACATTTGGAAAATCAATAGTATTCTGTGAAATACTATTTTACAAATCATCGTTGTTTGATGTCATAAATTGTATAATGGCAAATGATCCACTCAAAATACAAGTATGCCCAATATACTGTAATATAGTAAAATATAAAAAGTTTATTGATATGATTTCATATCCATGTTACAACAAACCTTAAGAAAATAACATATGTCGGGTTAGAATGCAATATCAAAGGAGTTACACAGATATTGGAAAAGGCTTTTAAAATATCCCTTCCTTTTTCAACTTTATAATCTGTGTGAGACCAGATTTTTTTCACATACATGAGAAAAACATATTAAAATATTACATAATAAATAGATATGACATTTGTCTTAGTCTGGGTTCTCTGTAGAAGCAAAACCATTGAAACTTATATATGTATATAAAAAGAAAAATTTGTATCAATCAAATGGCTCACACAGTTGTAGAGGTGGGAGATTCCCAAGCCTGGATCAGATGAATCTAGGTCCTCAGGTCAGATAGCAGGCAGGCAGGTAATAGAGTAGGTCACTGACTGAAATTCAAAGAACCATAGATAGTAGGACTATGCAGATACAAGATCCAAATTTAGCAGAGAGCAAGCAAGCTTTGACTGAGTGTCTAATATATGAGAAGCAGGCCACACCATTAAGGAAACTTCCTCTCAATTGATTGGTTGTTCATAGCAGAGCTCATGAGAGTTAGCTATATTAGATTAGATCTCATTATGATATAATTACATCTCAATTCCACCACTCATCTGTCAGTTTGTCATACTGTGGTGGCTTGTGAGTTGTTGTAATTCTGAAAGCTACGTGACCGGTATTTTAAATACCAGCAGGGTCACCCATGGTGGACAGGTTTCAGATGAGCTTCCAGACGAACACAGACTAGGAAGAAGGAGTGACGAACTACTTCAGAATATTTAGTCACTGAAAACTTTATGAACAGCAGACAAACACTGTCATATATAGTGCCAGAAAATGAGCCCCTCAGGTTGGAAGGCACTTAAAATGTGACTAGGGTAGAACTGCCTACTCAAAATAGAGTTGACCGTGTTGACGTGAATGAAGTAAAGCCCATGGGAGAAGAGCCCGCGGGAACTTCATTTGCTGATGGCACACAACTTAAAATGAAGAGAAACAGCTGTAATCATCCATTGAAAATTGGAACATGGAATGTATGAAGTATGAATCAGGGAAAATTGGAAGATGTCAAAAATGAAATGGAACACATAA
>NW_006408520.1:36931837-36935774 GCF_000296735.1 Chrysochloris asiatica | reverse complement strand
CATTTTTCACTTTTGTGTCAAGTTCCTCCTTGATAAGAATAAAAGACTGGGGTAGAATTAGTTCTGTGTGCATTCTTGGCAGCAGGACTATCTGCCTGTCAGCTTGCATCCACTCTGGTCTCTGAGTGTTTCTTTCTCTTTCGCCTCTCCAGACATCCCACCTTCGTGTACTCACTCCCTTGTCGAGGCTGGACCCCGGCATTAATAACAATGGCAACAATATATATGGGAAAGGAGCCCTAGTGGTGATATAGGATGAACAATGGACTATTAACCACAAAACCAGTAGATCAAATCCACCAATTGCTCTCCTGGAGAAATAAGAGGCTTTTGACTTACAGCCTCAGAAACCCTAGGGTGACTGACTATGAATCAGAATCAACACAATGGCAGTGACTTTATATATAAGGTCAGACTTTCAAGGAGATGAATTGACACCATGAGAGCAGCAATGAGTCAAACATAAGAAGAGTTGTAAGGGTGATTCCAAATCAGGCAGTGTTTCATCTGTTGTGTATAGGGGTGCTATGAGTTGGAACTCATTCAATGGCATCTAACAACAACAATGGAATCCTCGTGTGGTTCTGTTGGGATAATGCACTGGACCACAAGGTCCATTTGAACCACAAGGACAGTGGTTCAAACCCATGAGCAGTTCCTCTGATACCCTATACAGTGTGGCTCTGAGTCAGAACTAGACAGCACTTAACAACAACAAACAACAGCAACAAAACTCAGGAGAATATTTGTTCTGTGTATACTCAGGATTCTATATTGTCCCTTGTATAAGGGGGATTGAAAAACTTCATGAAAAATTTAATTGCCTTTTAGTTCTGTTTCACACAAAAAAAATCAGTAGAAGTTGACTGAGTAAATATAAACATACTTATATGGATGATGATGATTTCAACCAATTCTGCGATTTTGGACTTCTAACTTATCCAGACTTTGTGATTTTTTAATTATTCTATAAAAATGGATTATAAACTGTTTCCAAATATTTGATAATAATAAATATGTTAAGACAAATTCTCCCTGAAACAGATTCAGAGATAAAGAATAGGTTTAGATGCTTCATTTATAGAGAACAGAACCTTTTAAGAAGTAAAGGAAATGGATTGAACAAAAAGAGAAACCATAAGGGAGGCTTCAGTCAGTCCCATGAGGATATCTGAAACTGGGAAGGTCCTTTAAGATTTTCCTGAATGGACAAAAGAGAACAAGCTTTTCAGATCTGAATCTACTAGTGATTGAATGTTGACTGTTTCCAAGGATGGGATTATAAATTTGATGACACCAGAGAGAGACTCAGCTGTGAACGGTTAAAAGATAACCTTCTGACATCTAGGAAAATGAATGCCTTCAATCCTGAAAGGAGGATGTGGGCAGCACACCACAGCATGCACTACACTATACAGTCTGTATTTTCTGCCATTTTACATTTTCTTATCAATGAAGTTGGCTAACACTGATAGCATAAGCCTGTGTTTACTTAAAATGTTACCTGTCTAATGTAGTATTGCTTGTTGTTTGATCAAGCAATGGGAAGACGAACAGAGCATCATACAATATTGTTGTTTTTGTTAAGTGTTGTGGAGTCAGTTCCAATTTATAGCAACACTATATAGGATTCCCGTGGAGCAGCTGGTCAGTTAGACCACCAATCTTGCTGTTTGCAGGACGGTGATTATCCTATAGCCCCACACTATCATTAAATAGAGCTGAGTCATATTATTAAATACAGCAGAGACAAAATAGAAACTTTTTAAAAAAGAGAGAAATTAAAGGAAGGTTTTCTCTCATCTGTATAATACTCATACCATGGGGAAAAAATAGTGAAATTGCAACGAAGACCACATTCAGAGTTCTTTTAAGGGTGTTAAATTGGGGAAATAAATTATGGGTTTTTTTCCTATGTTCATGTCAAAAATCTATTTCCCATAATGTCTACCAATAATATTGTATAAATTGTATTAGTTATCTTAACTTTTAATATTTTTTCAGGAACCTATAAGGCTTATTATTATGAAAAATGAGATCTTGATAATGACAATAGTGTGGTCAAATTTACGTGTAAAATCGTTCTGAATACAATCCACAAATTGTGGAAATTGATCCAGTCCCCACTTTCCCATGTCTTAAAAATTTATGACACCAGCAACCCACATAGCACACACTCTCTCTGACCAAAACTATTCAGCTCTAAGGCAGATATCACAAAAGCAAAAATGTCTGTTTGAGGACTAACGTGTGCTGACCCCAGCCATGGTATTTTCAGTAGCCTATATGCATGGGAAAGTTGGACACTTTGGAAAAATTGATGCATTTCACTTACAGTGTTGGACAACAATATTGAAAGTACCATGGACTTTCAGAGGAAATCATTGTTGGAAAAAGTACAGCCAAAATGCTCCTCAGAAGCCACAATGGCAAGACTTTGTCTCTTATACTTTGTACGTACCAGGAGGGACCTGTCCCTTGAGAAGGACATTATGTTTCGTAAAGCAGAGGGTCACTGAAAAAGAGAAATGAGCAGCTAGATAGATTAGCACAGTGGCAGCAGCAATGGGCTTATGCATAACTTCGGTTGTGAAGATAGTGCAGGTGTGGGCAGTATTTCATTCTGTTGTGCCTAAGGCCTGATGAATCAGAATGGACTCTGGCACCTAACAACAACAACGACAATCATAAGGAAAAGATGGAAGCATAAGGTCTGAGAGAAGTCTTTATGTCAATGTCTCAAAGCGGGTGCATAATCTTCCTGTTGGTCACCAGGAGACTCCCTGAGTCTCTGTGTTCCAAGTTTTTAATTAACCAGTCCTGCATGTGGTGCTCTAGGATAAGTACTGTACTTCTACTGAAAAGTGGGCCATTTAACACACCAGTGGTTTGCCAGAAACTGTTGAGTCTGGACTGAGTCAATGGTACTGAACAATAGCACCATCCTTCATGACAGGCTAAATTATGTCTCCTCAGGTTAGTTGCTACCAACCTCTCAAGTGAGTGTTTTTCTGGTATGGCCACCTCCCACTTGTTATTACGTGCTGTTGAGTCATTCTAACTCATAATGACCTTGTATATAGTTTCCGAAGAGCAGCTAGTGGGTTTGAACCACCAAACATGTGATTAGCAGTCCAGTGCTTATCCTACAATGCCAGACCAGGATCCTAACTTGTCAGTATAAATCCTCAGGTGTGACATTGATGTCCCAGACCAAGTACCCCAATTACTCCAAGGGTTATTTCTCAATAATCAAGGACAAATCATCAAAAGAAGAGAAAGCTTCAAAAGAAAATGGAAGGAATACACAGATTCACTGTACCAGAAGGAAATACTTGATGTTCAACCGTTTCAAGAGGTAGCATATGATCAAAAGCCAATGATACTGAAGGAAGGAATCCAAGGTGCTTTGAAGGAATTGGCAAAAAACAAGGCACCAGGAAATGATGGAATAAAAATTGAAATCTTTCAAGAAAGTGAGGCAGCACAGGAGGCACTCACTCATCTATGCCAATAAATTTGGAAGACAGCTCTCTGGCCAACTGATTGGAAGAGATCCATATTTGTGCTGATTCCAAAGAGAGGAGACCCAACAGAATGTGGAAATCGTTGGACAGTATCTTTGATATACCATGCGAATAAAGTTTTACTAAAGATAGTTCAGAAATAGCTGCAAGCTTACATTGACAGAGAACTTTCAGAAGTTCAAGCCAGATTCAGAAGAGGACTTGGAATGAGGGAAATCACTGCTGATGTCCGAAGGAACTTGGCTGAAAGCAGAGAATATTAGAAAGATGTTTACCTGTGCTTTTTTGACTATGCAAAGTCTTTCAATTGTGTGGATCATGACAAGCTATGGACAACATTGTGAAGTATGAGTATTCCAGAACACTTAATTGTGCCCTTGAGGAATCTGTACATGGACCAAGAGGCAGTT
>NW_006408520.1:36926912-36929522 GCF_000296735.1 Chrysochloris asiatica | reverse complement strand
ATAAAACCTATGATGGTTGATGGACGATTGCAAAATCAGTAACGTCTATTAACTCCCCATTCCCCACGCCCGACATAGACTTTTAAGAAGTTAAAACTAGAAGAGATTTTTAAGACGATCTAGTCCAGACATCTTAATTTTCAGATAAGAGTTATTAACAGCTTTTGAATTCATGCATTGTTTACAATGCTGTGCTATTCAAATTATATATATTGTCTCTTAGTGTTACCATATTCCTGCAAAATAGTTGTTTTTAATGTTACTTTTTCAAATGAAGGAAGTGAAATGCATACAGATCAGGCTACATTCCCACGGTCAGATATCCAGTAAAGACCTAAATTGGAATCAGTATTCAGCTCTGTTTGATTTTATCCCCAAACCTGAACTTAAATAATAAACTGCTCAGATAACTCTAAGGGTTTTATTCTATAATGATTTCCTACTTTCCATCTTTAAATGAAGAATACGAATGGGTCTGCAACTGAATTTTTACTACCCAATGGTTTGCTATCTTGTGTCATCTCATAGCTTTTGGAAATAGAGTATTATAAACTCAGGAATATTTGTAATTTCACATGGCATTCCTAATAGTTTTATCTGAAAGTATAAGTTATGACCAAACATAATGTTTTCCCTAGAATATGGGTAATCCTTGTGCACTGGAAATTCTAATGCTATTTTCTTTCTTTCCACAAAGATTTACAGTCTTGGAGACATTATAGAGCATTTCTACTTTGTTTTATAGAGTCACTATGATTCTGAAGAGGTGCTGTGGGTTAATGCGCCAGACTGCAAATCCATTTGAACTGCAAGGTGGGTGGTTCAAGCTCACCAGCTGCTCCTCAGAAACCCTATACAGGATCAGTATGGGTCGGAACCCGCTCGGCAGCACTTAACAACAACAACAATTCAGATTTGACATGGAAGCAGAGGGTAGTGGGGTATCAAATTTGGCACACTGTTTCTTCTCCTACTACACTATCACTAGACTGTACATTGACATCTTTACCTCTTCTTTGTACTCTTTAAGTCTGTCCTTGCTGTTCAGGGATTTTTGTTTGTTTTCTTATTTTTATTGAAGCATATTATAAATATAGAAAAGTGTGTATATCACACTTCATGAATTTTCACAATCTGAAAACACCTGAGGAAACTATTTTATACTATTTTTAGTAAGGAAAGTATTACTTGATTTAAGAAGCAAAAGCCACATAATGCAATTTGCCCTTCCTCCTCTACTCTCCATCTGTGGGTAGAGTTATGTGGCTGGGAATCTCAGGTTTTATAAGGAGAAAGAAACACAAGGATTTTCTTTTGACAAGTGGCAAGAACTAAGGATAAAAGGTAAATGGGATAGCTCTAAGAACTTAAAGTTTGTTGTTGTTGTGAAATGCTGTCAAGTTAGTTCTGACCCATAGTAACCTTTATAGGATTTCTGTGGAGCAACTGGTGAGCTTGAACCACTGACCTTGAGGTTCAAACCAATTTTCCAGTCTAGTGCATTATCCAACAGCAACACAGGGTGCAAATATATTATCAGTGAAAAGACTTGAATGACCAAGGAGTAGGAGACAAATGTATTAATCTGGTTCAGCAGGATTGCAATAAGTAATTTTGAGTAAAGTATAAATATGAGAAATATTGCAAAAATAGAAGCAATTGAACATGTCAACTATTGGACATATGGTGCGGAGGAGAATAAAAAGGAAAATATAGTACTGTTGTTGAGTTTTGGTGACTAGGAAGATATGGGTACTATTGAAATGAAATATGAACCAGAAGAGATTTTTTTTAAGGTGAACATAGTGAGAGAATTTCAAGACAATGTTAATAATGTCATTTGTTTTACAATGAGCAAAAAAATTATTGAAGAAATATTATTGTATTTACTTATTGGAACAGAAAACAGATCATAACACATGAATAAGCAACTAGAGAGTGGAAAGAAAGCAAGATGGCAAATCCAGGGAATTTTTGGTTTCATGGAAAAGCTCATAGATGAATCAAATGTGCATAATGAGGTACTAGTGTCTTAGTAAGAGGCCCCTGTGGGTTAAGTAGAATTAGCCCCTTCCTTGTGGGAGACTGCTAACCACGAGGTTTTGTGGCTAAAACCCACCAGTTACTCCTTAGAAACCCTATTTGGGATTGCTATGAGTCATAACAGACAAAATGACACTTATCAAAACAACAGCAATGTGGGAGACCAAGGTTCAATTACTGGACAGAACAGAGTAAATGGCCCTTAACAAAAAAACTCAGCAATGTGGTAGATCAAGGTTCAATTTCTGGATAATGGACTCATATAGAGTCACTACACATCTGCTAATGAAGTTCTGTTGCTATTAGTGTTAAACAGGTTTCAGTGGGGGCTTCCAGACTAAGATGAAGGATTAAGAAAGTCCTAGTAATCTATTGCAAAAAAAACTGTTATTGTTGTTAGGTGTAATCGAGTCGGTACTGACCCATTGAGCAACAGAACAAAACACTGCCAGATCCTGGGCCAACCTCACTACTGTTGCCACATTTGAGTCCATTGATGCTGCCACTTGGCCCATCCATCTCGTTGGGGGGTCTTCCTCTTTTTCTCTGACCCTCCACCTTACCAAA
>NW_006408520.1:36922720-36926372 GCF_000296735.1 Chrysochloris asiatica | reverse complement strand
ATTTCAGATTGAAGAAGTTGGTAGAATTCTTCTATTTCATCCTCACTGGCTTTAGTGGTTGGTGCATAAATTTGAATAATAGTGGTTTTAACTGGTCTTTCCTGTAGGTTCATAGATATTATCCTATTACAGACAGCTTTGTGCCTCATGGCTGATCTGGATATGTTATTTTTGACAATGAATGCAACATCATTCCTCTTCAATTTGTCATTCCCGACATAGTAAACCATGTTGTCGTCAGATTCAAAATGGCCAATACCAGTCCATCTCAGCACACTAATGCCTAAGATATCGATGTTTATGCGTTACATTTCATTTTTGACAACTTCCAATTTTCCCAGATTCATACTTCGTATATTCCATGATCCAATTTTCAATGGCTGTTTACAGCTGTTTCTCTTCATTTTGAGTTGTGCCCATCAGCAAATGAAGGTTCCATGGGCTTTTCTCCCACAGACTTTACTCCATTCGCATCATCACGGACCACTGTACTTTGAGGAGGCAGCTCTTCCCCCGTCACATTTTGAGTGTCTTCCAACCTGAGGGGCTCATTTTCCGGCTCTATATCTGATAATGTTTCTCTGGTATTCATAAGGTTTCCAGTGACTAAATATTCGGAAGTAGTTTGTCACTTTCTTCTTAGTCTGTCTTTGTCTGGAAGCGCATCTGAAACCTGTCCACCATGGGTGACTCTACTGGTATTTAAAATACCAGTGGCATAGCTTTCAGAATCACAGTAACTCACAAGCCACCACAGTACGACAAACTGACAGATGAGTGGTGGTTCAAAAAAAAAATAGACCAGTGTAAATCCTATGGGTCACTATGGTCCAATCTGAAACTGGTCGTGAGAATGGAGCAGACCCAGGCAGTTTCTTCTGAATATGCATGGGGTCCTCTGGATTCAGCAGCCAACTCCATAGCAGCTAACAACAGCAAAATCTTCATGAAGGAATGAGAACACTGGCTAAGGACACAAGTGAAATGCTTAGTATGCAAGAGGAGAGCACTTTCTTACAGAAAAGGTGAACATGTAAGTACAATCGAAGACTGACTTTGATTCTCACTGGGAACTGAGAAATCATATTGCACAAGAAAACTGCAGGTAGGAGGAAATCTTGGATTTTAAACTATGGGAAATATGAAGAGCTGTAAATCATTGTCGAGAACAAGTACTGTCAAGATGTATTGAGGACCCAACTGATTTTAGATAACTCAGCTTGGAACTGTAGTGGAACCAGTCAACCTGGCTTTATGATTTTCCTCTGCAATGTTTGGTAGCCTGGGACTGGGAGCTGAGAAGGCAGATGATGGTACTTACCCCTCCTTGGGTATTGCATAGGCAGCTCTGGGGTAAGAAAGTGTAAAAATCTAATAAAATGGCTGACCTTAGTGTCAAGGCTGGTTAGGCAAGCAAATGAGGCCAGAAGAGAGACTGATGAACTGAGCCAATAGTGAACTATCAAGGGATAGGGAGGGGAGGAGTAATAATGAGACTGAGAAACAGATTTCATTAGAAATAAGGGGATGAGAGACTTCTAATGACCATAGTTTGTTTTCACGGTTTATTATAGCTTAGAGTCAGATCATGTTAGAAGAGAAGTAAAAGGGACACAGATATGGTCATGCTAGGGTTCTTAAGATTTGGAGAAGATTGGTCTTAACTAAAGTTTGTTATTTTCATTTTTATTTGTTTTAAAGCCAACTTTGTATGATTTCTTTCAAATACAATCATAATGATACATAATGAGGGAGGCCGAGTACAGTTATTTTGCGACCAACTGCCATAACTCTTTTCAATGTCTATTTTCCTTAAGTTCCAATTCCCATTTCCACCAGTTAGCCCCATCTAAATTCTACTTCCAGGCAAGACCTCACAAAAGTCCATTTTCTCCACAGCTAGCCCATTCTAAGCTCCACCCTCTCCCCAAACCCTCACAAAACCCCTCAGCTGTGTGGGAGGTTGCTTTTGGCCTTGGTCAGTAAGCCCTTCCCAGATTTGTTTTGAATAAACTGGTCCTTGCTATTGAGCTGTGCTCTGGGTCTCTTTTCTCTGTTGACTCTAACACTTAATATCTAATAAATGTAAATATTGCTGTCTGCAACAATCTTTCAAATTAGTGGAGGAGTTTTATAAATCATGAGGCCATATTTACAAACAATAATTATCTAAATCTTCACAAGAAACAAGTAACTTTCATTTTATAAAGATAACAAAACTGTGGGCCAGAATAGTTTAGTAATTTACTTGAGTTCACAAAGACAGTAAATTACAGAATGTGGGTCCCTGGGGAAGCCCTCTGAGTCTAAGGTCAAAATTCCTTTAAATTGCATGCCCTAGGTCACAGTTTTAGAGTTGTGTTATGGGTCATAGTTAGAGTTGTGCTATCTGCCTTTGGTTTATGATGCTTAAGTCATTTCTTCAAAATGTGGGACCTGTGGGCATTTGCTAATTTACAAGTCTGATTTATTTCAAGTTCAAAATAAATACATATTCAATTATAGTCTGAAATTGTACATGCAACTGTCAAATTCTACACGATACACAGAAGGACTATCAGTTTGTAGACATGATTATTTGAATGCATCAATGTTGTAATAACAGTTAATTAGAAGCAAAGAAAGTAAGCATTAAAAAGAAGTATTTATGTATAATGTTATTGGCTGACTGATTTACATATGCTATACACAATATAAGTTGTTATGTGCCATTGAGTCAGTTAAGACTCATAATGACCCTGTATAGGGGTTCTAATGAGCAGCTGGTGGGGTTGAACTCCTGACCTTAGACACCATTTAAATTTTTTTTTCTCCTTCAGGGGGCAGAAGTGAGAATGAATGGCAGGAGGCTGATCTGTATTTCTCTACCCATGGCACTGTAGGTTAATGCACTGCATTCCAAGGTTGATCCACAAGGTCTGCGGTTCAGACTTGCCAGCTGTTCCTGGGAAACCCTGTACAGGGTCGCTACGAGTCAGAACCAATTCAAGACACTAAACAACAATAACAACAAGAGGTTACAAAAGATAAATGTATTTATGCTAAGTATTGTCTAGTTGGCTCCTACTCATAATGACTCTAGATAGTGTTTCCAAGGAATAACTGGTGGTTTTGAACCATGGTCCCTGTGGTTAGCAATCCAGTGATTATCCTACACTACATCATGAACTCCTCTTTTTACATATCTATTTAGCAGATTATGTTGTTTTTAAGTGCTGTTGAGTCAGTTCAGACTCGTAGTGACCCTGTATAAGGTTTCTGAAGAGCAGCTGATGAGCTTGAACCGCCGAACATGATAGGCTAGCATTATATTTTACCTCATTAAATTTTTATGTTAGTCACTACAAAGCTGGAAAAGGTTGTTTTCCTAGTGTGAACACCAACTAATCATCACATATCACAGGAAAGGTGCATATTTGAGTGAGTATTCAAAAAGAGTTAGCTGACGCAGACAACATTTCAAATGTCATCGTAGCATAATAAGGAGAGAATGGTGATGATGCGTAGACTTTCCCAGGCCTTGTGAGACCTGAAAAATTGTCCTTAGTAATCAGAATGTCTCCTTTTACACATCCCTCTACTTCGGAAAGCCTATGTTGTTGTTGTTGTTATGTGCCGTGGAGTCGGTTCTGACTCATAGCGACCCTGTACA
>NW_006408520.1:36909486-36921565 GCF_000296735.1 Chrysochloris asiatica | reverse complement strand
TGGTGTGGTGCTGTGGGTTAATACGCTGGACTGCAAAAGTCGGAGTTTCAAATTCACCAGCCACTGCTCGAAAACCCTATACAGCTATGGGTCGGAACTGACTCGATGCGACACAAAATCAACAACAAAATCTTTTTGTTAAGTGCCTTCAGGTCATTTCCGACCCACAGCGACCCTGTATAGGGTTTCCGAGGAGCAGCTGGTGAGTTTAAAACGCCAACCTTGAGATTCAAACCGACCTTGCGGTCCAGTGACTGCAATGCTACGCCAGGAATCCATACATATTTTTGTTTTTGTATGACTTGGTGTTAGGTCCAATTCTGCTCCCGTAAAGATTTACATCCTCGGAAACCCTGTGCAGGGTCACTACGGTACTTAATGACAACAACAGGATCGGTTGGTGCTGTGGGCTAATGTGTCAGGCTACAAAGTCATTTGAATTGCAAGGTTCAAGTTCACCACCTGCTCCTTGGAAACCCTATACAGGATTGCTATGGGTTGGAATCAACTTAATGTGGCACTTAAGAAAAAGAGGAAGACCCTCAACAGATGGATTGGTCAAGTATCAGCATCCATGGACTAAAGCGTGGCAACAATAGTGAGGTTGGCCCAGGATCGGGCAGTGTTTCATTACGTTGTGCATAAGGTCACTATGAGTAGGTCCCGTGTCGATGGCACCTAACAACAACAACACCATGAAGGATCCTGTATAGATAGGGTTTCCAAGGAGTTTGAACTACTGACCTTGTTGTTCAAACCAACCTTGCAGTCCAGTGCTTTATCCTACAGCACCACACCAGAACTCCAAGCTATGTTGTTGTTGTTAAGTGCTGTCAAGTCGATTCCTACCCACAGCGACACTATATAGGGTTTCCAAGGAGCAGGTAACCAAGGAGCAGCTGGTGAGCTTGAACTAATGACCTTGCAGTTCAAAAGACTTTGCAGTCTGAGGACTCCATGTTGTTGTTACAGGTAATAAAATCCAAAGTAACCATCTAAGAATCAAAAGTCTCACTTTCCATGCCCCTCGGTTCTTTCATGAGTCTGGAGCCATTGCAATAAACCCACTCCTGATGCCAACTGGAAAACCCATGTGGAGACCCATGTCTGACTTCTACTGGCTTCACAAAGGGGAAAGAGGATCAAGCTCAAAATTAGCCCAAGAACTATTCCTATGAAATGAAGTTCAGACATTCTTCCACCCTACAACCTTCTTGACAGGAACATAACTCCTCATCGTTCTCCTGCCGAACCACTGATAGTTTCAAATTGCTGACCTTGAGGTTGGTAGTCTGACTCGTAATCACTCCTTGTTAAGTGCCATTGTCGATTCTGCCAAGGAGCAGCTGGTGAGCTTGAACTACTGACCTTGCAGTCTGAGGCTATAAATCATTATGGGAGCAGGAAGCCTCATCTTTCTCCCACGGAACTCCTGGTAGTTTTGAACTGCCAACCTTGAGGTTAGCAGAGCTCTGGTAGTGTAGTGATTACGAATTGGGCTGCGAGCCACAAGTTCAGCAGTTCGAAACTACCAGGTGTTCCGTGGGAGAAAGATAAGGCTTTCTGAGCTCGTGAAGATTTACAACTTCAGAAACTCTCTATAGGGTCGCTCTGAGTCTGAAGCGACTCCACGGCAAATAACAACAACAAGAACAATGCTACCAGAGCTTTTCCAGAACAGTTGAAAATGACTTGATGGCATTTAACAACAACAATGGTTGAAAGGAATGTAAGAGATAAAATGCTTAAACTGAGAGTGGAAAAGTAGCTTCTAGCATTGCCTAAAGCAGATGTCATGCTGATTAAACTAATTGTCTGATAGGTGACCAGGGCCTACAGGATCCACCCTACCAGAGGACCAAGGTCATATAGATTATGAATGAAATTAGTCTAAAGGTGGTGAAGAAAAGATTGAACTTGTGTGTTTTTTAAAGTTTTGTGTATTTGATTTCCTTAAGGATATTAGTTATTTCCTGTCTACTATTGTAAAATACACATACATGTGTGATGAAAGTGAATATTGGGAATTATGATTCCAGTGAGTTTGTAAGACTGCCTTCAGCCTGTACTTGATTGGATTTGCTGAAGTGGAGTAATAATTTACCCAGAAATATACTTTTTGTTTTAAACCTTTGCAGAGCATGGGGCTTTAGGTGGAATACTGAGCCTTACTGAGAACCTGCAGAGTTGGTACTTGAAAAGACATGCAGGCCCTCCCAGAACTGATGAGAGACAGATTTATGATTGAAAGAGAACTGCAGGAAGAAGAAGAAGAAAAATAAAGCAGATTTTTTTACTTTCAAGCAAGCTGTTTGCCTTGGAGACAGCTAGGCCAGAAAAGTTTCTGCCCATTACAGAAAATTCCCTATTAAAATTCCCTGAAAGTTAAAGGGAGCCAGTGAGAAGCAGCTAGTATGCTCATTGGTGAACCCTTGGGTCTACTTGTTGAGTCAAAGTGAGGGATATACAGCAATGAAGACACAGACTATGTTTGAACATATTACATTGGCATCCATTGACCATGAAATGAATGAAATAGACGAGAAAGCACTGACCGGCATTGCATATATCACCAAAGCCATGTTTTCCAACTACTGATCCTTACTCTTTGTTTCCAACTTTTGCATTCCAATCACGAGTAATGGTCAATACAGTTTGATTGCATGTTTGATCAATTTCAGACTGAAGAATTTCATGGAATTTTTCAATTTCATCATAACTGGCTTTAGTGGTTGGTTTGTAAATTTGAATAATAGTGGTAGTAACTGGTCTTCCCTGTAGGCCCATGGATATCATCCTATCACAGACAGTGTTGTACTTCAAGACAGATCTTGATATGTTCTTTTTGATGATGAATGTGACGCATTCCTCTCTCATTTGTCATTCCCAACATAGTAAACCATGTGATTGTCAGATTTAAAATCATGAATATCAGCCTATTTCATCTCACTAAATGCCTAAGGAGCTCTGGTAGCGTAGTGGTTACGAATCTGGCTGCGAGCTGCAAGGTCAGCAATTCGAAACTACCAGCTGTTCCGCGGGAGAAAGATGAGGCGTTCTGCTCCCGTAAAGATTTCCAGCCTTGGAAACCCTGTACAGGGTCGCTAAGAGTCAGAACCGACTCCACAGCACATAACAACAACAACAACAATGCCTACAATATCGATTCATACTTCGTATATTCCATTGAATGGATGTTTACATCTGTTTCTCTTCATTTTAAATTTTGCCCCATCGGGACATGTATGTCCCGAAGACTTTACTCCGCTTGTGTCATCACAGTCAACTATACTTTGAGGAGGCAGCTCTTCCCCAGTTACTTTGAGTACCTTCCAATATGAGGGGCTCATCTTCTGGCATGATATCTGACAATATTCTGGTGCTCTTCATCATGTTTCAATAGTCAATATTTTGGTGCTATCTGACAGTGATGGTGGTGGTGATTATATGCCATGGAGTCAGTTCTGACTCATAGCAACCCTGCAGTTTTAGAGACTGTAAATCTTTACAGGTGCAGAAAGCCTCATTTTTCTCCCATGGAACCACTGGTAGTTTCTAATTGCTTACCGTAAGATTAGCAGCCCAACTCCTTTATCTGATAGTGTTCCACTGCTATTCATAGGTGTTCAGGGACTAAATATTTGGAAGTAGTCTATCTCTCTTTCTTCCTAGTCTGTCTTCATCTGGAAGCTCATCTGAAACCTGCCCACTATGGTTGACACTGCTGGTATTTAAAATACCCATGTCATAGCTTCCAGAATCACAGGAACATACAAGCCATCACATAATGACACACTGACAGACAAATGGTGAACTGCATTGATAGGAATGGGCAATTTAGACATTGACTATCAAAAATTGGTGTACTTAATTTCAGAATGAGGGGGACGAGGGAAAATCCCCATGGAATAGTTTTCTCTTTTTCAGAGATTCTGGTGAAGAGAAAGTGGGAAAAGATGCTGATAGAATTTCAAGATTTCAATTGTGAGTAATCAAAACTATAATTGCAGAAGATGTGTAACCGAAAGGAGGATGTTCATCCTTCATTTATGATAGACAATGGCTAGAAATGCCAGACTTTAGCCCATGATGCCTTGACTTCACTTGACGTGGCTTTTTTTTATCCAAAGTCTTCTTAGTTCCCACAGAGTGATTGGATGGGGACCATGCAAAGAAGTTGGAGTTCTGGTGTGGCACTGTGGGTTAATGCGCCAGACTGCAAAGCTGTTTGAACTGCAAGTTCAGTGATTCAAGTTCACTTAGCTGCTCCTCAGAAACCTATACAGGGTCGCTATCGGAATCGACTCAACAGCATTTAACAACAATATCATGCAAAGAAGTTATATAGGACCCTACAGCTGAGATTGGTTAGTTTTGCCTTTGAGCTAGGTTTAAAAGGAGCCATCTCAAAAGCAGAGATGAAAGATTCCATGACTATCAAGAAGGCAGAGCATGAGTGGAGCGTGAGACGACAAGGTGAGATAGCAAGAGGCAGTGGCAGAGGTGGTGGCATGGAAAGACAGAGTAATAACCATGGGTTCCAGTCCCATGGGCTGAGGTAGAGGCCAAGGGGCCACATGACTGAGAAGCCAAAGACAAGAGTGAGGTATGTCTCAGTATGGCAGACAAGAGGCATTCCTGATTGGAAAACTGCTGCATCTTTTGTTGCTTAAGGTCCTGAATTGTAACTTGTCCACTTTCCTCGTAACCTCATAATCATGAGTATTGTCACAAGTTCTGTGTGGCCATTACAATGGATTGTTGAGCCCAGATATGCAGCAGAATGTGCTGTGAGACTGATGGTTGGTCTCAGAATAGGGTCAAGAAGGTTGTAGAGTAGAAATTATCTCATCTTCGCTTTGTAGGAAAGGTTTTGGGGCTGATTTTGAGTATGATTCTCTTTTGCCCTTGTGAAGCCAGAGGAAGTCACACATGGTCCCCACATGTTTTTTTTCCAATGGCAGAGGCCAGTCCAAGTGGTTTAGGGCAAGAAAGAGTTCTGCCTATGGGCACAGAAGAGGAGAGGCTTCCCTGATTGGGAAAACTGTGCCCTGAACATTTTCACACTGAATTGTAACCTGTTAACGTCCCTAACAAACCCCATAGCTGTGAGCATATTGTTTGCGTTCTGTGTAGCCATTGCAATGCGTTATCAAACCCAGCTGATTAGACAGTACTGTGGTAGGGATGGTTTAGTGCCATGTTTTTTGCCATGCTCATTAAAACAATCAATATTATAAAATAAAAATATCAGCATTTACCCAGGGATAAAGCTCAGAAGGCAGGAAGGGGAAGGAATGAAGGATGAACAGATATGATGGAGAACAGGAGAAAGCAGGAAAATGCTATTAACATTTTGGGACATGCAATCAATACCACAAAACAAAATATGTATGAATTGATGAATGGAAAAGCAATTTGCTCTGTGAACTTTCACCCAAATCACAAACAAAAGTTAACAAAATTTTTTTTAACAGCATAGTGGTAAAATGGGCTTGAGGATATTGAAGAAAAGATGAAATTGCAATCATTATTTAAATAATAGTATTCTGTTTATGTGCACATTATTGATGATTTATAAAAGCTTATTGATTTTAAATAATAAGAAATTAGCCCAAATAGGATTTTATAACTGAATTTTAAAAGAGTCCATGTTAATAATTAGTTTATATTGATAAATTTATTTAGTTTTATAATGCAGTGCTTTTGAATGCATAGTATATTATAATATTCTTTTTTAGGCATGTTAACCACTATTTGAAGTTCAAAGACTAAAATGATGGTCTAGGTTTGAAAAGATGGCTATTATATTATTAGCATTCTACATAAAAAATTAAATGATTTTTTGACAGTAACAAACATTTTTATAATAAATTTCAAAGAAAATATTTTGACTTTAACACATTTGCTTTCTCATACTGAATGATATTTCATCAGAGTTCATTGAAGTGACAACATAAGCTTGTAGACACTTATTTCAATTTAGCAATTGTGGTGTTGCAAAAAGCTATTTAATAAGGACAACACTAAATAAGGATAAAGGAGCTCTGGTAGCATAGTGGTTACGAATCGGGCTGCGAACCTTAAGGTCAGTGGTTCGAAACTACCAGCTGCTCTGTGGGAGAAAGATGAGGCTTTTTACTCCCGTAAAGATTTCCACCCTCAAAAACCCTGTACAGGGTCGCTATGGGTCGGAACCGACTCGACGGCACTTAACAACAACAACAAATAAGGATAACTCTGGTGTGTATTGCTGAATAGTATACATAAGATACTCAATGTGTTCCTAGGCAATATTTTATACTTGTATGATACTTAACAACAACAACAACAACATGATGGTTAATCACGGAGCATTTACTGCTATATCACTATGCAGTGATACAATGTATATCTAAGTAAGGTATGAAAAGCTTTAAACATGAGAAAACTGCCAATTTAACTTGTACCTCAATTTCACATTCTTATGTATTCAGTTGTGGTGCCTACTTTCCATGTGAAATGATTTCCAAGTTTTCAAATGAAAGCAGTTAAGAAACAAAATATTTACACCCTTCTAACTTGTGTTTCCTGTATAGCTAGATACAATTCAGATGCTAAGTTACTGGTCTGAAAGAGCTTCCACAAATCTATAATAAAATAATTAAATTAGTGAGCTGTGTTTAGATCAGAGACCCTTGGTTGCCAACTCCTAAGAACTTGGGGAATTCAGAACCACAGAAGGATCATTTGGACTCCATTTGGCAGAGATGTCAGAAACTCACTACTCTTGGGAACATCCTTTTCCAATAACATTTATAGCTCTAGATGGAAGCGAAAAGCACCATATGTTAAGAGTTTCCTGCAAAGCTTCCTGGTAAGAGAGGAAATAAATTCAACTTGTCACATCTGCTCGTGGGCTAGTCAAGTAGGATTTTATCACAGCCTTAAGTGGTTTACAAAACTGTCCTGTTATCGACTGAAGGGGCTTTACATTTCAGGCTTTTTCATACTGATGTTCATAATCTAAGTCATTAAACTATTTTTCTTCTTTTGACTTAGGAGCATGCATCTTCCTTTGCTTCTAAGCAAGGAAAATTATTCAAAGCAATTCAACTAAGAATCACATGCCCATGCCCAAAGCACCGTCTCCATGGCTTAACTGTGAGAATGCCTATGGGTTTCAATTTTACCTCAGCTAAGACCCGTGGGTCCTTACATTTTGCATAATTTAAGATGGAAACTGCATTTAATCAAGCTAAATTGATTATCCACCACTCTGAAAAGTCCCAACTGGTTTACAGCATGGCAAAGACCTATAGGGTCAGAAATGATTTTTCTGCCAGAGGTATGAGTAATCAGAGCAAAGGTGTTAAAACTTGCATTGTGAGCCAAAAATTTCTCCCAAAAGTGATTCATCTTTTTACCCTCACAATTAAAGAAAAACCAAAAAAGTTAGAGCGACTTTGGGCTTTCAGTTTTCTATTATAAGCAAAATCCTTTATAGTTTGCAAATCTATTGAAGATGTAACACCATATGTAAGCATTACCTTTCCTCATTAAGCATAAGTTATAAATTGATAGTAGTTGTTCCATACCAAAAAATACAATCTCAATTTTCCAACTAACAGTCTTACATTCATGGATTTTTATAAAGGAAAGATGAATTTATTAAACTAATTTATTATTATTTTAAAAGTTAAAGATTTTTTGAAGTTAAAGTATTATATTATCTTCTGGCCTAATTATGGAGGCAATTAGACAGCAAATGGATTCCAGAGTGTTACAATTTCCAGCATTTATTTATTTGCATATGCGTACACATCATTCCTACAGGTGAATTATAAAAATGCATAAAAATAAATTAATTAAAGTGAAAGAAAATATATATAAAGAGTAGTAATAATAGGAAATTCTGGCAAGAAGGTGGCCTAGACAGACACATTACATGGGCGCCCTACAACAAAGAAACGTGAGACACAGATGAAAATCCTGAATCCTGAACTTCAGAGGAAAGGTTAGAGAAGTGGATTGAGTGCTTTCTGGAAAGAGAAGCTAAGCAGGGCCAGCCAGGGAGGAATACTGACTGGTGAATGACCAGCCACATGCAGCAAGACCACCTTGAACTTCTGTGAGCATCTCTGACAACAGACGGTGGCCTGGCAGAGCAGAGTCACACAGGAGATGATAAATGTACAAATCCTTCTTTTCCTCACATTCCCCTGGTAACCAGAGGAGTGGCCAGCTCAAACCCTCATCAACCCCTTGAACAGAACAGGAATTTGGAGATGTGTGGTTGTGAACCATGCCAAGAGGAGGGCCAGCTTCACTGTTTCGGTGTCTGGATTCATGCAGGCTTAGCTCCAAACTTACAGAACCTGCAGAGCTACCAGACCAGCAGTAGTCTAGCAGAAACCATTGTAAGCAGCCACCCTTCCCCTTACTTGCCCTGTGGTCCTAACAGAACTGAAAACAGCTCCATCAAGGGATTCCACAAATTACTTCCAGAGTAAGTGATTTGTAAGTAAGATATCTGAATGCAGATAACACCTAGACCTATAGGAACACCACCTAGGGCCAGGAACTCCACTCTCATATCCCTCCTTCACCCTCAGCTGGTAGGAGCCCTAGATTTTGCCCTTTCTGAGTCCAACAGCTGCACTGTTGTTTTTGGTTTATTTTTTTCCCCTTTAATTGTTTTTTCTTTCTTCTCCTTCTTTATTTTCCATTTCCTTGAATTGTATCCTTCCTATCTCCATTTTTGTTTTTCCTTCTTTTCTGCAGTTTCTCTCTCTTCCCCCCTTTTTTTACTTTTAAACTTTCTTTACTATTCTATATTCTTTCTCTTTTCATCTTCCCTCTCCCTGGTTTTTCTAAGTGTTGTGTTTTGCTTCCTTTTATTTGCATTTTTTCCCCTCCTATAGTGTCCCTCTGTACTCTTTTCAGTTTATATATATATATATATAACTATATACATTCATATATTTTGACCCTGTGGTTCAATCTGACCTTGAAGTCTAGCACATTAATCTGCAGCACCACACCAGGACTCCAGTGTCACACCTAGAGAGGGCTAAATGGTTATGTTACCTATGTTTTAATATAACCCTCATGTTGAACAACAACAAAAAAACTGCCATTGACATGTTTCATCAAACTATTTTATATATCACTCAGTGTGACTTCAAGTGTGATTTCAATAAAGAACAAAAAACATATTTTTTTCAATGTTGCTGCCTTGCACAATTTGAGGGGCACTGTTCACATAGGTAATACTGAAACAGGAAGTGAAAACACAGTCACTATAATAAAAAAGCTGCCAGTTTCATAAATGTGTCAATGATCAATAACAATATCCATGGTGGATCAGAACAGTGAAGTGTTCTGGAATTTCCATTCTTCATAATATTACTCAAAATTTGTTATGATCCACACAGTCAAAGCCTTTGCAAAGTCAATAAAATACAGGTAAACATCTTTCTAGTATTCTTTGCTTTCAGCCAAGATCCAATTAGCATCAGCAACAATTTAACCATCCTCACAGTCATTGATATGTTTGTGACCATTGTTACAGCCAGTGTGCCAATCTATCATCCTGAGGGTCTTCCTTTTGTTTTGCTGACCCTCTACTTTACTAAGCATCATGTCCTTCTCCAGGGACTGGTTTCTCTTGATAAGATTTCCAAATTACTTTAGATGAATTCTTGCCATTGTCACTTCTAAGGAGCATTCCAGTTCTATTTCTTTCAAGACAGATTTGCATATGCTTCTGAAAATTCATGGTATTTGTTTAGCACATGTATATTCAATATTCTAAAAAGCAAGGCTTGTATATCGATGATGATAGTATGTGCACAGAATTCAAAAGCCTCAATTCTTCTTCAGTATTATTTATTCATTGTCCAATTTTCACGTGTATACAAGGCAATTGAAAGTATCATGGCATGTGTCAGGTGCATCTTTGTCGTCAAAAGTGGTGTCTTTGCTTTTTAATACTTTAAAAAAAAATTGTTTTTGCAGAAGATTTGCCCAGTGCAATATGATCATTGATTTCTTGACTGAAGCTTCTATGGGAATTAAATATGGATCCAAGTAAAATGAAATCTGATAACAACTTCATAATGATATTACTTTATTGGTCCTGTTATTAATGTTGCTTTTTGTTGTTGCTGTTGTTATAATTGTTGCTTATTGATCCAGTTGTGAGTGGTTTTGTTCTCTTTATGTTGAATGTAAGCCATAATGAAGGCTATAGTCTTTGATCTTCATTAATGAGTGCTTTATAAGTCTGTTCACTTTCATTATGCAATGTTGTATCATCTGCATATTGCAGATTGTTTGAGTCTTTCTCCAATCCTGATATCACAGTCTTCTCCATATACAGATTAAATAAATCTGGTGAAATAATACAACACTGGCACACACTTTCCTGATGTTAAATCACTCAGTTCTGTACAAAGACTATGCCTCAGTCTATGTACAGGTTCTGCTTGAACACAATTAAGTGTTCTGGAATTTCCATTCTTCATAATGCTACTCATAATTTGTCATGGTCTGCATAGCCAAATGCTTTTGCAGAGTCATTACAATACAGATAAATCTTTTTCTGGCATCCTTTGCTTTCAGCCAAGATTTCACTGTCATCAATAATGGTATCTCCCATTCCATGTCCTCTCAGAAGACTGAACCAGTCTGAAACTTGGGGAGTTCTTTGGTGATATACAAGGTGGAATATTAAATATTTGTATTTAAATCTTGATCTCAGTATTCCCTTGGCTTTGTGGCCTGAGGAAAATGACTAAAGCTTCTCAGCTTCATTAACCTCTTTAGTGTGATTGTAAGGATTAAACATAATAGTTAACATTTATCAGATACTTACTGTATACCTGGCCCTGGTTCCTGATGAAGTGTTTTTAAATGTGTTATTTCAATGAATCCTACATATGAGGCACTATTACCATGCTCATTATAGTGAAAGAAACTGATACAAGCATAGCTCAAACAATTTACCTAAAGTCAAAAACTGGTATTTGGTGGAGCAGGCCTTTGAGTTCTAATGTTTTTGGTCTCTACAACATGGGTTTTTCTAAATGATATCATCTTTAAAGTGTTTAGTACCATGTTTATCTAGCTTTGATTAAGTATTTGTAATTATTTTAAATATTTTTTCTGATATAAAAAGCAATGCTTATATATCATAATGATGTTAGCAAATACTCAACAGCACAAAAAGGAAACAAAAGTCACTTATATTCTCTTCACTCATGTTGTTGTAGTTAAGTGCCAGTGATCCAATTCCAACTCATAGTGACCCTGCATAGGATTTTCCAAGGAGCAGCTGATGAGCTTGAACCACCAAGTTTGCAGTTCAAACCACTTTGCAGTCTATTACCCACAGCACCATACCACGACTCCATTCTTCACTCATAATCACTACTAATTTATGCACATACACCCATCTTTTGTATCAAACTGTTTTCTTAGACTTGAGGAATGGAAGATGAACTTGACTTTACTTCTTTGTCCATTTAGTTTTCACATTATCTCAACTCATGTCTGTACCTGCATATTGGACCAAAGGAATTACAGTGAAATGAAGAAAATTATAAAAGTATCTACTCAATTTGACTTTTTCATGATTTAAGGAAAATAATTCACCCAAGGAGTTTTGGACATTCCTTCTGGGGCTCTACCGAGTAGCTGACTGTGTTCTCTTAACAGAGGCTTGCACCTGTCTGTGAAAATGTCATAAGCAAACATGGGATGATGACAACAATTTCTTCATGAGGCATTGTGAAAATGAAATGGATTAAAATGTGAAAAACACACATTGCCTAGCACATAGTGGGTGCTATGTAAATGTTACTATTATTGTTGTTGTTGACACAGCATACAATCATCATTACCCATGTTAGTAAAATAATCTCCCTAAATTTTGAGGAACGACTAGACAGGGTTCTTGATTGTATCTTGATTATATCAGGATTGTATCAAGATTGACATAGAAATTTAAAGAGACAGTATAGACATAAAACCAAACGGCCACCACTCGTCTGTCTGTCGTGCTGTGGTGGTTTGAGTTGCTGTGATTCTGAGGGCT
>NW_006408520.1:36905612-36906864 GCF_000296735.1 Chrysochloris asiatica | reverse complement strand
TTGGCCCAGGATCAGACATTGTTTCATTCTGCTGTGCATGGGGTCGCTATGAGTCGGTTCTGACTTGATAGCACCTGACAACAACAACAACAACAACAACAACAACAACAACTAGACAGAGTAGTCGTAGATGCTTCCACCTGACCATGCAAATTAGGGTTTCATAGCCTGAGAGAATAAAGACTATGACAATATCTACTAAGTATACTTAGGCTACAGAGAGAGCACAACGACTCTAGGGGATAGCCACTGGATTGTGAACCACAAGGTGAGTGGTTCAAGTCCATTGTCTGTTCCTCTGAAGAAAGATGAGGCTTTCTGCTTCTGTAAATATGTATAACCTTGGGAACCCTATACAAATGTGCTGTGAGTTGGAACTAACTCAAGGGCGCTTAATGATAATAACAATAAGAAACCACGCAAAGATCAAGTTAAAGTCTTGGCACAAAAGAATATGTACTGGTTGCAAATTTGACTTGGGGATGAGCAAATGTGATTAGTTAGTATCATTATTACAGTTTTAGTATCATGAATATTTACCATGTCATTAAGTGTTCTTTTTCTTTATTTCTTTCTTGTTTTTTTTTTTTTTGAGTAGGGGGCATCCTGAAGGGAAATGTTGAACCAGGATTCAGTAACTTTCATGAAGAAAGTTTATTTTCAAAAAGTTTTGGGAGGATCCATTGTCTCTGTATATCTTTCTCTGATGGTTCACTAAATGATACACTCCTTATCCCAAACACACTTCATGCAGGTTAATAATAGTAAAATTGTACAACTGGCCACATCACTGTGAGAATATATTTGAAATTGGGTAAATATATTTAAGAACTAAAATAACTAGTAATTTTCATTTAATAATTCAGCAAAAACTATGTTGAGGATCTACTTTATAATTATTGTTGTTCTTAGGTACCGACTCATAGCAACCCTATGCACAACAAAGCATGGCCCAGTCCTGCACTATCCTCACAATTTTTGTCACACTTGAGCACATTGCTGCTGCCACTGTGCCAATCCATTTTGTTCACTGACTCTCCAGTTTATTAAGCATAATATCTTTCTCCAGGGACTGGTCCCTTCTAATAATATATCCAAAGTATGAGAGAAGAAATCTTGCTATCTGAGCTTCTAAGGAGCATTCTAGCTGTACTTCTTTTTTTTTTAAGGTTTTTATTGTGGATTGAGTGAAAGTTTATAGGTCAGATCACTAGTTTTACATTCAACAAAGCATGCACCTTGTTTCATCACA
>NW_006408520.1:36894420-36903692 GCF_000296735.1 Chrysochloris asiatica | reverse complement strand
CTGTACAGGGTTTCCAAGGAGTGGCTAGTGGGTTTGAACAACCAACCTTTTGGTAAATAGTCCAGTGCTTATCCTACAGCATCACACTAGGACTCTTGTGTGTGAATAACCACGTACAGATTTTTAAGTTCCTTGGTTAGGTACTCTTACACTTGTCATACATAAATTCTAGCTTAAATAGATTCTTCCATAAATCACCTATTAAATTTTAATAAAATAGAATAGTTTACATTATGAACAAAATTCAGTTGTCCAGTGGCAAGCTCCAGTTCAGGGAAATAGCGGATGTATTAATTTCCTATCATTTCAATATTTTTGTTTGTGCTATTCTTCACCATTTCACTGGTGTGCTAAGTTGGTTTAAGCTAATATAATTTCTAGAAAACAGCAGTTTAGAGAAAGGTTGGCGGTGTTTTAGATATCCTGATACAGTCTTCTAACTCAAAGTTTGTGAATAGACAAGAAGACAAAATGAGGGGAAAGAGGTGGAAACATCCATTAATAATCAAACCATGTTGCTGTTGTTGTTATGTGCCGTGGAGTCGTTTCTGATTCATACCGACCCGGTATAGGGTTTCCGAGGCTGTAAATCTTTAAGGGAGCAGAAAGCCTCATCTTTCTTCCATGGAACAGCTGGTAGTTTCAATCTGCTGACCTTGTGGTTCATAGTCGCCTGATTTGTAACCACTACATGTATACAGTATGAATTCAGGAAAACTAGAAGTTGTCAAAAATTAAATTATATAAAGATCAATATCCTAGGTATTAATGAAATGAACTGATACTGGCCATTTCAAAACTGATAATCACATGGTTTACTATGCTGGGCATGAAAAATGCAAAAGGAATGGCATCACATTTGTCATCAAAAAGAACATTTCAAGGTCTATCTTGAAGAACAATGCTGATAGGACAACATCCACAAGCTTTCAAGAAAGACTAGTTAATATTACTATTATTCAAACTTACACATTAATCTTTAAACTTAGTGATGATAAAAATTTTAAATTACACTAATTTCTTCAGTATGAAATTAATCAAACATGCAAGCAAGATGTATCGATAATTACTGGTAATTGGAATATAAAGGTTGAAAACAAAGAGAAAGGATCAGTACTTAGAAAATATGGCCTTGGTGATGGAAATGATGCTGGAGATCAAATGATAGAATTTTGCAAGACCAATAACTTATTTATTGCAAATACCTTATTAACAACATAAAAGGCAACTGTACACGGGTATCACTAGATGGAATACACAGAAATCAAATTGATTACATCTGTGGGAAAAGATGATAAGAAGATCATTATTACCAACAGAAAGAAGACTTGAAACCTACTGGAAAAGACCATCAATTGCTCATATGCAAGTTTAGGCTGAAGCTAAAGAAAATTAAAACAAGTCCATGAGAGTCAAAATATGATCTACAACTTTTACAACCTAAATTTGGAGACCATCTGAAAAACAGATTTGATGCATTAGACACTACTGACTGAAGACCAGAAGAGCTGTGGGATGACATCAAGATCATCATACACGAAGAAAGCACAAGTCATTAAAAAGACAGGAAAGAAATAAAAGAACAAAGTGGATGTCATAAGAGACTCTGATACTTGTTCTTGAACATATAGAAGTTAAAGCAACTAGAAGAAATGATGAAAATAACTGAATAGAACACTTCAAAAGGCAGCTCAAGAGACAAAGTGAAGTATTATAATGTAATGTTCAAAGACCTGGAGTTAGAAAACCAAACAGAAAGAACCTTATCTCAAGTTGAAAGAACTGAAGAAAAAATTTAAACCTTGGTAGCAGTATTGAAGGATTGTATGGGCAAAATATTGAATAATGCAGGAAGCATCAAAAGGAATTTGCAGAGTCACTGTCCCAAAAGGAATTGGCCAATGATCAACCATTTCAAGAGGTACCATATAATCAAGAACTAATGTTACCGAGAGAAGAGGTCCAAACTGCACTGAAAGCATTGGTGACAAACAAGTTCCAGAAATTGATGACATTGGTGACAAACAAGTTCCAGAAAATGAAATTTAAATATCTCAACAAATTTGTGCAGTGCTGGAGGGGCTCTCTCTTCTATGCCAAGAAATTTGGAAGACAGTTATCTGGCCAACTAACTGTGCCCATTCCAAAGATAGGTGATTCAATGGCATGCAGAAGAAAAATCAGACAATGTTATGAATATTACATGCAAGTAAAATTTTGCTAAAGATCATTCAAAATGGCTGTAACAGTACATTGACAGGGAATTACCAGAGGTTCAAGCTGGATTTAGACAAGGACATGGGACAAGTAATTTCACTGCTCATGTCAAATGGATCTTGGCTGAAAGACGAGAATACCAGAAAATGTTTACATGTGCTATCTTGACTACACAAAGGCTTTTGATTTTGTAAATCATGACAAGCCATGGAAAACATTACAGAGAATGCGTATTCCGAAACACTTGATTGTGTTCATGAGTAGCCTATAAATAGACCAAAAGGCAGTTGCTCAAACAGAAAAAGGGGACGTTGCATGGTTTAAAATTAGGAAAGGTGTGTGTCAGGATTATATTCTTTCACCTTACTTATTTAATCTGAATAATAAGCAAATAATCCAAGAAGCTGAATTATATGAAGAACAGTGTTATCAGGATTAGAGGAAGACTCATTAACAACCTGTGATATGCAGATGATACAACCTTACTTGCTGAAAGTGAAGAGGACTTAAAATAGTTACTGATGAAGATGAAAGACCACAGCTTTCATATGGGTTACATCTCAATGTAGACAAGACAAAAATGCTCATCACTAGACCAATAAATAACATAACGATAAATGGGGAAAAGTTTGACATTGCCAAAGACTTCAGTTTGCTCGGATCAATCATCAGCATTCTTTGAAGCATTATTTTGTACTTGTGAATGATGTTATAAATTTTGGCAGATAGGTCCCTATCTCTGCTTTACCATGTCAAGGCTGTTATCTCCATTACCTCTATGTCTGCCAGTATTACGTCTTTCTTTCATTCTAAACACTTTTTTGTGTGTTTTACATGAAAGATGTCATAGCAAATTAGGTTCTACTTTAATAATTTTTATACACATTGTTCAATGACCTTGGCTACATTTTCTGCAATATGTCAAAGTTCTCATTTTCATTTGGCGTGTTTTTGTTTTTTGTTTTTTCCTTTCATTAAGCCTCCTTACATGGTCTGTCCTTACATGGTCATCTTTGCTGTAAGGTAAATGTTGATGGTTAAGTCTCATATAGTTGATTATTTAAGAAAGTACAGTACTCATTGATAGCATTGCTTATTTTATAAGTCAATCTGTTATTTGGATGAAAGATAACCTCTTGTGGCTTCAGTTCTAAGTTCACAAATATCTTAGGGTGATAGTCTCAGGAGTTCCTCTTCTCTTTATTGGTCCTGTAGGTCTGGACTTTTTGTTTCATTTTACTTTAGGAATCTGAGTTTTGTTCTACATTTTTCTTCTATTCTTTCTGGAAACTTTTGTCTTTGGTCAGAAAGTCAGTAGTGGAAGCCAGGCACTGTTTAGGTCTTCTGGTCTCAGGCTAGATGTGATAGTGGTTCTTGTGGGCTATTAGACCCCATCTACTAGTTTCTTCTTTGAATCTTTGGTTTCCTTCATTCTCTCTCTCTTTTTTTAAATGAGTAGACTACTAGTGTGGCACTGTAGGGTCACAAAGTCAGCAGTACTAACCCACAAGCATCTCCTTGGAAACCCTATGCAGGGTCTCTATGAGTCAGAATTGACTCAAAAGCATTTAACAAAGACCAATAGATGGCCATTCAGAAACTTTTAAGACTGCAGGCACTACTCACTAAACTAAGATGTAAAACATTCTTTTTATGAGCTAAGTTATAGCATTTGACCAAGCTGTCACATGCGATATGGTCCCACGCCTTTTAACCCTGTAAACCAATTATGCAAGGTGCTTGAACAAGTTCAGCACATCTCCATAACCGTGTCTCCTATGTGATTTATTATGTATATAGACATATATGCAGCACACATAAACATGTAAAGGTATGAGATGCTTAACTTCCACAATACACTCTGTGAAATAGGCCATTGTTGCAATTTGGACATTATGTGAACACCATTTTATTGTATACAGACAGTCCCTGTACAATCCACAGTTAAATCCCCATAAAACCTATTATACAGAATCCTTACAACAACTTGCTGGACAAAGCCAAACTGTATTCACTGGATATAGGAGGCCAGCCTTATTGGGTGTATGGCTGGGCCTGGTAGGGGATGCACTGGAGCCAGATCAGAACTTGATGAAAGTCTGGGCAGGAGAGTAGGGGGTGGCAGGTAGGGGTCGTGGAGAGGTAGCCCTTGGGACCCTGTGTGCAGACTCTGGCAGTAAGTCTGGAGGGGGCAGCACTGACTGCTGCGGCTCTGTTGGTAAGCCTGTTTCCTGATTATGGGCAGTTGCAGCAGCCTTTGTCTGCAGCCTGGAGGCCCATAATATCCCAGGCCTATCAGTAATTCCAGCACCCATGGTTGGTTCATAGGAGTGCTGCCCTGCACTATGAATGTAAGTCTACGTGGCTGTTGGGCCAGTGAATGAAGCCAGGAGGAGGCTGTTTAGGAGGTGCTGTGTAATAAATAGCACGTGTCATGGAACTCGGCTGCTTGCTCACTCTGGAGACTTGAGGGCTTTAAAATCATTAAGAAGAAATAATAAACAAAAGAAGAACTGTTTTCCCTTTAAACAAACAAACCAACGAAAAACACCGTAAGTAACCACAGCTGTATATATAGTCTGATTTGCCTGAATAGATGTTAAAGACACATATTTGTATGTATGTACCCCTCTCTGTATATATGCGCCTACAGATACACCTATATATGCATACCCATATTTCTATGTCTTCCTCTTACAGATATTAGGTTTAAATCATAACTTTTTGTGCAAGAGAGTTACCCAACCTTGACCATATCCTGTCACACCTCCCCATCTGTTGTAAAAGATACCTGGCGTGATTGGCCAAATGATTGTCAGTAAAGAAAGGCTAAAGATTCCCACCCCCTCCGAATTTTCAAAGCTGAGCTAAACATAATAATGTTAAACTCTATCACCTTTCATGCAGTGCTGCCAGAGGTAGAAGAGTCACAGGTTGGTTGTCTACATTTATGTTTTCTCTTTGAACTATTTGCAGTGCCCAGCTCATTAAGAATCATGTGCTCTTTCAGGAAACACAAGCAAAATAACTGAACATCTGAGTGTATTTTTTCCTCTTTGCAGAAATGTGGATGAAGATCACACCCATTTGGTTATAGAGTAAAAATAAATCAGCACAAAACTATCACAAAATAATAACTTCAGAAATATAAAGTTAGGAAATCCTAACATGAACACAACTAAGAGATACAAATCACAGGATTTATCTTCCATCACTTGACTAATTCATTTTGTTCTCCTGCATTGTGTTAATACAAAAGAAAAAACATGTAGGTCAAACTCTGATACAAGGAGTATCATTATCACAAAACTTCTATCTAACCAGAAGGTAGGAAAAATCTATAATCAGGAGTTGAATTACAGAATTTTAGATTCAAGACATTAAAGACTGGAATATTTTTTACACTAAACATTAACCAATTATTCACTGACTTAGGGATCAGCCTTTCTGAGCACTATAAGCAGTAGCCATTGTCATCATGTCCATTCCAACTGCTGGTGACCGTCTGTGTGTAAGAGTAGAACTTTGCTCCCCAGGGATTTCAATGTCTTTATTTTTCAGGAGTAGATCATCAGACCTTTCTTCCAAAGCACCTCTGTGTGGACTTGGACCTCCAACCTTTTGATTAGCAGCGATTGTATGAATCATTTGGCTCCCCAGGAATGCAACTAAAAACATGATCTGATCAATATCTATCAAGTACTGATGGCAAACACTTTATGGTTTTGACTGCATTACATGACTGGCACCTTAAATGTTATTTATTCTTTACAACTGCACTGCATCTATCTAATTTGAAGTGCAGGAGATTTAGGTAATCTGTCCAACTCTAAACAACTAAGAAGTTGCAGAACGAAGATGCAAAGTTTAAACAAGTGCATGCTGATAGTTACATCTTCAGTGTTTTCACTCTGCCATACAATCTCAGAGTTTGATAGATGTCAGGGACACATCTCTAAGTAAGTTTGCTCCCCTTGTACTATCTGAGTCAGGTAAGAACAGAGACCTACAATACCTAGACCCTTTAAGCCCTGGTCATGCTTACTTGGACTAAGTGAAGATCCAGAGGCCTGAAGACCTCAGCTTTTGAGAAAGTAGGATCTGACATGTCCTTTGTCCTTTTCACTCTACCTTTAAGGTAGGTCCTCCACGAAACGTTTCAAGACCAAGGTTCCAGAAGCAACAGAACCACTTGAATCAAGAGTACTGCATTTAGGGTCATTAACTCTCTTGCTTTTTCATCTCCTTTGTCATTCAGTGGAGTCCATAAATTTCTTATCTTTTTCAAAACTAACCCAAACTCAACTCGCTATCATCGAGACAACTCTGACTGATAACCATCTTATGTAGGGTTTCTGACACTGTAAATCTTGATGGGAGCAGAAAGTCTCCTCTTTCTCCCACTGAACAGCTGGTGGATTTGAACTGGCAGCCTTGTGATTAGGAACCCAGTGCTTATCCTACAAGGCTACCAAAGCTCCTTATCTTTTAATTACTTAATTTGATTTTATTATATTGTTGCTATTGTTAAGTGCCATGGAGTAAGTTCTAATTTCACAGAGACCCTGTATAGGGTTTCCAAGGAGCAGTTGGTGGGTTTGAACCATCGATCTTGTGGTTACCTGTCTAGTGCTTATCAGGACTAGATAAGCTGTCTAGTGCCACATCAGGACCCCATTTAACTATATGGCATATCTAAAATTTTGTACTGTTATTTATTTTACTAAGATTACCTAGGTTTCAGAATCATCTTGATGGCACTTAACAACACCAACCACCTAGATTTTACTGGTACAACAAAAGACACAGAGATCGATGGAATAGAATTGAGAACCCAAACGTAAATCTTGAGTCTAGCTGATCTTTGACAAAGGGCCAAAACATATTCTATGAGAAAGTGATAGTCTCTTCAACAAATGTTGATGGCATAATTGGAAATCTATTGTAGAAGAATGAAACAAGACCCATCTCTCAAAAAATGAAATCAATTTGGACTAAAAATCTAAATGTAAAGCCAATAACTCTAAAGATTATTATTTAAAAAATAAGGACAAACTCAGGGGCTCTGGTATATGGCATAAATATACTATCAAATGTAACTGAAAATACTCAAACAGCAGAAGACAAAAAAGATGATTGGGACCTCCTAAAAGTTAGCCACTTATGTGCGTAAAAAGGGTTCATCAAAATAGTAAAATAAAACCCACGGTCTGGGAAAGGAATTTTGGCAATGACATATCAGACCATTCTGTAAAATTTACAGAAAGCTGCAACATCTCAACAAACAAGGCAAAAAATAATCCAATTTAAAAAAAATGAGCAGAGGACAAGAACAGATACTTTGCCAAAGAAGACATTCAGGAGACCAACAAGCAAATGAAGAACTGCTTGCAGTCATTAGCCATTCTAGAAATAAAAATCAGAACAATGATGATACATCATCTCAACCCAGCAGTAGTAGCAAAGTTCAAACTAACGGAAAACAACAAAAGCTGGTGAGAGTGTAGGGAGATTGGAACCTTCCTACTGTTGGTTGGACTGTATACATGGTGCAAAAACTGTGGGAAATGGTATGGCATTTTCTTAAAAACTTGAAAATATGACCCAGCAATCCCTCTACTGGGTATATATCCTCAAAAAGTAAGAGCCACCACACAAATAGTTATATGCATACCCATGTGTATTGCCGCACTAGTCACACCAGCAAAAACATGGAGACAGTCCAAATATCCATCAGTGGAATAATGAATAAACAAGGTTTGATAAATCTAAATCAGGGAATACAACAAAACATTGAAAAATAATGATGAATCTGTTAAAAACTTCACAACATGGATGAACCTGGAGGACATTATGCTTAGTGAAATTAGTCAACAGCAAAAGGATAAATATTGTCTGAGATCACTATTGTAAAAAGTCAAGAAAAAGTTTTTATGCTAAAAGAAACATTCTTTGATGGTTTCTAGGGGTGGGCAGGAAGGGTAGAACTGTATTAACTTGGATGATAGAGAAGGCAATATACAACAAGAATGATGAAGACAGGGGAAGACCCTTGGAGGAGTGCAAGAGTTAAAGGGACTAGAGTTAATTCTGTTCTATACATAATCCTGCAAAAACAGTGATGTATAGGTAGGTACATGGACAGATACACAGGATGAATGGGCTTTGGAGGAACGGTTGAATGTACACTCACAAATACATAAAGGTTTGACAAATGATATTTGTACATGTATATTTACCCTTGCTGCAAACATATTTAAGAATGTGTTGGAACATTTGCTGTTGTTTTTAAGTGCTGTTGAGTCAGTTCTGACTCGTAACAACCCTGTATAGGGTTTCAAAGGAGCAGCTAGTAGGTTTGAACCGCTGACCTTGAAGCTCAAACAGACCTTGCAGTCCAGCGCAGAATGGTGCCACACCATTACTCCATGTTGGAACATACAGGGACCCAAATTATGAAAAATTATTTTGTTGTTGTTAAGTGTAGTTGAGTCGATTATGACCCATAGCAACGCTGTATTGGATTTCCAAGGAGAACTGATGATCTTTCAGTTCAAATGACTTTTGAGTCTGACACATTAACTTAGACTTTACCAGACACCTTGAGGGAATGAATGAATCACTATGTTTTGGAGTTCAGAACCACAGTCTCAGGGGACACTATATCAACCAGCATAACATAACAACAAAGATAATGTTCTATATTCTGCTTTGCGAATGACTACTTGGATCTTAAAAGCTCATAAGTAGCCATCTAAGGTGCAACTATTTGGTCTCTATTGTGCAGAGGAAAAGAGAGTGTTGAAAACTGAAGAAGCTTGGAATCAATTAGTCCAATGGATTAATGGAACCTATGAACACCCATGTCCCTGAGACCAGAACTAGTGCCCGACTGTTGTTGTTGTTGTCAGGTGCCATCGAGTCGGAACCGACTCATAGCGACCCCATGCACAGCAGAAGGAAACAATGTCCGATCCTGGGCCAACCTCACTACTGCTGCCACACTTGAGTCCATCAATGATGCCACCTGGCTGATCCATCTCGTTGGAGGTCTT
>NW_006408520.1:36891254-36892591 GCF_000296735.1 Chrysochloris asiatica | reverse complement strand
GAGATAATATTCCGAAAAATTGGAAAGAAGATGTAATGGAAACAAGAAGTAGGGTTAGTTTTTGTCTCATTTAGGGAACTGCAATCATTGAAATGAAATTAAGTATATGATTTATTGAATGTAAAACTTACTATCTGCTCTGACAACCTTCACTCAATTCACAGTAAAAAGTTAAAAAAGCAAAACAAAACAGATTATCTAGGCTCCAAATATAACATACACATTATCTTTTGTAGGTATTAAGTTTCTTCAGTAGTTAATTTAGCATAATAATCCTATATTGTCCATTAAATTGTGAAAGAGTAAATGCTAAAATGCATGTAAGGCCTGCCAGTCCTGGGGTAGCACTGTAGGATAAGCATTGGACTGCTAACCCCAAGATCAACAGTTCAAATCTACCAGCCGCTCCTCAGAAACCCTCTACAGGGTCCTTATGAGTCAGAACTCACTTGATGGCACTTAACTACAAGAGCATACGTTTATATATGTGCCTTCTCCCTTTGTTTGCCAACTGTTCCCTGCCCCTCTCTTCCAAATATTTCTGTAAATGCTATGTTAATTTTTGTACAGCAATGTGTTAAAAATTAGCATAGTACCCTTAGGATAATAACAAGGTGTGCAGGGTGGGAAGGCAGTGGTTTGCAAACAAATAGAGAAAGTGCATGTTATTTGCATTAAAATACTGTAGCATTTTTGAGTTTTCTGAATTTCTTACCTTTTTATCGAATTCTGATAGAAACAGATTACGATAAACACTATCATGGGCATGTGTATGTTGTTGTTGTTAAGTGCCATGGAGTCAGATTCGACTCATAGTGACCCTGGATAGGGTATTCGAGAAGCAGCTGGTGAGTTTGAACCACCAACCTTGAGGTTCAAACAGACCTTGTGGTCCAGTGCTTTATTCTACAGCACCACCCAAGAACTCCATGCATTTATTAGTTGTACATATTTTCAAAGAAGAACTATTCTTCCTTGGTAATTTGGGCTTTGTGGCAATTGATTACATGTGTACACTATGATATGGGACAAGAAGGGGATATGTTTCTTTCAGCAGCAGCTTCACTGGAGGGGTCAAAATTTATTCACGAAAGAGATGTCCACCAGCTGTATACAGCTTTCAAACTGAGTTTGAATGACTCTTGTACTTTTTCTTTGCAAAAGACATTTTTCTCTTTGACTAGTCTTCCACCATCCACCAGTGACCAGAGGATTTTGATAAAATGCTTCCAGGGTACTTGTTTAGCCTATTACACAGTGTTGTGTTTTGCTGTCACAGCACTCCCTTGTTCAATCAGATGTCCTGAGCACAGTTAAGTGCCATGGAGTTGGTTCCA
>NW_006408520.1:36879835-36890379 GCF_000296735.1 Chrysochloris asiatica | reverse complement strand
GCTTTAGATATATATGCTATATACATGTTTTATATATGTATATGTTATGTATCATATATAGATATAAAACTGTGGAACTATGGGTTAATGTGCTGGATTGCAAGGTCGGTTTGAACCCAAGAGTCAGAGGTTCAAGCTCATCAGCTGCTCCTCAGAAACCCTATACAGGGTCACTGTGGGTCAGAACTGACTCGTTGGCACACAACAACATATATATCCAACTCATTTAATCTGTTATGTTTTCATCTTTACTTATAAAGCAACAGTTAAAACAGTATTTCAATGTTAAAGCAGAAAAATGACTTATCTTTTAAAATGACTATCATTAAGTAAACTCTTGATGAACAGTTTGCCTTGACAAAATAAAACAGCATTTTACGTATTTATAGTGTGGTGCTGTGAATTAATGTGCTGGGCTGCAAGGTCGGTTTAAACTACAAGGTCAGCAGTTCAAGCTCACAAGCTACTCCTTGGGAACATTGTACAAGGTTGTTGTAAGTCGGAAAGGAATCGATGGCACTTAACAACATCAACGATAAATGTCGTGCTATAGTATGAACACTGTACTGCTAACCAGAAAATCGAAGGTTCAAACACATCAGTCTCTCAATACCCTAAACTGGGTGTCTTTGAGTTGGGACCGATAGTGCTTAACAACAACAACAAATATAACCAAAGAGAGTAATCTACTCACTGGGATAGCCAGTTGTTCTGATAAGGAAATTCTGTCTTAACTGCTTCAAATGCAGAAACATTTGGGCTATCACTTCCATCAGGCAGCCAGTGAACTCCTGGGTAAGTCTCTCAGGAGTTTCTGGCCATTAGGAAATTCCTGAGCAGTGGGAGAGAGATGGGCCTGGAGTGGCCAGCAGGCTGTGGAAACATCTACAAAAGCATTCAGCAGTCCCTAATGGCCAGAAAGCAAATGGATATTTCACTGCAACAATGAAAAGAAACATTTCAATTTGGATGTGTTTGCTTGTGAAACAAATGTTTACAACGGAAACCTCCATTTGGGTTGTTAGAACACAGTCAAACAAAGTATGTATTTACTGAAGAATCAAGCACAGCTTCTCATTGTAAGTATTGCCTCTTTGGGGACAGGCTATATCATAAGGATAATGTGCTGGATAACAAAAAGGAAACGGAGCTGCAAGATTTTTAAGGAAACAGGCAGTATGTGTAACAGTTACCAACTCTGAAAATGTGGTTTTCTTAGGAAATGTGTTTTAGTTAGGAATAAAAACACAGTAACAAAGAAACACAGAAAATGGTGGCTTAAACAAGATTAAATTAAATTACTTGTTACAGTTTAGGTGTGAACAGTTCAGGGTCTGGTGTCAGGGACCAGGTTCTGTTGAGATTGGGATCCATCCCATCATCTTCAGCATTTAGCTTCCAAATTTTCATCCAAGATGGCTTCTGTGGCTCTAGACATTATACCTGCCTTTAAGTTAATGGAAAAGGAATAAAAGTTTTGTGATGGCTTACTCCTTACCTTTAAAGCAGTGATTCTTAACTGGTGCTCCTCCCCTAGGGTTCAATGGTGGTTTTGTGGTAGAATTTCTCCTTTTCATATAGAAGATGCTGGTTAAATTCCCAGTCAGTACATTCCATGCAGCAAGTACATGCTGTTATGATGCTAAACTAGTTTCAACACAGCTTTCAGACTAAGACAGACTAGGAAGCAAGACCTGGTAATTTACTTCTAAAAACCAGCCACTGAAAATCCTATAGATGACAACAATTCAATCCACAGCCAATCATGGGAATGGCGCAGCACACAACGGCACTTAAGCACATCAGGCATAGAGTACCACGAGTCTGGAGCTGATGTGAAGGCCTCTAACAACAACTTGTTGTTATGTGCCGTGGAGTTGGTTCTGACTCATAGCGACCCTGTACAGGGTTTCCGAGGCTGTAAATCTTTACGGGAGCAGAAAGTCTCATCTTTCTCCCGCGGAACAGCTGGTAGTTTCAAACTGTTGACCCTGAGGTTCACAGCCCAATTCGTAACCACTACGCTACCAGAACAACAACTAGGAGAAGCTTAATTTGTGGTTTTCATAACTCAGTTGTGAACACTATTGACATCTAGCATATAGAGGCCAAGGATGCTGCTAAACATCCTACAATGAACAGGAAAATCCCTTAGGGATAAAAAATAAAGAAAGAACTATCTGTCCTAAAATGTCAATATTGCCAAATTTGAGGAATCTTGCACTAAACTGAAAATTTGTTATTTGCAGAGACATTGTCATATGTTTGTGGATGTATAAGCTATGTTGATGACTGCTTCCATTCCTCTCCAGCTGCATTCTCAATGAATTGCCTGGCAGGAATGTACATAATCTTTGGCAGAAACTGCCATTGTCTCCAGTGTCTGTTCTTTTCCTTTTGTATATTACTAGAATTTTATTCAGGGCCAGCTAGAAATTTTCCAGTTTCCCCCATTATGACAACCAAAATAGTCCCCAGACATTACCAATGTCCTCTAGTACATTCTAGCAAGAAATATTTCTGTTGTGCACATTTGGGCAAGTCAATTAAACATTTTAAATCTCAGTTTCCTCAAAGGTAAATATATAAATCAAACTTTTCTTTCAAGATTATTGCGGTAACAATTGTAAAATACTCAAGACTGCTGCCCCTCATATATACACACCTTTTCTCATAAGAACTGCAGTGCAAACTGCAAGATTAAGAGTTCAAAGCTACCAGCCACTTTTTGGAAGCTCTATCTAGGATTGCTATGAGTAGTAACTAACCCGATGGCACTTAACAACAACAATCACATAGTGGATGGATTTAATCCGATCATGTGAGGCTTGGTAAGGTATGAGACTCTTCCAGGCAAAAGAGATTTGAGATTTGACTTGTGAGAGGGATTTGAAACAAAAGACAGTCTCCATTTCAGACTTTGAAGATGGAGTGGCTGTGTGTCAAGGAATGCAGTTAGCCTCTAGTTGCTGACAATAGCCCCCACCGAACAGTTAGGAGCTCTGGTAACGTAGTGGTTATGAATCTGTCTGCTAACCTCAAGGTCAGCAGTTTGAAACTACCAGCCATTCCACGGGAGAAAGAGGAGGCTTTCTGCTCCTGGAAAAATTTAACAACAACAACAACAGTCAGGTTGCTATGGGTCAGAAGCTACTCAACGGCACTTAACAACAACTGTCAGCAAACAATAATCAAGGAATTCATTTCTACAATGTCTACAACATGACTTTGAAAGTGAACCTCAGGTTCCTAATGAGAACACAGTTCAGCTAGCACCTTTATTTCATCCTTATGAGAAGCTAGGTGGCACACCCAGCCACTCCATGCCTGCGATTTTGCCCTACAGAACTGTGAAATAATAAATGGGTGCTGTTTTTGCTTAAGAACAATTATAAAGATTGATTGCAGTACTAATAATATTTAGTGAATGTTATTATGTTACAGAAGCCTTTAGGAAATTATTTTTTCAATGTTGTTGTTGTTAGTGCCATTGAATCAGTTTTGACTCATAACAAACTTATATAGGGTTTCTGAGGAGCAGCTAATGAAGTTGAACCACTGACATTGAGTTTCAAACCGACCTAGCAGTTCAGTGCATTATCATTGCAAAATAAGGCATTACTTTCCCTATTTTGCAGATGAAAAAACTGAGGTTAGAGAATTTTCACAATTTGCTTAATATTTCACTATTAATAACAATTAAATTGAATTTTAAGCCCTGGTTTCCTGGCTCTATCTCCAGTTCATTGCATTACTAAATATAAAGTATTGGAATTAAAGTCATCATACATTTATTTATTTTGCTATGTTATAGTTTGAATGTGTCCCCTAAAAAGATCTGCTGAAAGTTTAACTCCAACAGTTGTGAATGTGACTTTGTGTGGGAAGACAGGAGGTCTTCTTTACACATGTAATCAGTTATATCTTACCAGAGGAGGTGGAATTTATCATAATCCCTTCTGAGAGGTGCTTTATGAAAAGTGAGAAGATACATGGAAATAGAGTCACACACAGGGAGAAAACAGATACCAACCATGTGATGCTGGAGGCAGATGTATCTATAAGCAGTAAAGGAATGCCAAGGTTTTCTAGCAGCCACCAGAAACGAGGAGGCATGAGACAGTTCCTCTTTCAAGGAACTGTTTCCTTGACACCTTGAAACTCCAAGGTCCTCAGAAAAAACTGACATAGCTAATACATTGATTTGGACTTGTAGTCTTCAGAACTGTGCGAAAATACATTTCTACAGGGTTTTTATTTTTTAAGCCACTCACTAACTGAATCATAGGCCCATGGTGACTCCATATGATAAACACTGGACTGTGAACAAACCTACCAGCTGCTCCACAGGAGAAAGATGACACTTTCTGCTCCCACAAAGATTTAAAATCCTCAGAAACCCTACACTGCAGGGGTAGGGAGCCTTTTTTTCTGCAAAGGGCCATTTGGATATTTGTAACATCATCCATAGGCCATACAAAATTAACAATTTAAAAATGACCCTCCTATATTTGGCTCTCATACTTTGGACATATTGTCAAGAGGGAACAGTCACTGGAGAAGGATATCATGTTTGGTAAGATGGAGGGTCAGAGAAAAAGAGGAAGACCCCCAGCGCGATGGATTGGCAAAGTGGCTGCATCAGTGGGCTCAAGTGTGGCAACAATATATGAGGTTGGCCCAAGATCGGGCAGTGTTTTGTTCTGTTGTACATAAGGTCACTATGAGTCAGTACCAACTCAATAGCACCTAACAACAACAACAACATATTTGCTCAAACAGTTAATTAGCTAATTAAATAATGTGCTGTGTATGACTAATGTGTATGACTCTGGATTAATGTGCTGGACTGCAAAGTCGATTTGAACTGCAAGGTCAGCAGTTCAAGCTCACCAGCTGTTCCTCAGAAAACCTATACAGCGTTGCTATGGGTTGGAACAAGCAGCTCTGGAAGCATAGTTGTTACCAATCGGGCTGCTAACCCTCAAGGTTAGCAATTTGAAACTACCAGCCATTCCGCAGGAAAAAGATAAGGTTTTCTACTCCTGTAAAGATTTTACAGCCTCGGAAACCCTACACGGGGTCACCGTGAGTCAGAACAGACTCCACAGACATATCACCACTACCAACAATATGAGTTAGAACCAACTCAATGGCATTTAACAAAGTAACAGTGTGATGTCAGGAATTACAGTGCCACTGGGTCACTGTGAGTCAAAAGGAACTCAGCTATACTTAACAATAGCAACTGAATCACGAGCTAGGGGTGAACATTCTAGAGACAATAGAAACACAAACATTAAATCAAAACAAGTTAAAAATGTACATATTGAGGCACTCTTCTGGATTCCATGATGATGGCTATTCCAAGATCAATCTTACTTTCCAGCATGATGACCGTTTTCCTTAATTTTTCACTTGATTGACATCTTTTTCCTTTTCAGTTGCATGCAGCTACCAGAGGACCTTTTGAAACCAAAGTATTACCTATCTTTGTTTCTCAATGAACATTTGAGAGAAGATTTCTGGCCTTTTTAAATATCAAGTAAAGAGTGCTAGAAGCCACCTCTTTAAATGTTTATCTAAAATAATAGTTTTTTTTTTGTTTTTGTTTTTGTTTTTTTTAGGAATTGACATTCATTAAACATTTATGATGAGCCAGGCACAAGGTCTTACTAATTATATAATCTTACCATGTAAACATCATTATCTCAATCTTGCAGATGAAGAAATAATCTAAATAGGTTCAATATCATACCCAAGCAAGTAAGTAACCCAAAACCAAAAACCCAAACCTGTTGCTGTGGAGTTGATTCTGAAACACATAGAAGAGAGTATAATGGGCTCTTTAGATTGATAAAGCTGCAATCTTTACAGTAGAAGACCCCCACATCTTTCTACCCTAGAGCAGTTGGTAGGTTCAAATTGCTGATTTTTCTTTATTAGTAGCTGAATGCTTACCCACTGCACCACCAGGACCCCCTTTGTAAGTAGGTGTTGTTGTTAAGTGCTGTTGAGTCGACTCATTAGGACCTTGTGTAGGATTTCTGAGGAGTGGCTAGTGGGTTTGGACCATCAACTTTGCAATTAGTAGCCCAGTGCTTATTCTACAGCACCCCACCAGGTTTTTGTTGTTGTTAAGTGCTGTGGAATTGGCTCCAACCCATAGCAACCCTGTATAAGGGTTCGAGGAGCAGCTGGTGAGCTTGAACCAGTGACCTTGCAGTTCAAATGGTTTCGCTGTCTGGTGCATTAACCCACAGGGCCACATCAGGTAGCAGATGCAAAATAGAGTTCATGACCTCTTAGGTACCATACTTTTCTTCTTTCACAAGGTACCATACCTCTTAGCACCTAGTTCATACTCTTTTCAACCCTAGGATTTCACACTCAATTGCCATCAGATCAATTTCTAATCATGGTGAACTTGACTGTGTTAAAGTAGAACTACTCTTCAAACGGTTTTCAATAGCCAATTTTGAGGAACTAGTTCACTGTGTCTTTTAAGCCTCTGAGTGGGCTCAAACCTCCAACCTTTCAGTTAGCAGCCCAGCATATTAACCACTGGTACCATCACACAAGGTTATGAATAATCACACATATGGGCTTCTTCAGGTTTTATCAGACAAATCTTGAGCTTTAAAATCTGAGACCTGATATTTTCCAAATATGGACTTTATTTTTAGGTATCACTGCCATGTTACTCTTCTGTCATGCCCTTCTTTCTTGAACATAGCTCACTTGAAAAGCTTTGTCTGTTTTGTTTTTCTCTATGCCATGAGATAACCTTATGAAAGGTATGTGTGTCTGATGGTGATAACTGTTGTTAGTTCATCCATGTTCTTTCATCCAATCCTGAAAGGCTAAAGCACTCCAGTACAGCTGGTGAATATTAGGATATATTGTAAGGCAGAAGACTGAAAACAGATTTCCCCATGCCATCTGTAATGGCTATACAACTGCATTGCCCACACATCTGGAGAGCTGTTGTAAAGTAAGAGCCTAGCATTTGGCAAAGGTAGCAGATGGCCTTGTTATCAAATGTGAATAGAAACAGGATCAAGCTTCTGGGGGATGGCAAATGTAAGAGTAGGAAGAGGATGGCCACAACAGACAATACAGAAAGGAAGAAAGCAACTGACAAAAAACCAAGGTATTTAAAAATGAGAAAACTATATGGGGAGGAAATTGAAAGAGTAGGATAGGAATTTTTGAAAATTCTTGATAAAGAGATTTAAAGATGCCTTAATGATCAAAGTAATTAGAAACTGTCAGAATAGTGTTTAGTTAAATCTGCTTAATTTGCTAGACTTGGCAAGTGGAAATGGTGTTAAAGGTTGCCACAGGAAACATTTGGTATGGTATGTCCTGGGGCACTCCATCATTACTAATTGAGTAAATGACATTAACAGAAGAGATGGACAAGTCTGTCCTCTGCTCATTTCATGGAGCCCTGCTGCCTTCTAAGTGCTCCTGCCAACCTCAGCTTTTCATCTATTATGGTGCTGGAAGCAGCTTTAGGAGAACTGGGTCAATAAGAGGTGCAAAAAGATACAAATCCCTCTTAAGAATTTTTTAAAAAGACTGGTCTACTCTGTGATCAATTTCCCTTCAGTATTCTGTAATAGGTTCTCCCAGACCCTTTGATTCTTCCAAGAAGTTTTCAACAAATGATTAATAAGAGAATCTCCTCCTCTAGAAGAGGCAGATTTCAGGACTGGGAGAAACAGCCCATTAAATGGAAGAATAAATGTAGCAGGAAAGCAGAGAGGCCGCACCACAGTGTGAAACTTGGTTTTGCTCTAAGTCATTGGCATAGAATTCTTATACTGGGTCTTGGAGCTTATTTTAGGTTTAAAGTAGGAACCTCACAGGCATTCTTTTTTCAGGTTGAGTTGACATTGAGGAAACAAGCTGGGTTGATTGGAGCCAAACCAGACAACCTGCCCACTCTGCTAATTAGATTTCAGGATCTGTCTAGAGGTAGTCTGAGCTGGAAGTTTACTCACCTCTGCTCATATGCCAATTCCATTGGCCTAGAAACACATAGACATAGGACCTAATAAAATAAATTAACAAAATGGCTACGTCATGGACATTTCAAAATGTGTATCTTGTGTTTGCTCTCAGTTGGGGACTCTTTTATTTTTAACTGATCAATTAAACTTCTCTAGCTACATGAATTGTTCTAATTACTGAGTTTTCCCAGAATTAAATACTCTAAGTTAAATCAACTAACATTTAGCAAACCGAGCTACTTCTTCTGCTTCTCTCCCTAAGAGCCCTCCATAGAATTAACAGTTAGGTGCTAATTGCAAATGATTAAGTGCTCACCAGTCTTGGAGTTCTTTCTTTAATATTAATGAGATGGATTAGCCTGGAACATGTCTTCTATTAATATTATAAATGGAAGCTTGCATGGATCACTGAGTGCTGTTTTGTATTATAAGGAGCACTTAGTTTAAAGGGGTAAAAAAATTAAAAAAAAAAAAAAAAAACCCACTTCTTAAATGTATGTTACTTTCAGTTGAGAAGTAAAATCACTGAGGAAAAAGTTTAAATAGCATTAATTTAGAGTAACCATGTAGCATTTTAGCAATAACTACGGTGGCAAACTTTTACATAAAACTTCTTTCATCAGTCTCCATGAGTCGGCAGAACACATTAAACCAGAGTAGAGCTTAAATTAGTCCATAAAGTACAGATACACACAGAAACACCAATCTTCCATACTACTAAATTGATAGTCAATTCAAAACTATTTGAACATACCTTATAAGACCACCACTTGCCTATTTAAAAAACCTAAGTGTTTCCCTTGCTTATTTGAAAACAGCAGATTACTGGCTTGCTGAGAAAAAAATGGTGGTTAATAACCATTTTTTCCTCCATTGTTTCTTCTTCGAAGATGCTGTTAAAAAAATAAAGCTTGTGTTTCATATTATGCTGCTTTAGACTCTATCACAATGGTCTAAAGCAACATAGCCCGTAAGTTTTAGGAAGGGCATTTCTTTACATTTCATTTGATAAGGCATATTAGTTCAAAATTGTCTTATAAGTATTACTGAAGTAGACCACACTGTATTAGAAAAGACATTGAAATGTGAAATAACTATTTTAGATCATTGTAAATTATTAGCATTTTAATATTGTGTGTGTGTGTGTTTTGTTAGCTGATGCATTTGTAAATGAAAGAACAAAAGCATACATATTCAGATCAATCAGGCCTGTGTAAATGGAATATGTACCACAGTTTGATTAAGGACATAAAGTCTGAATCAAACTTCTAGTCTGAAACTAAAATTAGTTCCTGAATTACCATTTGCACTACGTAAACATGCTAATAATGACACACTGTAAATGGTGACTATTTATGCGCTAAAAGTTATAGAGCTGATATTGTGTTTTAAGATTTTATGTAAAAGTGATAATAACATTGAATTTCTAAGATCATGGAAAAATTAAAATATGTAGCTATTACCTTGCATTCCACTTCATATATAAATTTGCATTAATCTAGAATATGTATTTTATGTTTGTCAATCATATTTTCTTACAAATATGTACAGATGTCATTATGACTTGTATAATAACATAAACATAATAACACAGTGGGTATTATACTATACATTCTCTAGCAAAAATTAAAATGTTTAAAATTTCTTTTTTTCGGAGACATTTATGTTGTTGGTAAGTACCCTCAGTCAGTTCTGACTCATAATGACTCTGTCTAGAGTTTTCGAGGAAAGGCTGGTGGACTTGATCCGCTGACCTTGTGGGTCAGACTAACCTTGCAGTCCAGTGCATTATCCTGCAGTTATGTAATCTATAAAATGAATGCATGAAAACTGTTGTAGGTAACAGGGCCCCGAGAAATCTTCCTCATGAAGTATAGGTTGTCTATGATTTCCACTTGTTGAGTATAAACATTATCAGTGAATATTATAAGAGAGTACTTCCATGGTATCAGCTATTTACTAGCTGATTAATCAGCTAATTTTGAGATAATCAAAGACAGATTTCTAGGGTGGGCTTGCCCTAATCAAACTAGCTCTTTATAAAATATGTAAAAGGTCAGTGAGAGTCTCTTTTGTTGGCTTAGAAGAAAGTAAACAACTATGTTGTGAGAGGATGGAGCAACATGGAAAAAAGCCTTTATTTAGGTTAGCTGCCATAGAGTAAATTTTGACTCATAGCCACCCCATGTGATAGAGTACAACTGTCCCATAGTGTTAACTCGGATGTGATTTTTATGGGACCAGTGCACCAGATCTTTCTCCCATGAAGCTGTTGGTTGTTTTAAAATTTCCAACATTTTGATTAGCCGCAAGCACTTAGCCATTGTGTCATCAGCTTAGCCTCTGTTGTTGTATTGGTAGTTCCCAGTTCTGACTCCCACTGAATCCATATAGGATAGCATAGTGGTTACGAATTGGGCTGCGGGCCTCAAGGTCAACAGTTTGAAACTACCAGCCCTTCTGCTGGAGAAAGATGAGGCTTTCTGCTCCCAGAAAGATTTACAGCCTCGGAAACCCTATACAGGG
>NW_006408520.1:36874510-36878472 GCF_000296735.1 Chrysochloris asiatica | reverse complement strand
ATGATTTCTGTATTCTGTTGGGTCACCTCTTTTTGGAATAGACGAAAATAGGCCAGTTAGTTGGCCAGTTAGGTGTCTTCCAAATTTCTTGGCATAGATGAATGAGTACCTCCAGTGATTTATCAGTTTGTTGAAAGATTCCAATGTGTATTCCATCAATTCCTGGTGCTTTGTTCTTTGCCAAGGCCTTCGGTGTACGTTAGATTTCTTCCTTCAATATCATTGGCTCTTGATCATATGCCACCTCCTGTAATGGTTGAATATTGACCATTTCATTTTGGTATTGTGGCTTTCTGTATTACTTCCATCTTTTTTTATGCTTTCTGCTTTCACTGTGGGTGACCCCGTTGGTATTTAAAACACCCGTGGCATAGCTTCCAGAATCACAGCAACTCACAAGCCACCACAGTATGACAAACTGACAGATGAGTGGTGGGAAATTTGGCTACAGCCTTCTAATGTACTTCACACAACATGGTATTACTCATGGCAAATAAAAAAATTATGAAGCCTTAAGCAATGCTGCTAATGAAAACAAAAAATCATGAGTTTCATAATTTTTGCTTTCTACTTTTTGGCTAGATACTGTCATTATTGACAATCACACTGCAAATCTTTCTTATATGATTTTGCAAGAAATTGGCTAGGCAGATGCTACAATTCTCCCTACTGATCAGAGGATTCAGACTCATAGAAGTGTTTTGCCTAGACTTTAAAACTGTTGCCTGATATACCATTGAAAAAATATTGAATTAAGCATCATCTACTGAATTTCAGGGTTATCTAACAATAATTTTGCTCCCAAAATCCTACACAAAGAAACATAATTAATTGTAGCAATCTTCATGTCCACATTGCCACAATCCCACCACTCCCTGAGTGTCACCTGCTGAGTGTGAATGACAGATAATACTGAATGTGTTTCAAAGATTCTGAACATCAGTGACATTTGTCCTGGCTTCTCCTTGGTCTAGAGGACTCTGCTTGGCAAGAGGTTGAAATGCATGACACTTGCCTTTACATCCTCTTAGGAGTAGGTCTGTAAACCATTTTGTGTTGTATAAAGTTGTTTGGAGTTGCTAGAGTGAGGAATCAGAGTATTTTGAGGGAAAGGCTAGCTCGTGTCTTCCTTTTCCTTTTTTTCTCCTTCTTTGTAGAAAAGGTCAAATTCTTCAGGCACAGGTTAAGTTGAAATGGGGGATCAAAGCAAAAGAGTTATCTAATATAGAATCTTTGCTAACGGTGAAGCATCTGTTGCAGATTGACAATTAAAGCTTTTTTTTTTTTTTTTTTTTTCTGGGACAATTCACTGATTTATTAATAAAACCAAAATCATTGGCTTTCTTTCCAGAGAAACATAGCCACAACAAATGCACACACACACACACACACAGCCACTGGAGAATTGGAGTGAGGAAGCACATAGGTTCCTGTTTAAGAATTGTTACGTTGCTGTTGTCAAGTGCCATTGAGTTGGTTCTGATTGATAGTGACTCTGTGTTGGGTTTCTGAAGAGCATTGGTGGGTTTGAACTATAGAACTTGTGGTTTGCAGTCCGGTACCTATCCTACAGCACCACAACAAGAAGTTGTTCTTATTTCCTCTCTTTTAGATTGCCATGTTATCATGCAGAGAAGAGATACAACACAGGCTATAAGAGAAACCATACTCAATCTATGTCCTTAGTAAGTTGCCTATTATTTCACAGAATAACCATAGTGATATGCTTTTATGGTTATATTCTAGACAGAAGTCTGGGGTAGCAATAGGTTATTAGTCAATCCAGCTTTTCTCTTTCTGTGCTGAGAAGACAATGGTACAGGCCAGAGGTTCTTTACTACTATAAATGTTAATCATATACTTACTTAATTACTAATTCTATTGTTAAGTTATTGATTCATAAGAAGCATGAATACTCTCAGTGTAGCTAACTCGCAAACACTGGGCTCCTTTTGTTCAGTAATCATTTCCGATTATAGAGTGTGGTTTAGTGATTGAGTTGATATGACTCTTCTAGCTATACTCTTTCTTCTTGTTCTTGTTAAGTGTCATTGAGTTGGTTCCAACTCATAGCAACCCTGTATAGGGTTTCCAAGGAGTGGCTGTGAGTTTAAACTGCTGACCTTTTGGTTCAAACAAACCTTGAGGTTAAGTGCTTATCCTATAATATCACACCTTTGTAACTCCCACCAAACGCCTGGCTGGGACCATGCAGATTAGGTATATTTCTTCTTTTCATGATAAGTCTGAGTAAGATAAGATGGGAGAAGATAAGGTAAGGTTTGTACAATTCAACTGTGAGTGATTCTTAACAGAGTTCATTGGGATTGTAAAGTCTTAGAATTCTGAAATGATGATTGGTCAATTTTACCATGCCACTATGTATAAAAAATAACATCTGAGAATCAGAAATGGAGGATCTCACTACCATCCAGGAAGAGCCAGGAGTGGAGTCCATTCTTTGGACTCTGAGACCCCAGTACACTGAAATTCCTCAATTTAGGAGACAGAGAGCTATGACATCAGAGAAGTGGTAGAAAAGTTGTGGCAGCAGAAGCAGCAGCATCAAGAACACAAGACAAAGTGGTCGGACATGAGACAGAGCCCATGGAACAAGTAAAACTGAGTGCCTTCACTCAGAGGCTCGATGGTGGAGTGGATTGCCTCAAAGCTCCTAATTGGGGTAGCCAAATTTGCTGAAGCATGGAGCCAGAGCTGGGGCTTATGGCATGTATTGGCAGTGCTAAAGGAGCTTGAAACATTGCCTAATCAGGGCATAGGCCAAGGGTCTGTATAGCTGAGAGGTCAAGGACCAGAGGAGGCCTGACTGGAAGACTGCATCTTGAGCATTTCTGATCCTGAATTGTAATCTGTTAACTTTCTTGTAAATCTTATAATTGTGAGTATTATCAGTGAGTTTTATATGGCCATTGCAACACATCACTGAACCCAGCAGAGAAGTAGAGTGCTCTGGGAGACCATGTTGGTGTCAGAATTGATAAAGAAGGTTGGAAAGTAGAGCTATATCTGACTTCAACCTCATAGCAATGAGTCTTAGGCTGATGAGTTTGATTCGCCTTCCCTCTTATGAAGTTAGAGAGGTCAGGCACTGCCAATATTCCATTCTTGCATAAACACATATATACACAAGGCATATTTTCTCTAACATATGAAAATTAAAATGATGTATCAAGTTCTGTGTAGTTCTTTAACAATCTTAGTAGTGAAAGGAATGAGTTTGAGAGTTTGTGGACCATTGTTGTTGTTGTTCTTAGGTACCATTGAGTCAGCACCGACTCAGAGAGACCTTATGCACAGCAGAAGGAAACAATGTCTGATCCTAGGCAAGCTCACTACTGTTGCCACATTGAGTCCATCGATGCTGCCACCTGGCCAATCCATCTCATTTGGGGTCTTCCTCTTTTTCTCTGACCCTCCATCTTACCAAACATGATATCCTTCTCCAGTAACTGTTCTCGCCTGACAATATGTCCAAAGTATGAGAGATGAAGTTTGGCACTCTTAGCCTCCAGGGAGCACTCTGGCTGCGCTTCTTCCAAAACAGATCTATTGATTCCTTTGGGAGCCCATGGCACTTTCAGTATTCTCCTCCAACACCGTAACTCAAAAGCATCAATTCTTCTACGGTCTTCTTTATTCACTGTCCAGCTTTCGCATGCATATGAGGATACTGAAAATACCATGGGTTGAGTCAGGCACACCTTAGTCCTCAAGCTGACATCTTTGCTCTTCAACACTTTAAAAAGTTCCTGGGCAGCAGATTTGCCTAATGCAATACGTCATATGCTCTCTTGACTACTGCTTCCATGAATGTTGATAGTTGATCCAAGAAGAATGAAGTTCTTGACAACTTCAATCTTTTCTCTGTTGATAAGAATGTTGTTTATTGGTCCAGTGGTGAGGATTTTTGTTTTCTTGACACTTAGATGTAATCCATATCG
>NW_006408520.1:36871527-36872825 GCF_000296735.1 Chrysochloris asiatica | reverse complement strand
CATTTTTTAACTTCATTATTATTGCTGGTGTGAGATGATATTTCATTGTTGTTTTGATTTGCATCTCTCTAATGGCAAATGATTGTGAAATCGATATGCAAAAGACTGAAACAAGACCTTTACCTCATGCCATATACAAAAACCTACTCAGCCTGAATTAAAGACCTAAATGTGAATCCCAGAATTATAAAGATCACCAATGAATAAATACGGATAAATTTGAGGGCAATAATCCAGGGCAGACCCTCTACAGGGTCACTCTGGGTCAGAATCAACTCAACGGCACGCAACGACAACAATCCAGGGCACGGAGTCCTGGTGTGGCACTTTGGGTTAAAGCACCAGACTGAAAACCGAGGTCGTGGTTTCAAGCTTACCAGCTGATCCTTGGAAACCCTATACAGGGTCACTATGGATCGGAGCCCACTCGACAGCACTTAACAACAGTAGCAAATCCAGGACACACACAGACTACCAAACAATGTGATAATTACACAAGCAAAAGAAGACAAAATGATGATTGGGACATTCTAAAAATTAAAAACATATGTGCATCAAAGGATTTCACCAAAAGAGAAAGGGAAAAATTATTTTGTGCTGACATATCAGACAAGTGACTAATTTCTAAAATCTATAGGAACTACAACACTTCTACAAGAAAAAGACAAATAACCCAATTAAAAAATGGGCACAGTACATGAATAGATATTTCACCAAGGAAGACATTCCGGCAGCTAGCAAACATATGAAGAAATATATATTTATCTTAATGGCAAAAAGCAGAATAAGAATTGAGATATCTTGAAATGTATTTGAAGGTCCTAATTCAAGTTTGATTATATCAGGATTGTATCTGGATTGACATAGAAATTTTAAGTGATAGTATCAACATAAAACCAAACGGTCACCACTAGTCTGTCTGTCATGCTGTGGTGGCTTCAGTTGCAGTGATTCTAAGGGCTATGCCACCGGTATTTTAAATAACCAGCAGGGTCACCCAGGGTGGACAGGTTTCAGATGAGCTTCCAGACAAAGACAGACTAGGAAGAAAGAGTGACAAACTACTACTGAATCGCTAGCCACTGAAAACTCTATGAATAGTGGAGAAAAAACATTGTCAGATACAGGACTGGAAGGTGGGAAGGCACTCATAATGCAACTGGGGAAAAAACTGCTTCCTCAAAGTAGAGTTGACCATGATGACATGAATAGAGTTAAGCTCAGGGGAGAAAAGCGCACAGAACCTTCATTTGCTGATGGGCCACAACTCAAAATAAAGAGAAACAGCTATAAACATC
>NW_006408520.1:36839525-36852366 GCF_000296735.1 Chrysochloris asiatica | reverse complement strand
CTACCTGACCTTCTCACCATCTGCATCTCTGTTCTTATGTGTTTACCTTCTTTTACATTGTAATTGTTTTGATCATAGACCGACCTCCCAGATTCTCTAAGTTTGTTCTTATAGTTTTGTTCTGTCCTCGACTTCTTTTCCTTCTGTCAATTTAGGTCTGGGAGCTGCTGCCATGTATTTCAATCTCTGATTGTTGGCTGTTCTTGTTGGTCCTCAGTCAACAGAATTCCTTTTAGGATGTTTAGTAATGCAGGGTTGGCTTTGGCAAAATCCCTTAGTTTCTTTTTATCCTGGAATGTTTTGATTACACCATCACATTTGAATGATAGCTTTGCTGGATAAAGGATTCTTGGTTGGTAGTTGTTTTTTTTTTCTTTCAGGGCTTTATATATGTCTCCCCATTGCCTTCTTGCTTTCATGGCTTTTGCGTAGAGATCCGAGCTTAATCTGACTTGCTTGCCTTTGTATGTAACACTTCTGTTTTCCCTAGCTGCTTTCAGGAGTGTCTCCTTATTTTTGATTTTGGAAAGTTTGATTATGATATGTCTCGGTGATTTTCTTATGGGGTGTGTCCTTCTTGGGGTTTGTTGAGCTTCTTGAATGTTTATCTTTTCACTTTTCAGGATGTTAGAGAAATTATCTTCCAGCAGTTCTTCAACTATTTCCTCTGTGGACTTGTGTGATTCTTCTTTCTGGAATGCCTATAATTCTTGAGTTATTCCTCTTCATGTTGTCCCACTTGAATCTTAGACCTTCTTCAGATTTCTTTTATCCTTTTTTTCTGTTTGCTCTTCTATCATAGTGGTATTGATATTAACAATAAAAGTCTAGGCTTACTGGTCAGAAAGAGACTGGAGGAACCTGCCTACGACTCTTGACTACCTTTCAGGTCTGAAAAGGAATTCACCTATGTGGCCCAATTTTTCAACCAAGCAGTAGATAGATATGTAGGAGGAACAAAAACTCTAGTAAAGTGTGCTTACTATGGTGTGGTCAATTATTCAAAACCAACGTGCAATGACACAGCCTTGCTTGCTGAAATTGAAGAAGACTTGAAGCACTTACTGATGAAGATCAAAGACTGCAGTGTGGATTACTCCTGAGCATAAAAAAAATATATCTTTACAATTGGATAAATGAGCCCATCATGATAAACAGAGAAAATTTTGAAATTGTCAAGGATTTCATTTTACTTGGATCTGCAATCAATGCTCATGGAAACAGCAGTCAAGAAACCCAAACAATCTATTGTATTGGGCATATATATTACAAAAGACGTCTTTCAAGTTTTAAAAAGCAAAGATGTTAGATGGTAAGGTGCACCTTACCCAAGACATAGACTTTTCTATTGCCTCAGATGCATGTGAAAACTGGAAATCTAGTAAGGAAGACCAAGAAAAATTTATGCATTAGAATTATGGTGTTTACAAAGAGAAAGTGCCATGGGTTGTCAGATGAATAAACAAATTTCTCTTACAAGTACAACAAGAAGGTTCCTTAGAAGTGAGGATAGTAACAATGTATCTTGTTTTTGACATATTATCAGGAAGGACCCAATCTTAGAGAAGAACACTATGCTTGGGAAGTACAGGATCAGTGAAAAAGAGATGCATTGACAAGATATATTGGCACAGTGGTTGCAACAATGATCTCACAAATAGTGGTGATTTCGGGAATATTGCAGGACCAGGCAACACTTAGATCTGTTATACATAAGGTTACTATGAACCAGAGCTTATTAAATGGCACAAACAATATCAATTGTTTTTGTTGTAAAGTGCTGTGGAATTGTTGTTGCAAAGTTCCAACTCATAGTGATCCTGTATAGAGTTTCCAAGGCTTTTCTTCTTTGAGAGAGCAGAAAGCCTCACCTTTTTCCTGTGGAGCACCTGGCAGACTTGAACCATGGGCCTGTGGTTTGCAGTCCAGTGTTAATCATTGTTGTTGTTGTTAAGTGCCACTGAGTCGTTTCCAACTCATAACAACCCAGTATAGGGTTTCCAAGGAGCAACTGGTGCATTTGAACTGATGACCTTTTGGTTCACAGTCTAGTTCTGATCCTACAGCACCACACATCATTGTTGTTGTTGTTAAGTGCCATCGAGTTGGTTCCGACACATAGAGACCCTGAACAGGGTTTCCGAGGGTGTAAATCTTTACGGGAATAGAAAGCCTCATCTTTCTCCCAGGGAGCGGCTGGTAGTTTCGAACTGCTGATCTTAAGTTCACAGCCTGATTCATAACCACTACACTACCAGAGCTCCACACAGCACCACACATCATAGGTGACACAAATTGTAAGCCAAAAGACTGGCAGTTCCAATTCACCCTGAGGCACCTCTAAAGTCAAGCCTGACAACCAGCTTCTAAAAGGTCACAGGTTTGATTAATCCTATGCTGCACACATGGGGTCACTATGAGTCAGAGTTGAGTTCAGGTAACTAATGACAACATAGATTTCAGAGAGAACTTGCTGCTACAACAAAATTTCTATGTATTAAACATATACTTACTAGCAATTGTTAACTACAAAACAACTTATTTTCTAGTTACATACCCTAGGACCTTCAGAACTGAAGGAGATATTAGAGCTAAATTTTCTTAAATGATATTTTCATTTTCAGAGACAGAAATTAAATCTGAGAGACACTGTGGGTGTTCAAGGTCACACAGAAATTTGAATATTATATTTGGAACTCCACCCACATTTATAAAAATTCAATAGTTCTAAATCAATTCAGCAAAAACATTAGTTCCTACTAATGACAAAGTATTGTGCTTCTGGCTATGATGAATAAACACCAGCATAGTTTCCTATATGCTTTAAGCACTGAGCACAGTGTGGGTATTCTGTGAAGAGGAAGAATTCCAACAACATCTGAGAAATAAATTGTTAAAATTAAGAAAAGAACAAATAAACAAAACTTATCTGTTGTCCTTTCCAGGAATTTCAAATAACACAAACATATCTTTTATTAAAGTAGTGAGGACCTCAGAGCCAGTGTGCATTTATTTATACATAGTCATCAAGCACTTACTATGTGTCTGGCATTGTTGTAAGAATTGGATTTATAACAGTGAACAAAACTGCATAATGAAGTTTATATACATTCTTAAAAAATATTTATGGCATTGGAAAAAAGTAGTCAATTGTGACGATATATAAGGAAGAAAAAATGAAGTTATAAGAAGAAAACTTTATCTAAGTATGGACTACCCCTAGTGACATCCCTGCCACTTTTTAAATAATGGCATAAACTTTATTGAGAATCTATCATGTGCCCCTCTATCATAAGTGCTTTATATTTATTACATCATTTAATGTTTATAACTATCCTATGGCCCAATGTGTTAGATAATTTTATTAAGCAAAATTTTCAGACGAGGTTAAGTAACTTGCTTAAAGTCAGAGTTCCTTAGTAAATAAAGGAACCAGGATTCAAATCTAGGCAACCTGACTCTAGATCTGTTGCTTTTTATTGACAGTTCTTAAAGAACCTACTTATTTTTGAGGTTATTATTTGTTCAATATACCCCAGTACCAACTATAATTATAATCATGGTTGTCTTAATTTAGACAAACCACCTAACTTTTCAGATCCAAAGGGACAGTGATCAACTAGAAGGTCTGTATGTTCCAGTGAAAATTCCAACAATCCCTCATCTTGTGTCTCCATATATGTGAAGTCAATTCTGTAAACAAGTATTTTAAGAATGTTACCATGTACCATTCTCAAGTCATTTCTGCTTCATATTCCAGAATCTGTCATGAGATCTAGTCACTTTGACTGAGTCCTTCTGGTTACTCAAGGCATTGTTTTAGAAGTACCCAGTTTTTAGTAGCAGTTATCAAATTATTATGTAATTTGTGGGTTGGTAGTGGGAAAAAAGAAAGTTTCAGATTTGTCATATCATAGTAAAAACATCTTGTTACCCATATTGTTGGTAACATGATAACAGAGAAAAGACATAACTATGAGTCTTGAAGAAGAGTTGGTTGCTATCAGAGTTTATCTTACCTTCATAATTTTGTATTTTGTCTCAAGATAACTTTCATATATGCACAACCTTCTTAAATACTCTATTTTCTTCCTTGCCCCTGCCCATTCCAATATAGAAAAAAATATGAAAGGACTTTAAAAAGTTGGTAGAAAAATTCCATTTTTCCATGAGCTTTCTGAAGCCCATTCAGACACATAAGGTTTTGGGTAACAGGAGTTAGTTATCAGCATTTTTAAAAGGAAATAAATGAAAACAAAAATGAAAATAATATGTATACTTAAGAAGAAATCCATAAGTAAAAATGAGGGGTCAGGGTATTCTTGATTTTAAACGATATGCTGACATGAGACTCTACGTCTAAATGTTATATATCCATTACCTTCAATAAGTTGTTGTTAAGTGCCTTAGAGGCGATTCCAACCCATAATGACTTTGTATAGGGTTTCTGAGGAGCAGTTAGTGGGTTTGAACTTCTGATCTTGTGGTTTGCAGTCCAGTTTGATCCTACAGTGCACCATCAGAAGTCCCCTTCAATAAAGGAATCTGTAGAGTATGGCAATAGTGAACTGAAACAGAGTTACAGGGGTTGTAGAAGTTAAAAGCAAGGACAAATGAAGCAGAAACTGCAGTGCCCTTTTCCCCTCCTGTTCTGCATCCTATTAGGTCATTAAGTGTTTAGATCTTTCCCTAAGGTATAGTCATCATCAACACCTTTGCTTACCTCAGTCAGCTTGGTGCCCCTGCTGCTATGGATATTAATGATGTTGTGAACTTATTTAGTGTAAGTGTGGCTTAATGTGTGTTATTACATTATCCATCAGTTGTACGTTGCCCTTAGCAACAAGCATAAAGTTATCTCCAGTCCACTGCTAATTTTATATCTGTCTTTGTTGGGTCAGCTTTGCTGGTTTCTCTGCTTCATGTTACTTTCTGGGTTACAACCCATGACAGTGCTATAGGAGTCACCATCTTCTAACTGCAAGCATAAGTGCTGATTGCAGTAGAGCAATGACCCTGGATACTTGGGATCATAACAAAGGTTTTTCATGACCTTTTTTTGTTATTATTCTCCAAGTATTTTCTTGATATTATGGTCGGTCTATAGTAGACAAAATACACAGTTCTACCGTACGTGGAATTCCCATTTACAGAAATCTATGCAAGGATGCTTTATTTTTTAATTTGGATTTCTCTCTCGCTTTAGGGTTTGAAAACAGATTTGGAGGATATGTCTGAAACAGGATAGAAGGCTATATGACTTTTTCTGGGTCAGCAAAAATCAAACAAACAAACGAAGCATACCAATAAGTAGCGTGCAGATCCAACTGTGCACAGAACTGATGGACATTTTCTAGTCTGACTGTCCTGAGAAAGTGCTATTTTTTTGTTTATCTATGGTTGGAATCTGAGCTTGATTGGCAAAGCTTACAGCAAAAAAGTTATATTTTTAGAGTTAGTCATATGATGCAGAAATAATTTTTAAAAAATTCTTATTAATTTGCTAGTTTGAATAGGTTCAGAGCTGAATGGATAGCTATAGATGAAGACATTAAATCTGTGTGAAGCAAATTATCTCAATTTCACATTACTATATTTATCTCTTTAGATTTCTTTCCTTATCTGTAAAATGAGAATGCCAGATAGTTGATCTCTAAGTACTGTTTGGTCTGATACACAAGTGAATGTACTTCCTTCCTTTTCATGATAAGAGTCATCATGAGTGCAATTCCCAACATGTAGAGTTTGTGATAGCCCTCACATTCCCCCTTCTTCAGCATCCACCGCCCCTGCAGCACTCCTTCTAGCTCTCTGACACTAACCATTGGGAGCTGAGTGAGAGCACACAAGTTAAAAGGACACCAATTAGGTAGATGCCAACTGCAAGTTTGGATACAATACTCTACTTTTCTGTCCTGTTGGCCACTAATTCAGTGTTAATTTCCTCTGTCTCTTCAGGATGCCAATCAAAAGCTCAAAAGTTCATATGACTCCTCTATTTTCTGACCTATTGATTCCTACCACCTCTTTGGTTTTGAAAATTCACTGAAAAAACTCACAAAACTCATAGATAGTATACCATACTTACTATTGCAGATTTATTATAGTAAAAGATTATACAAATGAAGAGACACATAGGAGGAGGTCTGGGAGGGTTGCTAGTGTAAACCTTCCATGTCCCAAAGATCATGCTACCCTCCTGAGATCAGATGTTCTCATCAACTTAGAAGGTCTCCGAGCCTCTGCATTCAGGGGTTTTATCAGTGAGTCCTGCATGATAGCCTAAGACATGCCATCTGAGTCCTCCCAAATGATGTTTTTCTGTTTGGCAGGCCCCACTCACCAGCACACATTTTCAGATATGGCCTGGAAGTCCAAGGCCAAGGGACCCAGAATACTTCAAGAGACATTCTCTGGAGCTAAGGACAAAGGTCAATGTTCTTGTTATAAAATTAGGTCCTTTACCTTACACCTTTCAAATATTTGTATTGGGAGGAATGTTCTATTTTCTACCCCTAATAGAAAAATGGTTTGGGGTAAAGTCATGTGAATCACTGAAAATAACAATAATAACATTATTAATAGTAAGTATTATCATGATAAGATTGAAAACAACATATACTTGGAAAATTTTTACAGCGAACTCAGCTTTGATAATTATTTCACAGTGTAACTATCACTATTTCCTATAACTGCAATTTTTCTTAGTAACAAAAAGTGAACAAAAATCAAACCACTTTCTTCCACAATTGGTTTTATAAAGTGCTGTTGAGTCGGTTCCAACTCATAGCAACACTGTATAGACTTTCCAAAGAGCAGCTGGTAGGTTTGAATTGCCAAATTTGTGGTTAAAAGTCCCATGCTTATCCTACACAGTCACACCAGAAAATTCTTCCATGAGGAAAACAATTTCCTGGTTAAAATGAGGCTCTGCCAAATACTCTGGTGCAAATGTACTGAGTAGTTAGTTGATCCATGGTGGCAGTTACACAACTTTGTAGATGTACCATTAGTGAATTTTATGAATATGCAGTAAGAATTGTATAATTAAATTTAGTAGTGTCTTACCCTACTTTTGTGTTACCTACTCCATTTATCAGTATATTTTTTACACTCTAGGTAATACAAAAACTCTACTTAAAGAATTTATGTTCCCTGCTTCCTATTTTTCCTGATTTGACCCCAGTAGTAAAGCTTGAAGATATGGTTTAGTTGCCTTATGAATTCTATTTTGCATGTTTCTGCATAAATTTGCATGCTAAATTAAAGGGGCTTTAATGCCAAGGTTGTGTGATATAAAATTCAATTAATAAATTCAGCAAATTATTCCAATTATATTCAAAACTAGTGCTCAAAGCTGACAGTTGAAACTTAAATTGAGTGTCTTCTTAGTTTTTGTCTCCTGCCATTTCATTCCTAAGTTAGAATATGCAGTAAAAAGTGAAAAATAATGAGAAGAAAAAATTTTATGGCCTGATATAACACAGAATCATAAAACTTTGTTATGTAGAGAATTCCAGAGATAATCAACCAAAGTCCTATGTGATCTGCTCTTAAGTATGATTTCATTGATGTCATCTTCTATATCTACCTCCCGATATATCCAATCTAGAAACATTGGCCTTTGTCTTGTTACTTGAGCTTACAAAGTGTGCTTCTGATTGGGAGACTTTGTCCTAGATGTTTCTTTTGCCTAATTCTTTTCTACTAGATATTTTGGCTATCATGAATATTATCTTCAAATATTCTATTGTATGTTATTTTCTCAATGGGAATTTCCAAGTCCACTTTATTAATTACCACAACCTGTCTCTTCTCCAGTATACATATTCCTGGACTCTTTTACACTGTTTCACATTTACACCTTTTATTTTTATAACAATTTATATTTACATTATGTCTATTATGTATTGCCTATCCTTATCTCTTTTGCTTGTTGATGTATTGCAGCTGGTTAGAGTAGTACCTATGCATTATTTGTGCACAGCATGCACTTGATAAATGAGTGAAGGAGTGTTTAGGAAAAAACTTTTAAAAGATACTTCATGGCAATGGCTCTCATAATATTCCCTTTTTGACTTAATTGTTATGTTGTTGTTGTTAGGTAGCGTTGGGTCATTTCTGATTTATAGTGACCTTTATGCAGAACAGAACAAAACACTGCCCAGTCCTGTGCTATCCTCACAATTGTTATGTTTGAGCCCATTGTCGATACCAAAACATCAATCCATCTAGTTGGGAGATCTGACCCTTTACTTTTCCAACCTCCAGGGATTGGTCCCCTCTGATTACATGTACAAAGCCTGAGCCATTCTCCCTTCTAAAGACTGTTCTGACTGTACTTCTTCCAAGACAGCTTTGTTCTTCTGGAAGTCCATGGTATTTTCAATATACTTTACTAACACCACAATTCAAAGGCAGCAATTCTTCTATGGATTTCCTTATTCATTTTCTACCTTTCATATGAGCATGAGGCCATTGAAAATACATGTCGGGTCAGGTGCATCTTAGTTCTTAAGTGACAACGTTGCTCTTTAAGACTTTAGGAGATCTTTTGCAACAAATTTTCAAATGCAAAATATGTCTTTTAATTTCTTAACTGCTGCTTCCTAGATAGTTGATTGTGGATCCAAATAAAATGAAGTATTTGATGGTCTTTTTTACTTAAAATTACTCCATTGCCTTTAAAGTAATTTAGGTCTAGATCTTCTTATTTAAAATTTCTCAAAAAGTCCTTAATGTCGTAACACATTTTTTCTATTTATATTGTAGATCTCATGTGAGTTGAGAAAAAAAACGTATGATTACTAATCTAATTATGATGCTACTTTTAATGGATGAGTTATGAGGACTTTTTCCTTTCCATTCAGGTGCAATCCATACTAAAGACTGCAACATCTAGCATCATAAAAACACAAAAGCCACCACAGTTTGTAAAACTGTCAGACAAACTATGGAACTTAATCATAACAATATGAATAGTATTTATTCATCTTTAATTCATTCATTCATTCATACAATGACATATCTTAAGCACTGTAAGTACCCTACCAAAAACTGGGATAGGATGCAAGCATAGCAAGTATTGTTTCTGTCCTCATATAAGTTAGAGCTGTGGTTTTCAAAAATAAACTTTAGTAGAGGTTCCTTTAATTGAAAAATTTTCAAATTATTTTATAGAACATATAATTTTTGTTGTTGTTATATGCCAGCTTGTCGGTTCCAAATCATTATTGCTTGTATAGGGTTTCAAAGCATGGCTATGTGGGTTTGAACCACAGATGGTGTGATTAGTAGTCCAGTGCTTTTTCTACAGCACCATACCAAGACTCCAAATGTACATTGTTTTTCTTGTTGTAAACTGCCATCAAGTCAGTTCCAACTCATAAAGACCTTATATAGGATTTCTAAGGAGCAACTGGTGGGTTTGAACTGCTGACCTTGTGGTTCACAGTCCAGTGCTGATCCTATAGCACCATACCATGAGTCCAATACATATATTAATACCATTTATTTTGAAAACATAGAAGGAAGTAGTAACCACACCTTTGGGCCTGGAAACCACTGACAACTCTTCATTTCATAGCTAGAACTTATGCAGGACATAAACGAGTTGAAAGAGTTTTGGTTCCTCTAAAGGAAAGCTCAAACATATTTGGCTTTAGGGCAGCTAGGACTTAGGTCATAATCTTTATACTGTGATGTGCTAAGATTGCACATTTCTTCGAACACTGAGTTATTGAACTATTTGAAGTGATGGAGAGATTCAAAGGGATTTTAGTTTAAAAATGCAATTTGTTGCTGTAAGGCCTTTACATGGCAACTATCATTTGTAGGATACTGTCAACTGATGCATGTGAATACATATGTTCTCTCAATATTGACTATACATAAATAAATTTGTAATTTTAGGATACCAATTCTGTAATTTCACAGAACCCTGGACAACAGGGTTTGTATGCACACAAAATGTATTCTTACCATGTGGGAAAATTATTGTTGAATCTAAACAAAAAGGCGATGATACTCTGACCAGCTTTCTGGCTTGAAATGACAAAAATTGTGCCATGACCTTTATAGCAATTTAGGTTTGGAACTTCTTATTCAGAATTTCTTAAAAGGTCCTTGATGTCATAACACATTTTTCTATTTATATTATAGATTCTTATGAGTTAAGAAACAATTTTTAGCCTTATTTTAAAATTTCTATCTATTGCTATAAAATTCTGTAAACAACAATTTGTTCATTTACTGATTGCATTATTTAAATTTCTCTATTATGCAATGCTGTTGTTGCTAGCTGCCATCCAGTTGGCTCTTGCCTCATGGTATCTTCATGATCAAGGGAACGGAATGCTACCCAGTCCTGTACCATGCCTCATGACTGGTCAACAGATTGGAAAGTTGTGACCAACTGGGTCTTCACTGGCTATTTTTTGGAAGTAAATCTCCAGGCCTTACTTCCTACACTGTCTAAAGCTGGTAGACTATAGCATACAGTCTACACATATGTCATTGATAAAATAGGGGTCAGCAAAATAAGTAGAGCCTCAGAGAGACAGATTGACACAGTGGCTACAACCAGGGGCATAATAATAATTCCCCAACATAAAGAAAACAAATATTCTTACAACTAGACCAATAAGCAATTATTGAAGTTGTCAAGCATTTCTTTTTACTTGGACCCACAATCAGCATCCATGGAAGCATCAGTCAAGAAATTAGAGGGCACATTGCATTGGCAAATCTGCTGCAAAATATTTCTTTAAAATGTTTAAAAAGCAAAGATATAACCTTGAAGACTAAGGTGGACCTGATCCAAGCCATTGTCCTTGAAATGGCCTCATATGCATGCAAAGCTTGACAGTGAATAAGGAGGACCAAAGAAGAGTTGATGCATTTGAATTATGGTGTTAATGAAGAATATTTAATATACTATGAACTGCCAGAAGAACTAACAAATCTGTCTTGGAAGAAGTACAGTCAGATCGCCCCTTAGAAGTGAAGATGTTGAGACTTCATCTCACATACTTTAGACAAGTTATCAGGAAGGACCAATCCTTGGATAAGGATGTCATTGATAAAACAGGGGTCAGCAAAATAAGAGGTAGAGCCTCGTGAGACAGATTGACACAGTGGCTACCACCAGGGGCATAATAATAATTGTTAGTACGATGCAAGACCAGGCAGTGTTTTGTTCTATTGTACCTCGGGTCATTATGTGTTGGAACCTCTTGATGGCCTCTAATAACAACAACCATGAACTTAACAAAATGTTTGTGTATGTTCATGTAAGGGTAACTCTAAAAAGATAACACAATCAATTTCCTTATTAATGAAATACGCAAATATTCAACTTCAGTATGTAATTCAAATTTATTTCCAAATCATTCTATATCAAGTATCCATATAATAGCAGTGAGAATCCTTATTGATACATAATCCAGCCAATATCAAAATTATCTAACTTTTAAATATCTTTTCTTCAGTCTTGTAGGAGTAAACAATATCAGTATGGATTTTATTTTATTTTCTTTGATTCCTAGCTATGTGGACTTAAAAAAAAGCAACAGCAATATCATAAAGAGTTTATTTTGTTTCTCCCTTTGTGAAATACCTGTTCATTCTTTTGACCAAGCTTCTGTTGAGTTGTTTGTCTTTTTCCTTGATGCTGTGTAAGTATTAATCGACTGAATACTATATTTGTAATCAATATTTCTCAATCATGTCTTTTAACATTTTTATAGTTAGCTCTGTACATTTAATCTTTAATCCACCTAAAATATATTTTATATATGAATCCATTTTTTTCTACAAGAGGCCAATTATGTTGAAATTATTTATTAAAAATAAATTTAAATAAAGACATTAAAACATAAAAGCAACTTGACAATTTTGTCTATGTTTCTAATGTCATTACTCGATTTCCAAATATGTCTGTTTCTAAGATCTCTTTTCTGGTCCATTTGAGGATTTGTTTAACACTGTGTCACCAAAGAGTTTTAATATCTTAACTTTATAATAAATCTTAATATGTATATTATTATTTTGTACCATCATTATACCTTGCTCTTCTTATTCACAATTATCTAAACTATTCTAGATCCTTTGGGCTTCCATGTAAACTTTAGAGTCACCTGTCATATTCAATAAAATTTACATTGGAGCTTTGATTGAACTTTCTCTAAACTTAGATGAAGTTTGTCTTTTATAGTACTGAGTTTCCCAAGCTATAAACATTGAATATATTTGAATTTAATTAGATTTTTAAAGTATATTTCACAAATGTTCCTTACTTACCTAAATCAAAAGCTTGCACTTTTTTTGTTACATCTATCCCAAGGCACTTTTTAAAATTTTCATGCTAATTAAATGGAATATTTATTTTGCTCATATGTTGTCTAAATATCACTGCTGTTAAACACACCAATGTGCTCTCCCACACTTACTGGTTTTCTTTCTTCTTGGCTTCTTTGAAACTTTCTTTTGATACCAGATTAGTTTAGAAAGAAAAAAAAAAATTATGCTGTATTGGTACATATAGATACCTATAAGGAATTCCAGTAGGACACTGCAAAGTTATTTGAATCGTAATGTTGGAGGTTCAAGCTCACCAGCCACTCCTCAGAAACCCTTTCCAGGGTCGCTATGGTTCGGAATTGATGGCACTTAACAACAACAACAATGACAAACAGTTAAGCATTCAAGTACCAACAAAATGTCTGACCATTTGGATCACCCAGAGTCACTCAGAAGAAAGGTCTAATGATTGACTTTGTAAAGATTATAGCTCCCAACTCGATGGCACTTAACAACAACATATATATATATATACCTGCTT
>NW_006408520.1:36837316-36839000 GCF_000296735.1 Chrysochloris asiatica | reverse complement strand
TGCCTGATCCAAGCCATGGTATTTTCAATAACCTTATATGCATGAGAAAGCTGGACAGTGAATAAGGAAGACCAAAGAAGAATTGATGTTTTTGAGTTATGGTTTTGGAGGAGAATATTGAAAGTACTGACAAAAGAACAAATAGATCTGTGTTGGAAGAAGTGCAGCCAGAGTGCTCGTTGGAGGCCAGGATGGCCAAACTTCACCTAGCAAAATTTTGACATATTGTCAGGAGGGACCAGTTGCTAGAGAAGAGTACCATGATTGGTAAGGTGGATTGAGGGTCAGAGAAAAAGAGGAAAATCCCCAGTGAGACGGATTGGCAAAGTGGCGGTAGCGATGGAGTCAAGCGTGAGACAATTGTGAGATTAGCCCAGGACTGGGCAGTGTTTCGTTCTGTTCTGCAATAATGTATTTGTTGTAGTAGTTAAGTTCATACCCATAGTGACCCTGTATAGGATTTCTGAGGAACTTGAACTGCTGACCTTGAGGTTCAAACTGACATTGCAGTCCAGCACATTAACTTACAGCTCCACACCAACCACTTCAGAATATATTTAGATATATTGTATATAGTACCTATAAGGGAGTCTTGGTGTAGGATATGCACTGGACCACAAGGTCAGTGGTTCAAACTGACTAGCTACTCCTCGGAAACACTATACAGGGTTCCTATGAGTCGGAAACGACTCTATAGCACTTAACAACAATCTATAGGAATCCTGGTGTGATGCTGTAGGATAAGCACTGGACTGAAAGTGAATAAATTTTCCAGTTGTTGATTGACTTTTGAACTTTTTCTTGGTCGAAGAATGAGGATGTTTTCATCTCATACTCTGTCATTTACTCTCAGAAAACAACCAAGAAAAAAGTTCAAAAGTCAATCATCAGCTGGAAAATCGATATTTACAGGTTTTGGGATTCTCAAGGGTCAGGAACTATCAGGAAAAAGTTTCTACAGTCAACAGTACTGGATACAGTGAGATGTTCACTGAAGAACTGAGGCCTAAACTTCAGGTTAAACACAGACGAGTGCTATCCAAGGGCATTGCAATCCTGCATGACAATGCACATCCACAAACCTCTCCCCACCTTGATGATACTCAGCAAAAACTCGTCTTTCTTTGCTGGGCTTTCACCGGTTTAGTTCCTTGAAAGCAGCCCTTTGAGGATGAAGATTCATTTTTGATGAAGAAGTGAAGACAGTGGTGAATTTGTGGTCGCAGCTCAGCCTAAAACATCTTTTACTAAGGAAATGCTAAATCTTGTTGACAGATGGACAAAGTGTGTTGAAAAGCAAGGAGATTATCAAAAATGATGTACTTATTTTTTCTGAAAGTATATTAAAATCAATTTTAAAGTCAGAGTGTGGAAAATGTTTGAATTACACTCATATATTAAAAATATAGATGAATATATCTTTATGCACACAGGCTTCTCTCTCTCTCTCTCTCTAATATATATATGTTTTAAGTGATATATATATATATACAAGGAGCGCTCTGGTTACGAATCGGGCTGTGAACCGCAAGGTCAGCAGTTTGAAATCACCAGCTGCTCTGCGGGAGAAAGATGAGGCTTTCTGCTCACGTAAAGATTTACAGCCTCGGAAACCCTGTACAGAGTCGCTATGGGTCGGAACTGACTTGATGGCACTCAACAACAACAACATATATATACATAT
>NW_006408520.1:36823585-36836882 GCF_000296735.1 Chrysochloris asiatica | reverse complement strand
AGTGCCTTCCAACCTGAGGGACTCATTTTCCAGCACTATAGCTGACAGTGTCTCTCTGCTATTCATAAGGTTTTCAGTGATTTAAGTATTTGAAGTAGTTCGTCACTCCTTCTTCCTAGACTGTCTTCATCTGGAAGCTCATCTGAAACCTGTCCACCAAGTGTAAGCCTGCTGGTATTCAAAATACTGGTGACATAGCTTCCAGAAGATGTGTGTGTATGTATATATATAGACATGTATATATACATGTCTATATATATACATACACACACATCTACTGTTATATATATATATTGTTGTCAGGTGCCATCAAGTCGGAACCGACTCATAGCTACCCCATGCACAACAGAACGAAACAATGTCCGATCCTGGGCCAACCTCACTACCGCTGCTACACTTGAGTCCATCAATGATGCCACCTGGCCAATCTATCTCGTTAGGGGTCTTCCCCTTTTTCTCTGACCCTCCACCTTACCCAGCATGACATACTTCTCCAGCGACTGTTTCCTCCGGACAATATGTCCAAAGTGTGAGAGACGAAGCTTAGCCATCTTGGCCTCCAAGGAGCACTCTGGCTGCACTTCTTCCAAAACAGATCTATTGGTTCTTTTGGCAGTCCATGGCACTTTCAGTATTCTCCTCCAACACCACAACTCAAAGGCATCAATTCTTCTACGATCTTCCTTATTCACTGTCCAGCTTTCACATCCATATGAGGTTATTGAAAATACCATGGCTTGGGTTAGGCGCACTTTAGTCCTCAAGCTGACCTCTCTTCTCTTCAATACTTTAAAAAGTTCCTGTGCAGCAGATTTGCCCAATGCAATACGTCATCTGATCTCTTGACTATTGCTTCCACGAGTGTTGATAGTTGATCCTAAGGTCTCGGAGGAGCAGCTGGTGGGTTTGAACCACTGACCTTGTGGATAATATTCCAGTGCTTATTCTACAGCGCCAAACCAGAACTCTTCCTCTCCTCTCATTCTCTCTCTCTCTCGCTGTCTCTCTCTCTATATATTTAATCACTCACACACACACAATTCAGAGTCCTGGTGTGGTGTCATAGGATAAGCACTGAGATACTAACCATAAAATGAGTAGTTCAAACCCACCAGCCACTCCTTGGAAACACTACACAGGATCGCTATGAGTTGGAACCAACTAGACAGCACTTAACCACCACCACTGTTGTTGTTGTTAGGTGCCATTGAGTTGGTACTGACTCACAGCAGTCCCTATGCACAGGAGAATAAACCACTGCCTATTCCTGCAGCAACCTCAAAATCATTGGTACATTTGCTCCCATCACTGCTGCCCCTATGCCATTAATCGTAATCTCTCTATTACTTATATGTTCATGATATTCACACACCCTCAAATATATAATCGTAGTTTGTTGTTGGGATTATATATTTGAGGGTATATTACTGGGGCTACAATAATGGCAATGGATATTGAAATTATATATATGTACATGTTGTTGTTGTTAAGTACTGTGGAGTCGGTTCCGACTCATAGTGACCCTGCACAGGATTTCCAAGGCTACATATCTTTACGGGAGCAGAAAGCCACATCTTTCTACCACAGAACAGCTGATAGTTTCGAACTGCTGACCTTGAAGTTAGCAGCCCGATTCGTAACCACTACGCTACCAAAGCTCCTTATATATGTACATATTTGTATATAAATATGCATGTGTGTATAAAATATACATTCATCTCTATGTAAATATCTTGTTGTTGTTATGAAGTGCTGTTGAGTCGATTCTGATCCATAGCAACCCTGTATAGGATTTCCAAGGAGCAGCTGGTGAGTTTGAACCACCAACCTTGCAGTTCAAACGGTTTGCAGTCTGGCGCATTCACCCACAGTGCCACACCAGGACTCCCTATGTAAATATCGATATATAAAAATCACATATATAATACATACATGCATACTGAATTCCTGGTTGATTGCTGCTTATATTTATGAAACAGACATGTTCATGTATTGTTTTATAAAAGAGCAATAATTTTCAGCTAAATTGACTAGTTGATGACTAGATAAGAAAATATTTAGTTGAATTCCCATTGAACTTGTCTATCATTTTAAAGCCAGACATGACAAACTATTTCCAAAATTTGACTTTACCACACATTTCCTTCCATAATACATTTTAAGAACTGTAACTTGCGTCTGCATAGTAGACTCAACTGTATTTGCTAATTACATCCCTATACTTGGTGTGGCACTGTGGGTTAATGCACCTGACTGTAAAGCCATTTGTACTGCAAGGATGGCAGTTCAAGCTCACCAGCTACTCCTCGGAAACCCTATACAGGGTGGCTATGGATTGGAACCAACTCAATGGCACTTCACAACAACAACAAACAACACTTTGGGAGTCCTGGTGTGGCATTGTAGGATTATCATTGGACTGCTAACCTCAATGTTGATGTTTCAAACCCAACAGCTACTCCTTTGAAGCTCTATACAGGGTCATTATGAGTTGAAACTACTTTGATGGCAATTGACAACAACAATCCACTCATTCAGGCAGTTAGGTTGGTTCCATCTCCATTTTAAAGATATGACTTAGAGTCACTAAGTGACTTGCTCATAGCCTTAGAGCAGGTAAGGCATAAAGCAGGGCTAGCACTCTTGGTACAAAAATGCAGAGCTGTCTCAAGAGGGCCTGTTTTCTGAACACTAGAGACTTCCAACTTCTCTGCCTACAGCTCAACTTTTTCCTTTATATAAACAATGAATTGCTCTATTAGTACTCCTTCTATTAAATTATATATATAAAAAAAAATATGACTCTGCCCTGAGTTTTAGTTGCAATGCTGACTTAGAAAGTGTGAAGTGGTGCTTTCAGCACAGTGCCTAATTCAAATGCTTTCGTTTCCAACCTATCAACTCCTTTTAATCGCATATACAATAGTGAGCCTCCTTTTATTTGCTCACCTCAGATCTGTGCCCTGTGTATCTTCAAAGAGGGCGGTTTGATCACCAGTCTATTAGATACATATGCACATCAAAAATTGACAGGAATTCCAGAAAAGAAGAAAACATGCTTATAGTCCAAAGGCAAAGGTCATTCACTCAAAGACAATATACTGTACATATGTTATTTATATACCACCATTTTAACTGCTCTTCAATAAAAAACATCTTGTTACCATAGTAACTGCCATAACGCATGCTATCTTCGAGACTACTACATCATTATACTAGACGCACAGAAAGACACTCCACATCCTTAACTCATTTTAAAGTCTGTCATTTTAACAAAGTTAAAAAAAATAATGAAGATATGTTAGTTATTTCCTCTTTTGTCGTTTTGCTTCAGAACCGCTTGATTCTGCATGAACTATGTCTCCCCTTAATTTTTTAACTGATAAAGAGAATGCTTGGTAACTTATCTTTCACTGTGTGTTAGAAGGAGAAACAGACAACCAAGCAGTTTTATGGAAAAAGAATTCTGATTTGGCAGTTGCTGCTGTATCTGGTCTATTTGTTTTTATATTGAGGAGTTCATATCCTGTCTCAGTGGTGACATCTCACTAAACTATAATGTACTGTTGTACATATGTGTTTTCATTCTATAATACAGAATTTAGACACGCACATCATATCTTCTGCATAATCATCTTTTTACATTTGTCATCTGTCCTACTGACAAGATGTATCTTCACCTCAAAAAAAGTTTAGTAGTAATGTATAGCTTATATTATTTCATTTTGGTAAATTAATCATATTATAGCTAAGACTATACATTTCTATTAATAATAATAACTAATACTTAGTGTCCCTGGATGGTACAAAGGACTGATATGCTTGACTGCTAATTGGTTTACGTACAACCAGAATCACAATGGAAGAAAGGTCTGGCAGTTAATTACAAAAACATCAACCATTGAGAACGTTGTGGAGTACAGTTCCCTTCCAAAACACATGGGGCTGCAATGAATTGGTATCACCTTGATGGCAACTGGTTTTTACTATTTATTGAATATTTTCTATGTGCCAAACACTTGGCTTGTACTTTGTTATTTATTTTCATCTTCAGCTGATCTAATGAAACTGGTACTCATTATTCCAAATTACAAATAGTAAAACTGATGTTCACAAGGTTAAATAATTTCTCATGTAAGTGGTGGACTGGGGTCTCCTACTCTTAGCATTGTGACACCAGATTCTTTTCTGTACTGTAGTGAATTCCTCACTGGAAAGAGAATGGCAAAACTTGTTTTGAAGAAAAAGAAAATATCTTTTATTTGTCTAATGTGTCTGATATTTTAATAATAATTTCTGAAAGTTCTGATATTTTAGAAGGAAAAACTGATATAATCACAACATTGAAATGACCAAATTAAATATTCAGAATAAAAACTTTACTCCAATAAGTTAAAACATCACTGCTTCTACTGCACGTGTTTACCCTGTCCATTCTAGAGTGTTTTCTTTAATTCTTTACATCATTAATTTAAAAATGATAGTAATCAGATATAAGGTTTATACTAAATCTTAGTATACATTTTAGGTGGTCTTAAACTTTTTAAAAACTATTGACAATACTAGAGCAAAACAGTAACATTTCTGACATGAAGTATAAATGAGGTCAACCAACAAGTCAATATAATAAGATCAATTCACTTAACTAACTCCCTGCCTTTGAGTCAATTCTGACTCATAGCAACCCTGAAGATCTTTACAGGAACAAAATGCCTCATCCTTCTTCTGTGGAGCAGGTGGTGGGTTTAAACTGCTGAGCTTGCGGTTAGCAGTCCAGTTCTTATCCTACAGTGCCACACCAGGACTCCAAGGATCTCCTTTATTACCTCACCAGAGCTCAAGGGACCTTTAGTCTGTTTTGACATTTTGGTTTGTAACACACAGCAAAACTGGAACTCATAATCTCTAACAGTGAAGCATCTGCTTGTGTACGCTGTTTTCTGTAAATTACAATTGTAAACTCTATTAATGTCACTTGATTATAAATACAGATATAAGGAAGCCAAAAAAAGAGACAGATGAGATTCATTAGGTCACACTCATAGTGTTTAAACATATTACATGACTGCAGTTAGACAATGAAAGCTGTGGACCTGAAAATAAATGAATATATATATATACTGGCATGGCACTGTAGGATAAGGGCTCAACTGCAAGGTGAATGGTTCAAACCCACCAGTCATTCCTTGGAAACCCTATACATGGTTGCTATAAGTCAGAAACAACTCAACGTCACTTAAAAATAAGCAACATATACATATACATCATGACCTTGTATAGGGGTTCTAAGGAGAAGTTGGTGGGTTTGAACTGCCGACATCGTGGTTCACAGTCCAGTGCTGATCCTACAGCACTACACCAGGAGTCTCTCTCTATATATGGAGTCCTGGTGTGGCACTGTGGGTTAATTTGCTGGACTGCAAAGTTGTTTCAACTGCAAAGTCATTGGTTCAAGTTCACCAGCTGCTCCTTGGAAACCCTATACAGAGTCTCTATGGGTCAGAAACAATATATATATATAGTTGTATATATACAGCACTGGACTCCTAACCACAGGTAGTGGTTCAATTCAATTCCACCAGCCACTCCTCGGAAACCCTATACAAGGTCATTCATTCTGAGTTGGAATGACTCAACAGCACTTAACAATGACAACAATGATTGGGTTCTGGTGTGGGGCTTTAGGATAAGTTCTTGATTGCTAACTGCCTTGATTGCCTACCTCAAGGGCCAGTAAGGAGCTCTGGTAGCATAGTGGTTATGAATTGGGCTGCAAACTGCAAGGTCAGCAGTTCGAAACTACCAGATGTTACATGGGAGAAAGATGAGGCTTTCTGCTCCCGTAAAGATTTACAGCCTCGGAAACCCTGTACAAGGTTACAATGGGTCGGAATTGACTTGACAGCACTTAACAACAACAACTGCAAGGGCCGGTAGTTCTAACCTACTAGCTGCTCTTCGGAACCGACCTGATGGTATTCCAAGGATCTCCTTTATTACTTCACCAGAGCTCAAGGGACCTTTAGTCTGTTTTGACATTTTGGTTTGTAACACACAGCAAAACTGGAACTCATAAGAAAGACTTGGTGATCTGCTTCTGTTAAAATTAGAGCCAAGAAACCTATGTTGTTGTTGTGTGCTCTCGAGTTGATTCTGACTCATAGTGACCCTGTATAGGGTTTCTGAGAGTGGCTGATGGGTTTGAACTGCTGACGTGTGATTATCAGTCCAATGCTTATCCTATAATGCCACACTAGTGCTCAAGAAACCTATGGAACAGTTCTATAACACATATGGTCATAGTGACCCTGAATCAATTGACAGCAACCAGTATAGAACACAACAAAATGAATTGTGTCTCATTTTATGTTTTTATTTATTTTTATCTGAGGGAGGAACTGAAGCAAAAGGTGGATTGATAAGTTGGTGTATTTTAACACATACAAAGAGACTTAAAAAATTCATGGAAAAATGGAATTGAAAGACAATGGAACCTTTTCACAAAACTTTTGAAGCCATCTCATAACTATTTTCTTAAACTTTTGCAAATAAAGTAAAATCTTTTTGTAGTAGTGTACTTAATGCTATGAATGCATAGGTACTTTAGATAGCTTATACAATCTTCAAATCTAATTATTCTAGTTTAAGACCACATTAAAATATTTAGGTGAATACTGAGGATTATGACCATAGAAACAGAGAATATTGATAGCTATATGTATAATTTGTGAGGGTTTAATAATGGGAATGTATATAATTTAGGAGGTTAATGTGTGCTAAACTTCTTCAAAGACTACAATTAAGCAAAAATTTCCTTCCATCCCTTGTGAAAAACCTTCTGTTAATAGTTCTGGAAAGTCAATGATTGCCTGTTATTGAGTCAAAACATATAAGGCTAGACAGATGGCTTTAATGTCACAAAGTTATTGGCTCATATAACAAGATTTTTATTACTAAGCTACAGATGAAAAGAAAGAGCTGTGAATAGTAAATATAAAGAGAAATAATGTATATTAGATCAGGCTATTCTCTAATAGTAAAAATATGACATGGAAAAATTGGAGTGAAAATTTTGTAAGAGTAAGAGAATCAGGTTTGAATATATAAAAATAAATCTAATTGCAGTGTATATAGAGAGTGAGGCACAGGTAAAGAGTTGTACATTCCCTTCAAGGATATGCTAAACTTCTTAACCCACTGCCCATATTAAAAAAGACATAGAGCATTTTGAGCACTGGGTTATTATGGAAAGTGTTTTGTAAAACTTGTTAACAGAAAAATAATCAAAGTGTGTATAGCAAAGAATCACTTTTACCTGAGGAGAAGTTCGGCCTTTATGGATCGCTGTTCTTATTATTAAGTGCCATTGAGTTGGTTCCAACTCATAGATACTCTGTATAGGGTTTCTGAGGAACAAAGAGCTGGCGAACTTGACTCATCACCCTTGAGATTCAAACCAACCTTAGAGTCCAGTGCATTAACCCACAGCTCCACACCTGGAATGTCTTGCCTAACATGAATATTGTGCCTCGAGGTTTTGGCCATCAGCTAATTTAACAATATGATCTGTGATTGAAACTTTGCACTATGTGGTACCAGTTCTGAAGTCCAGAGGAACTGAATATTAAAGGTTAACCTGACCTATGGGAAGGACTGGAAACTGAGAAGCCACATTAGCTGTATGTGATGTAGCCAATGAAAACTGAGCACTGAAGGATCAGGTGAGCTTCCCTGGTTGCAAATATTCTGTGCATATTACACATTATTATCAGGATGAGTCAACACTGTTCATGATTCCATGGGGAGAAGATAACTGAAAGCTTTGCGTTTAAATCCCTTGGCTGATATTAATATGTATCCTTTCCATGTAATAAACCATAAACTTGTGCATAATAGCTTTAAGTGTACTCTAGGGGACCTTCTGGTTGGTGGTAGTATGGGACATGGAGTTGGTTCCAACTCATAGTGACCCTGTGGGTTGCCAAAGCTGTATATCTTTATGGGAGCAGAAAGCCTCATCTTTGTCCCATTGAGTGACTGGTAGATTTGAACTGCAGCCTACCTCCCAATCCACTACACTAACACTAAGGGCTCCTTATGGAAACTTCTAGAGAATTATTAAACCTTAATATGATTTGGGAACACTTTGAATTTGCAATCAGAGTTAAAAGTGAGGGGAGTTTTGTAGGCACTATTATATGTAACTTTTATAGTTGGTTCCTAAATTTTGTACAGTGATAGAAATATATTTTAGGATTAAAATGATCCTGATTTTTTATGAATCAATTGATACTTTTAAATGAAATGATAACCAATTATTAAAATGATGTTGTTGATCTTAGGTGCCATGGAGTCGGCTTTCACTCATAGAAACTTTATGCACCAAAGAATGAAAAGGTGCCCGGTACTATGCCAACCTCACCATCTTTGTTACATACACTTGAGCCCATTTCTGCTACCGCTATTCCTATCCATCATCTTGAGGGTCTTCCTCATTTTTGCTGACCATTCATTTTCCCAAGCATGATGTTCTTCTCCAGGGACTGGTCCCTCCTGATCATATATCCGAAGTACGAGAGATGAAGTCTGGCTGTTCTAGCTTCTAAGGAGCATCCTAGCTGCACTTTTTCCTATGCAGATTTGTTCTTCTGACAGATCATGGTACTTTTAACGTTCTTCTTCATCACTGTAACACAAATGGATTAGTTCTTCCAGGGTTTTCCTTATTCATTGTTACTCTTCTTTATTTCACATGCATATGAGGCTATGGAAAATATCATATTAGGTCAGGCTCACCTTAAACCTCAAACACACATCTCTGGTCTTGAACTTTAAAGAAAGTCTTGTGCAGCATATTTGCTTAATACAAATGGTTTCAGTTTTTGATTGCTGCTTATGTGAGTGTTGATCGTGAATCCAAGCAAAATGAAGTCATTGACAACTTCAATCTTTACTTCATTTACTTCATTTTGTTTTCTTTACATTGAAGTGCAACACATACTGAAAAGGCTGTGATCTTTGATCTTTATCAATAAATATTTTAGTCCTCTTCACTTTCAGCAAGCAAGGATGTATCATCTGCATATCATAGGATGTTGATGAGTCTTCCTTTAATCCTGATGCCACATTCTTCTTCATATAATTCAGCTTTTCAGATTACATGCTTAGCATATAGATTGAATAAGTATGGTGAAACAATACAACCCTGGCACACACCTTTCCTCATTTTTAACATTCAGAGTCCCCCTGTTCTGTTTGAATGACTTCCTCTTGGACTATGTACAGGTTCCTCATGTACACAATTAAGTGTTTTGAAATACTCATTCTTGCAATGTTGTCTGTAGCTTGTCATGATTCACACAGTCGAAAACCTCTGCATAGTCAATAAAGCATAAACAAACATCTTTTTGCTATTCTCTGGCTTTCAAACAAAATCTATCTGGTATAAGTTCTATCTAAAAGTTCCACATTTTCATCTAAATCTGGTTTGATTCTCTGGAAGTTCTCTGTCAATGTAATGTTGCAGCCAATTTTAAGTTACCTTTAGCCAAATTTTATTGCATGTGATATTAATTATATTATCTGATGATTTCCCCATTCCACTGGTCAATTCTCTTTGGAATGGGCACAAATATGGATCACTTCCAATAAAAATTTCTTGGCATAGATGAGTGCTTTCAGTTCTACATCAGTTTGCTGAAAGATTTCAATCTGTATTCCATCTATTTCCAGAGACTTGTTCTTTGCCTATGTCTTCAGTACGCCTTGAATTTCTTCCTTCAGTACCATTGGCACTGGATGATATGCTACCTCTTGAAATAGTTGAGCATTGACCATTTATTTTTTTATACAGTGACCATGTGCATTATTTCCATCTTCTTTTGATACTTTCTGCATCATTCAATAAATTGCGCATAGAATCCTTCAATATTGTAAGTTGAGGACTGATTTTTTTCAGTTCTTTTCTTTCAACTTGAGAAATGTTTAGCATGTTCTTCCCTTTTGGTTTTCTAATTGCAGGTCTTTGCACATTTCATTATAATATTTGACTTTGTCTTCTTGAACTTCCCTTTGTATTTGCTATTCAGATTTTTTACCACCTTATGTCTTCTATTTTCTTTAAGATCTCTACACTGGAGAGTAAGTTTCAGTGTCTCTTCTGGCATCCATTTTGGTCTTTTCCATCTTCCTTGTCTTCTTAACGACCTTTTGCTTTCTCCCTGTATGGTGTTTTTGATGCTATCCTACAACTCTTCTGGTGCTTGTCATATGTGTTTAATGTGTCAAATCTGTTGTTGAGATCATCTCAAAATTCAAGTCATACTTTGGCTCTTGTGGACTTGTTTTAGTTTTCTTCAGCTTTAGTCTATATTCACATATGAGCAATTGATGGTCTGTTCCACATTCTGCCCTTGGCCTTATTTTGGCTGATGTTCTGGAGATTTCCACCAGTTCTTCCAACAGATGTAGTCAATTTGATTTGTTTGTATTTCATCTGGTAAGATCCATGTGTATAGCCATGTTTAATGTTGCATAAAAAAGGTATTTGCTAAGAAGAAGTCATCGGTCTTCCAGCATCTTTTCTATCACCAAGGACATATTTTCCATCTATTGATCCTTGCTCTTTGCTTCCAACTTTTAACCAATGACCAATAATTATCAATATATCTTGCTTGCATGTGTGACTAATTACAGACTGAAGATATTGGTAGAGTTCTACAACTTTTTTTACCACTTACTTTGGTGGAGGGTCAGAGAAAAAGAGGAAGACCCCCAACGAGATGGATTGACCAAGTGGCAGCACCGATGGACTCAAGTGTGGCAACAGTAGTGAGGTTGGCCCAGGATTAGGCAGGATTCATTCTGCTGTGCATAGGATCACTATGGGTCAGTACTGACTGATGGCACCTAACAACAACAACAACAACAACATTAGTGGTTGTTGCATGCATTTGAATAATAATGGTATTAACTGGTGTTCCTTGTTTTTTTTTAAGTGCTGTTGAGTAGGTTACAACTTGGACAAGTTGTATTGTGCTTCTGAGGAGCAGCTGCTGGGTTTGAACAGCCGTCCTTGTGTTATGCAGTCCAGTACGGATCCCACAGCGCCATACCAGGGGTCCATTCCAGCTTTATTGGAATCTTAATTAATATTGGCTCTGATTCAAGCACAAAGCAGGAAGTGACCCCATAATCATAATAAACCTTAGGTCTGTTTTGCACGATGATACATTTGGGATAATAAACCAGGGATGCTTCCTGGGTCTCCAGTCCTAGAGCCCGCCTATTTAAATAACTCATTTCTTTGTAAAGAAACTGGAATATGATGTGGGGTTCTATATTGAGAAGACTAAAAACCACGTGGTATCCGTGTCTGACAACAATCCCCGACCCACCTGCCCCCCACCTCCTCTGCCAGTGTCTGCATGTCCTCAAACTCATCAATCCTCTGCTTTGTGTCACCCTGCCATATCTGCAGCAGTGTCTTGTGCTTGTCACAGCCTTGCTGCAAGCTCTTGTTGTGGATGATGTCGTTGTGGGTCCTCTTATTTTTGTCTCTGGCCTGGGACAACTCTTTGATCAAAGTCCTCAGCTGCCGCTGCACTGCTTATTTTTCTTGGCTTCCAAGATCCACTTCTTGTCATTGTTATCCCTGATGCCTTAGCTGGGGAGCTCGGTGATCTAGCCAGTGTACTGAATCCCCTCTTCTTGAGGGTTCTCTTACACTTGGTAATTAATTCACCAACTTGTAAACCTGGGGGCTGCGCTGAGAGAGGGCAGGTGAGGAGGGTGTTAGGAGGGGGCGCGGTCATCAACAGACGCAGCTCCTCCTTGGTTTTCATCAGGTCAATCTGGGTCTTTTGGGCCGGATGCGTAGCCTATCATTATTCTTCAAGTTAGATCTTGAAATGTTCCTTTTTATGATGAATGCAATGCCATTCCTCTTCAAGTTGTCATTTCAGGCATTGTAAACCATGTGTTTGCCAGATTCTGAATAGCCAGCACCCATTTGTTTCAGCTCACTAGTGCCTAGGATAACAATCTTTATGAGTTTCATTTCATTTTTGGGAATTTTCAATTTTCCTAGATTCATACTTCATATACTCCATGTTAAAATTATTATGGATGTTTACAGCTGTTTTTCCTCATTTTGAGTTGTGCTCCATCAGCAAATGGAGGTCCTGAAAGCTTACTCTATGCAAGTCATCATGGTCAAGTCTGCTTTAAGGAGGCAACTCTTCCCCAGTTGCATTTTTGAGTAGCTTCCAGTCTAGGGAACTCATCTTCTGGCACTATATCTGACAGTATTCTGGTTCTATTCATAATTTTTTTCAATATTCAAGATTCTGGTGCTCTCTAACTGTGCTCTACTCCTATTCATAAGATTTTCAGTGGGTAAATATTCAGAAGTAGTCTGTCTTTACTTTTTCTTATTCTGTCTTAGTCTGAAATCTTCATTGAAACCTTTCCACTCTGGGTAATCCTGCTGGTATTTAAAATACCAATGCAATAGCTTCCAGAATTACAGCAGCAGACAAACTGCAACACACCACCACAGTAAGACAAATTGACAGATGAATAGTGAATTGAAATGATTTGAAGTTAAAATTTAAAAATAATTTTGTGTGTATTCATGTCCATATATTTATTTCCAAAATATTATAAAAAACATGTTTATATCATTGTGAGCATCCTGGTATGATGCTGTAGGATAAAGCACTAGACCAACAAAGTCAGTCTGAACAACAAGTTCAGTGGTTCAAACTCACCAGCCACTTCTTGGAAACCCTATACAAGGTCACTATGAGTCAGAACCCACTTAACGACAACCAATATCATTATGATCATTTTCCTAAAAACAAACTTTTTTAAAAAACATTTCCCATAATAATCCAATGCTCAAAATATTCCTATATTTCATGTAAGATGAGCAGTGGATTAAGAAGGCCAAGAGATTCTTTAAGGTGAAGCACAACAAAGAAAAATATTTTTTCACTATAAATCACTCTGTCCCCTTCCCTGCTCCTGTGCCACATATACTTTGGGTTATTTGTGGTCAATATGAGTTTGCTAAGTAAAAATTTCCATTTTCTAAGTTAATTTTTGTTTGCAGAGTCATTATTGTTAACTTATTCTTGTACTTGTATAAAGAAGAACAAAATAAGATAAGTAAGAGAGCAAGGAAAAAAATGCCAGAATATGCATTTGTGGTAAAGAAATTGTATGTACTCCAACCCTATTTTCCACAAGGAAATTGACATTCTAAATATGTGTTTTCTCCCTTCTTTATTATTTT
>NW_006408520.1:36821199-36822562 GCF_000296735.1 Chrysochloris asiatica | reverse complement strand
TGATGCTGGAGAATGAATGATAGATTTCTGCAAGACAAATGATTTGTTTATTTCAAATACCTTCTTTAGACAGCATAACAGACGACTATACATTTCTTAGGCTGGCCTAATATGTCCAAACACAATTTTCACAGGATGCATAGATTAATGTTTCTTTTTCTCTCTGTTTCTGTTTTGAAAGACCACTCTGCTTAGCAGCCATTTGAAAATACTTGACATCATTTTCTTTTTCTTCTTTTTTTTAATAAACATAGAACTTTATACAATCCTTAACCCTTGATCTTTCCCCTTGACTCCCTCCCAAGTTATCTCCCTGTTGAACATGTGAGTCCGAATGAATGTGTGGAAGAAAGCAGTTTTCCTGGTAAGGAACAGGCATGTGAAAGATTTCAGAACTTCCTTCCCAACTCATACTTTTGTGATGCTTGGGATAGCCTGGGTAGTGGAAACAGATGCTGTCTGATCTGTACTTTTTGGCTCAGGATAAAGGGAACAAAGGCTAACAGAGTCATTCTGTATTGCAAACTGTCAAAGACACTCCATCCTTCCAAAAAACAAAAACAAAAAGAAAAAATTCTTAGACATGATGGTTCTTTGGATGCCAATGAGTACCTTCAGTCTGAAAAATTGAGAGAATAGAAAACCAAGATTATCAGTTTACAGTTAGCAGAGTCAGCTGTCTCTACTATATCCTGCAGCTGCTTTTGAAATTCCATTTCTGTGAATTTTAAATCTTTATGCAAAATATTTGCATTTCCAAAGGGCCTTTGGCTGCTATTGCTGCCCCTTGTGGTAATGGAAGAGTGTTCTGAGAATCAGCACAGGAAGCAGGAAAATCCAAGTTTCCTTAGGAGTTCTTGCCCTTGATTTTTTCTTGTCCTTGAATGAATCATTTTTAACTTCTTAGTCTCAGTTTCTCCATTCACAGAAGCAGTCTATTATTGTACTATGACTCATGCTGCTTATCTCATTTAAGTGTGATCTGAATGTTTGTGTACTGCTTTACAATGGAGAATACCCAATTAATTAAGGTTCCTCAGTGGCTGATAAGCCTTCCTGTTAAATATATGATAGACATGATTGGCTGATAGCTGTCATCTGTTGTATCAGTAATTTGGTAATGATAGCAATTAGAAGTCATTTGGTTCTAAGGAGAGGAAGGAGAGGTTTCTAAACAAACTCAGTAGAACTCCTGTTGAAAGGTGTTCATAATGAGGGACTAAGTCTCTTAGGATACAAGGTCGAACATCACTACTTCCTTTGGCTCACCAGCTCCCATATAGCATGTCAGGAGAGCTAAAGACCTCTTTTTATTTATGAACCTTTGTTTAAGCTCTTTGGCTTCATCTACTGCAGCACCTCA
>NW_006408520.1:36817608-36819699 GCF_000296735.1 Chrysochloris asiatica | reverse complement strand
ATTGTAGCCGTTTCTGTATTACCTTTGTTAGATAACCTGAAACCAGAAACCAGTGGCTCACCTCCAGCTGATTCCATTTGACCCTCATTTAGGAAGATAGCCCCATATACTCCATAGGGTTTTCTATGGCTACTTTTCAGAAGTGGATGATGGCCAGGCCTTTCATCCAAAGCACCTTTAGGCAGACATGAACGTGCAACTTTTGGATTAAGCACTAGACTTAGAACCACAAGGTACGTGGTTCAAAGCTAGCAAACACTTTAATGAAGAATGATGAGGATTTTTGTTCCCACAAAGATGTTGTTGTTACCACTAAACAGCCTCAGAATCCCTATACCTGGGCATTATGAGTCAGAACTGACTCTGTGGTAATTAACAACAACAATATCAATTGTTTGCACAATCCAGGGACTCCAGCTGTTCTGAAGGGACCTCAAAGCACTAAAATCTGATAATCTATTTTGAAATTCCTTTGACCTTCTAACATATATACCCAAGAACAAATAATAGTAATAATGTAAAGTGTGAGGGCATGGAGGTCCTGGTCAACAATGCTGTTATTGTTGTTAAGTGCCATCGAGTCGGTTCCGATCCCTAGCGACCCTGTATAGGGTTTCTGAGGAGTGACTGGTGAGCTTGAATCACCGACCTTGCAGTTCAAACAGCTTTTCAGTCTGATGCATAAACCCACAGTGCCACACCAGGACCCTGACCAACAATAGTTGGGTCTTATTTGTTTATTTTTTTTATAATAATAGTTTTATGGCATACAGTTTGAAACTGGCTTTTTATGCTAATTTTTTAAGCTTTTATTGTGTATTGAGTGAAGACTTACATAGCAGATCATTAGTTTTACATTCAGCAAATTGTAATGATTACAATCCTCCATGCAACTTCAGCCCACAGAATTTACCTCTATTACCTTTTTTGGTTTAATTTTGTTTTGTTTTTTATGTATACATTTGTTGTTGTTGTTGTTAAATGCCGTTGAGTCAGTTCCGACCCATAGCGACCCTCTAGAGGGTTTCCAAGGATCATCTGATGAGCTTGAACCACCAACCTTGCAGTTCAAACTGACTTTGCAGTCTAGCGCATTAACCCATAGCGCCACACCAGGACTCCATGTACACATACCACACTGAAAATATATATTCATTTAAATGTCCAAAGGACACATTCTGCAAGCCAGCCTCTTGCCTGCAGGCACACTGTCTTTCTCAGTCCATGGGCCTATAGCCCACGGCTGCTCTATCTATCTGTGCTATTTACTCTGCCACCATCTCTTCTCTCTCTACTTTTCTGGTTAGGATCCCTCCCTCCTCTCATGTTCTTCCCTGTTGATGGTCCTTGAGTCATCTGTTTCTGAAATAATAGATTAACTGTTCCCTTTTATTTGTACCTCTTCTATATTAAAAGTTGTGACAATCGCCATTAGACATGATAACAATTAGTCACAATTGAATCATAAAATCTTATCCCCTTATTCACCACACACATCTGAGCAAGAGGAAAACTACTCAGTAGGGTTTCTGTCATACTCCCCTCATTCTGACACTAAGTACAATCATGAAGGCTTGTAAGTCAGCCACTTCATGCTTTTATAGCTCCCAATTTGATAGTCTGCATCTAAGTTGTCCATCCTTATCAACCCAGTATACTGAGGAGGCATGCTTAATCCTTGATAGGAAGAATCCTTCCCTCTTCAGTTGGAATTTTCGGAAGCTTTATACAAAAGCAAAGGTCCAGTTAATAAGGTTGCAGTGATTTATACTTGCTCCTGTATCATCCTTCTTTGTCTTTACCTGGTTAAAATCTGTTCAGCAATTCATCCAATCTAGGCCCAAAGAGTTGGATCTTTATAAAGGTAATATAATTTATTGGGCCTTGAAGAAACAGTAAGACTTAAATAAAGCTGAGTTTTCCTGAGATGAAACCAGCTAAAAGACATGCTTTAATAAGAAGATTTGTCGAGGATCTTGCTGCTACTCTGTTGCTGCGTCCTTGTTTGGTTTGGTTTGATTTTGTTTTTAGTTAGGAGGGTAAATGGTGGGTTAGGGTGGCACTGGACTGCAAAGTCAGTTTGAACATGAA
>NW_006408520.1:36803171-36815607 GCF_000296735.1 Chrysochloris asiatica | reverse complement strand
TGGCAGCATCGATGGCGTCAGGTGTGGCAGCAGTAGTGAGGTTGGCCCAGGATTGGGCAGTGTTTCGTTCTGCTCTGCATAGTGTCGCTATGGGTCGATATCGACTCGATGGCACCTAACAGCACAACAACAATAACAAATTATTAAGTGCATAAAGTTGGTAATTAATAGGAACCCAGTTTAGGGTTACCGAGGAGCAATTGATGGGTTTGAACCACAACCTTTTAGGTTTGTTGTTGTTGTTGCTATGTGCCGTGGAGTCAGTTTCAACTCATAGAAAACCTGTCCAGGGTTTCTAAGGCTATAAATCTTTACAGGAGCAGAAAGCCTCATCTTTCTCCCACAGAACAGATGGTAGTTTCGAACTGCTGACCATGAGATTAGCAGCTGATTCGTAACCACTATGCTACAAGAGCTCCTTATCCTTTAGGTTAGCATATGTCATATATCCTACGCTAAGACTTATGCTTCCTATTGTTGTTAAGTGCCGTCCAGTCATTTCTGACCCATTAGCAACCCTGTATAGGGTTTCTGAGGAGTGGCTGGTGAGCTTGAAATGCCAACCTTGTACAGTAACCCGCAGCGCCATAGTAGGACTTAATAATAAGAAGCATATATATGGTTTTGTTTTTAAATTTTCTTAGAATGTTTAATCATCTGACAGTTTTTCTCCTTTAGTGAAAATGCTGTTAGCTGTCATTGATCAACTCCAACTCTTAGCCACTTAATGTGAAACAGAATAAAATGGTGCCTGAGCCTGTACCATTTTTTTGATCACTGGTAAGTTTGAATCAAGTTTTGTACCTATTGTGGCAAAGAAAATGTCATCATATTTAATTCTACACTACCATTTAGAATACAGTACTGGTATTGATTGGTTGGTTAGTTATGTGCTGTGGAGTTGGTTCCGACTCACAGTGACCTTCTACGGGGTTTCCGAGGCTGTAAATCTTTATGGGAGCCGAAAGCCTCATCTTTCTCCTGTGGAACAGCTGGTAGTTACAAATTGCTGACCTTGCTGTTTGCAGCCTGATTCATAACCCCTATGCTCCTGGTATGGTGCTGTAGAGTAAGCAGAAGGTCTGCACTTCAAACCTACCAGCAGCCACTCAGAAACCCTGGACAGGTTTGCTATGAGTTGGAATAGACTCCAAGGCAGTTAACAAAACAACATGAGTTGGTGATTTGACGGCACTTATCAACTACCACAACCATTTAAATTAGACAAACTTTGAGTGAAGTAGCACAGCATTTGAATATAAAGCAAGATCCTTTCACTTTTACTCCCCTGTTGCATTACTCAAAAGGACAATAACAATTTGATGTTGCTGTTGTGCCACCGAGTCCAGTCTGACTCAGAGACCTTTTGTAGCGTTTCTGAGGCTTTAAATCTTCGTGGGAGCAGAGACTGATCTTTCTCCTTCTGGCTTGAGCCACGGACTTTGTGGTTTACAGTCCATGCTTATTGTATGGAGTTTCAGCAAAACTTGGGTTAAACTTTTTCTCCCAGAAAAGTATTTGAGTTCACTTTTCCCTTTTTAAAATTTGTATTTAAAAAAGTATTGTATTTTACTATTATTATTCAAGAGAAGCTTAAGCAAGTCACTAAAAAAACTAATGGTATGCCACAAGATGCAATTAAAATTGCTTAAGTAATTGGTTGACCATTAGAACCTCCTGTTAAAACCTGTTAAAACCAGGCAGTTACATTGGTTAGAAGAGTCTTGTGGTTTCTCTATCATCCGTTCTAGAAAGATAATAATGGGATATAAAGACCATTAACAGAAGGTTCACTCTGACAGCCAAGATGAAAATATATCAGATCATTTTTCCTTTGATAGTGTCCTGTGTCCAAGGTTCCTTATTCTATGTGTAACCTGGAGGCAATAAGCCCTTCCAGCTAACCTTTAACCTCTCACATATTCTATTCAAAGACTATCAAGGTAGATAGCAGTAAATGCCATCTTCATTGAATCACAAGCCTTAGTACTTTACTTGAAATATGCAAATATTAATCAGAGCTCCAAGAGTTGAAGAAAAAATACAAGATTAAATTATGAAAGCTGGAAGAACCCCTCTCTATAAGCAAACTCACTATTCTGAAGATGGAAATAGATGAGTAAATTTGGGGTTGAACGTTATGAAAGAAAACAAAACAAAACACAATTGCCTTCAAGCTGATTCTGACTCATGGTGATCCCATCAGAGTAACACTGTACTCCACTGGGTATTCAGTGGGTAATTTTTCAGAAGTTGATTGCTAGGCCTTTGTTTCGAGGAACCTCTGGGCCTATGCAAACTACAAACTTTTAATTTAGCAGCCCAGCTCATTAGTTATTTGTACCACCCAGAGACTCTATTATGAAAGATCATACCCGAGAATAGAAATCAACCACAACAGCAAGTCAACAACAACAATAAAACTCATTGAATTTTTCACAGAGTTCTTAGGAGTCTTTCATAGCCTCTTGGCTCACTCTTTTAAAGAGTCTAATGCTCAGGGCTAAAGAAGCTCTCTGCCAAAGTAAACGTCTCTTTCATTAAATTGGTAGCATAGTGGCAGAACAATTGGGGTTTTTCCAAAGGCAGAACTGTTCAGCAATCAGGGGTGTGCATGCTGGTATCTTGGCATGAGGGTAGAATCTGAAGGAAGGAAGGATAATGGTACTATATAAAAACTCCAAACTCAGATTCTTCACCTATTTAACATACAGTAGAGTGAAATTGCTTGAGGAAATCTATGACTTGAAAGGTTTTGTAGCATCTCAAAAATATAGAAAAGTGCTGAGAATTTGTTACATAAAATTATTAAAATGGAAATTCTTAATCAGATAAAGTTTTATTGTAGTATTTGTTTACTGTCCAGTTACTGTCGTTGTGTAAGAACATGAGAAGATTCTTTGGGTGGTGGTAGTGAAAAATGCTCCTGGCTTCCTAATGAAAAACTTTTGTGAATAATGGCTTCCATTTTTTTATAGAAATAGTTTATCTTAATATAATATTCATACCAGTATCAGTTGCTACTGAGTTGATCCTGACTCACAGCAACCCCATGAGGGCCCTAGTAGGACTGTGTTCCATTGGATTTTCAATGGCTGATTTTTGGAAGTAAATGTCCAAGTCTTTCAAGGTATCGCTGGGTGGACTCAAACCTCCAACATTACAATTGAGCAGCCAATCACATCAACAATTTACACCACCCTGGGGCTCCTAATAACATGCACATAACAACTGAAATGTACACATACAGCATCATAGCTATTTCATCTAGCATTAAATGAATGGCTTTCTCAAAATCCATCTTACAATGAAAATAATATATATTTTTTTAGCATATATGCTCATACTTCTCCATTTGTATTTATAAGCCTGGCTTTCTCCTGATAACTTTAGAACTGATTAGAGACTTACTTGTTGTTGTTGCTAAGTGCTGTCGAGTCAGTTCTGACCAGTAACTACCCTGTTTAGGGTTTCCAAGGAGCAGGTGGTGAGCTTGAACTGCCGACCTTGTGGTTCAAACCAACTTTGCAGTCCAGTGTGTTAACCCACAGCACCACACTGGGTGCCACATTAGGTGTTGATAGGTGCCATCAAGTCAACTCCAACACCTAGCGACCTTATGTACAACAGAGGGAAACACTGCCCAGTCTGTGCCATCGTCACAATCATTAAATCCTGGTGATTTGGTTAAAAAACTTGGAAACAAAGTTAGTTGTTGTTGTTAGGTGCTGCCAAGTAGGTACCAACTCATAGCGACCTCATGCACAACAGAATGAAACTCTGCCTGATCCTGGACCAACCTCACAATCATTGCTACACTTGAGCCCTTTGCTGCTGCCACTGTGCCAATCCATCTCATTGGGGGGCTTTCTCATTTTTGCTGAACCTCCACTTCACCAAACATGAGATCCTTCTCCAGGGATTGGTTCCTCCTGATAATATGTCTGAAGTATCAGAGACAAAGTCTGGCCATCCTGGCTTTCAAAGAGAATTCTGGCTGTACTTCTTTGAACACAGATTTATTTTTATTGTGGCTATGCCCTTAACTATATAGAAACTGACCATGCTGTAGAATAAGCACTTGCTGACCACAAGACACCAGTTCAAACTCACCATCTGTTACTTGGGAGGAAGATGAGATTTTCCGGCTTCCATCAAGATTTACAACCTTGGAAACCCTACACAGGGTCACTATGTTGGCAGTGGTTATAGAAAGAGGGCTAAATACTTCATACTTTACTCGGTTTTCCCCCCGGAGTTTCACATAGTTGGCCCACACATTTGATGAGTGAAACACAAGTACTATGCCGAAGAGGAAAATCTTTTTTTTTTTTTTTTTAATTCTTTTGTATAGAATTTGTTCAAACTTGTCTCTACACATCTGTATGTATTGTAGATGAATGCAGCTTCTTTCATGAAATCCCATAAGGTGTTTCTGCGATGAGCAACACTCATTTAACAAGTGCACTCTGCCATGCAGGCGGGACCTGCCAGGAGCAACAGCATGCCTGGAACGGAAATGTTGTTTAATGAATATTTATTGATTATGAATATTCATTAAATTAACATCTTTATGGCCGGCCCCAGGCTTTGTAACTTATGTGGTAGTGAAGTGGTTAAGTAAAGTTTTCAAGCCAGTCTTGAAGCCCTTTGAGGCTCAGATAACTATAAAAAATGACCAAGATTAAGTTTTCTTCTGGAACAGAAAGCAATTCTGAATTATTCTGGTGGGGTTACATTTGGTGCCAACTCTTTGGTTTTTGGATGATAGTAAGAAATGCCCTGACATTCTAGCTCAGATTTTTCAGCACACTCTCCACAACACATCATCTCACTGTAGTTTTGCATTTCCCTTTATGCTTCTTATATTAGTCCTGTGTTCATCCTATTTGGCATGGATCACAGGATCGGCCGAGTTCTGCAGGTCTCTTTGGAGGTAGACTTGCCTTCCTCCAACACTTTCAGGACAGCATCATCTTCCTAGAACACATTTTTGCTAATGTAATTCCCCTGTTAAAATTCCTCAAATTTATTCCATTGCTTTTAGGATCAAGTCCGAGGTCCTTTTACTGGATCTGTACCTTGCTATTTTTCCAACTTCATTTCTCACTCATTCCTACTCTGAATTTTAGGTGCCAGACATGATGAAAAATTACTCATGCTAGCGCTTGCCTCAGAACATGTTTTATTTTTGACTTGGGAATATGCTTTTCCTGCCCCTAACTCTTTGATCTGGCTCAACTCCTACTCATCTTTGGGGTATTACCTTATGCCTCATTTCCCCTGGAAAGCCTTTCTGGATCAATAAAGGTTGGCATAGTGGCCACTTCTTCATGCTTCATAGCATGCAGATTCACTTCTATTTCAGGATACACCACATTGCGCTGAAATTACCTTCTTAGTCTTCTCTGTAAACTTTGTAGTGCAATCTTTTTGAAAAATGGGGCAGTGTTCTGTTTATCCATGAAGCCCAAACACCCACATCAGTGTCCAAACAAATAACAGGTGCTTAATGTGAGTTGGAGTGGACTCGATGACAGTAGATTTGGTTTGGGGTTTTTGGTAATATAGCAGTACTTGTCCATTTGCTGAAGTGAATCCAATCAACATATTTGATTGTTCTAGATGCCATCTCTAAAGGCCTAACCTGTGCACAATTATTCCAAGCAGTGCAGATTGACTTCAGGGAGTATTGGTAAAGAATGATGATCATGGTAAATAATTTTACATTGAAAGTTATGCCTGTTGGAAATCTTGCTTAATCAGGAACTCATTGCTCTATTATAGTATATAGGACTCCAATGAGCTGTAACAACAACAACAACAACAACAAAACAAAAAAAAACAACACCTAAAGTTTAGTTAAACCAAAAGATAGGTGTTTATTGAAAGAAGAGCGAGGTTTCTCAAGGAAAATATTGGAAGGCATACCGTGGTTCCAAATTTCTTCTGGAAATTGGAGTGATAAACTAAAATTGGAACCATAAATTAGAAAGTACTCTGTGGCTCTCATGTTTGCTTCTCTTTTCATTGCTCATGCATACTTCTCCCTCTGCTTTTAGACCACATGGCAGATGTCTGAATTTATATCACCCCAGACTGAACTACAATTCCTTCTGCTCAATAACTAGGAGAAAAAAAATGATTACTCTAACTTGGGGACAAGTACAAAAATGATTATCAGAGACTTGTTTCAGAAGGTAAGGGATCATTTATGGAGTTCATTTTAAGCTAAGAAAACAACTCAGAAATGAAATTCCTAGGAATATCATGGCTTAGTTTAGAAATTTTTCAATCACCTGCCATCTTTTTCTCAAAGACTAGAATTGTGACTGTAAGAGGGCTCTTTGTTTACTTGTATTATTGTTTGGATCCACTTGAAAAATTCTTTGTCCAAATTGTAATAACATTTCAAATGGAATCATACTACTATAGCAAACACTACTAGCCTTTCCCCTATTATAAGTGCTATGTTAAAGAGGCTGTCTCAGATCTGATGTTTGGACCCAAAGCAAAGCTCACTTCTTCTTACTTTGGTTATGGATATTTGCATTTGCTTTTTGCTCTGGGGTTTTTGTCTCAGGTACCTTACTTCCTTTTCTTTGTACAGTGGTTTGAAATTGGAGAATAGTTGTAATCACAGAGAAAGAAATGACTCTAAACCTAACTTTTCACACATTTAGCCTTTGCTTTCTGTGGCCTACTCTCTGCCTCGTAAGTCCAACTGTAACAGCAGAAAATCTTTCAATTACAATTTTTGGAAAAACAACAACAAAAGAATATCAACAGTGAATTAGGAATGGGTTAGCTTTAGTCTAGGTTTTTTCCTGATACTGAGCTTTTAGTTCAACCAAGATTCTTGTGACCACTGTCTCTGTAAGGGGTTTATCATCTTGAAGGCCTGAATATGAGGTGCAGTGGAAATTCCTGTTGTCTTCCCTCAACTGAATACTCTACTGTGTTGCCATTTTCCAACCTTCTTCACCAATTCTTTAGTTTCCAGTACTCTGCAATGGGCAAAACAATGCCTTTGTGTACAGACATTCTACTTTAACTTCAGTAGAACCAAACAATTCCAGTGTCACTAAAATAGAGGCTACACATTTAAGAACTGCCTTACTAACTACAACAGAGACATCAATTCTTCATGTTTGTGTCAGAATACTTCAGCCTCAGGCTCCCTTGGGCAAGTCTGACCCCATTTACAGTTGTTTTGAGTTTCCCAGTGGAGATGGGCCTTACTGTTTATTGTTTAACAAATGCTCTACAATGCAGGGGTCCAGCTGCAACATTTTCTCAAATCAGAATGATGTCATAGACCTGCTCCCAAAGCTGTAATCCCTTTGTGTCTACTTGTTCTGTTTCTGTATGACCAGTCACCCTCAAATGTCCATAAGGACCAGGGTTCTGAGTGCCTGAGGCAAGTAGGACTTCATATGTTTCAAGGGCTTTTAAGAAAAAACAGGAAGTAGACAAAGTTTTGTGCTTCCAGAGGGTGAACTAGGATCAGTGAGCAAAAGTTATTAGAAGGAAGATTTAAATTTAAACTCAGGAGAAAACAAATAAATTAGGTAGTATCTAATAATAGAATATCATGGAATCCTGGTGTGGTGCTGGAGAAAATGACCACAAGGTCAGTTTGAAGCACAAGGTCAGTGGTTCAAATTCACCAATCGCTCCTTGGAAACCCTATATAGCGTCTCTATGAGTTGGAACTGACTTGACACTTAACAACAACAGTAATAGAATGAACCCTGTGGACTCTCCTCACAGATCAAGAAGAAGATGCCTAATCAATAGTTAGAAAGTGTGTTATTGCATTGTGACCTGATGCGGCTAGACCATTTCCAGTCTCCTTTAAGTTTTTAAGATTTTGCAGATTTTATTTGAAGACTTTCCTTCTTGCTTCCTTTTCTTCCTTTCTTCCTCCCTTCTTTCCCTTTTTCCTTCCCTTTAAATTAATTGAATTGTTTAACTTTAAATCAAACTCCAAGTAGTATACAGGCAGCTCCAAAATTATGAACTAATTTATGGACAACTCATAACTGCCATTTAATCTTATGTAAATTTGCCCTCAATTTGACATTATTGAACAAACTCTTACTTGCAACAAATTCTTCATTACAGTCTACTCTTGCTTCACATGCAGGTTTTAAATCATTGGACAGACTTCAAGTCTTTTCTTGTATTAAAATAGGGCTAGGTAAGAAACATATGTGACTGTCTCAATGAACCTACAAATTTGCCTTAAAGACTTACTTAGACTTAAAGACAGAGTTAGGAATAGTTCTCTTTGGTAATCTGTGGACTGTCTTCAGGATTATCAAAAGAGTAATGCTTAAAAAATATGTCTTGCTGTTTATTTTTTCCTACTCACCCCTTCAAACTTTCTTTCTTCAGAAGTCAAAATAATCCTAAAAAATGAATAATTTCTTTTTCAGAATATATTATTATTATTATAGTATTTCACTTTAAAGATTTCTATTTAGCTTCAATATGTATAAAGGAAGCACATCCGTCTTTGAACTCCAGAGCTGTCAAGCATCTTCCAGAACACCAGTTTTGAGGTTTTGACGTCAGTTTTCATCACCCCATCACAGTTAAAAGTGAGAGCAGTTACCTTTAAGATCTATCATGGTCCAGGAAACACTTTCCTGCAATTGTAGCCTCATTTTTTCTCATAGAAATTCAGATTAGTCGATGATCTTTTAAGCCTCCCATTACAAAGCTAGTACAAAATGTGCTTAGTGAAGAGCTCCTATTTTAGAAGTTGGCTTTCCACCAAATTGGTGGAAATTCAGAGAATACTCTGATTCTTATCTTTACTGAGGATGTGTTTTGCTTTCCTCTCTCTGCTCAGCCTCCACATGTTAATTTGGGCCACTTAACTCAGAGCAGAGTACTTCATTGTTGACTTCCCTAGGATGACATTCTAGTTCCCAGCATTTGAAAGTTGATCTTTTTGTGCCAAGACATCTGGGTAATTTCTCTGAGAGAAATCTCTGACCTTGGGGGTAATACTTTACTTGTAGGATAACAGAGTAGTGGTGATCAAGCAGTGTTGAATAAAGATGCTTTGGTATTTATCCTCATGTTTTTTTCCAGAAAAAGAGTAAATACATTTTGTTTGCCAAGTGCACTATGTTAATCTGTAGAACCAAAACAACTCTGAAGAAACAGTCCCTTTGAACTGCATTTTGCCAATGTGGAATGTGTAGAGCAGGCTTAAGCAAGCTATTGTTTTTCTCCTGTCACTTCAAGCCCCAAATTAACACATATCGAACAACTGTCTCACTAATATTTTACAGAACATTTTACTAGATGAATAAATGCTTTTCAGTAACTGTTTCATATCAATCTTCAGTTAATAAATGCAGCTTGTTATCTATGCCTACATATTTCTATGTAGTATCTCTGCTGGATGTCTCATAGACATCATATGCTTAATACATCTAAAACTGAACTCATAACCTCCTTAAATTTTCCAATTTGCCACCTCCCATCTGTCAGTTTGTTGTGCTATGCTGCCTTTTGTTTTTTTGTGATGCTGGTAGCATTAGTATCTCAAATACCAACAGGATCACCATGGTGGATAGGTTTCAGCAAAGCTTTCAGACTAAGACAGAAGAAATGCCTGGTGATTTATTTCCCAAAGTTAGTCAACCTTACGGATCATTACAGGAGTCCTGGTGTGGCACTGTGGGCTAATGCACTGGACTGCAAGGTCACTTTGAACCACAAGGTTGATGGTTCAAGTTCACCAGTCATTCCTTGGAAATCCGATACAGGGTTGCTATGAGTTGGAACTGACCTGATGACACTTAACAACAAATGGATCATCAAGGAACGTTAGCAAACTCAGTTGCTTTGAAGAACAAATCAGGAACGATCATTTTCCAGAAGTAAAAATTATATATGGTGAAGCCATATATACCAGCAGGGTAAGATGAATTGGTACAAAAGTAAAAATGGTGGGTACAGGCCATCATTAGGGTGATGCAAGACCTGGTGATGTTTTGCTCTGTTGTACATAAGATCAGCATGAGTTAGAGTTGATTCAAAAGCAATGATGTATTCTGACACATTAAGTACTGTGGAGTTGGTTCCAACTCATAGCGACCCTGTATAGGGTTTTGAGAATTAGCTGGTAAGTTTGAACAACCAATTTTATGGGTCAACCCAATCTTGTGGTCCAAACCAAGCTTGCAGTCCAATGCCTACTTTATAGTACCACACTAGGACTCCATTTTGACTCATAGAGACTCTATATAAGGTTTTGAGGAGTGAGTAGTGAGTTTGAACCATGGATTTTGTGGTTCAAACCAACCTTATGGTCCAAAATGACCTTGCAGTCCAGTATCTATTCTACAGCACCACACCAGGACTGCATTCTGACTCATAGCAACCCTGTATAGGGTTTCCAAAGAGCGACTGGTGGGTTTGAAAGACTAACCTTGTAGTTAGCAAGCTGATACTACAGTGCCACATTAGGACTCCTATCTCTCTCTCCCTTCCTTCCCTTTATACTCTTTTAGAGTACCTAGAACATTTATTCCTAACCATTAATATGATTTATAAATGTAAATACATGTTTATGTGATTATTAAAAAATTATTTTTTCAAAAGAGGGAACAAATCTTTACAGCAAGGATCATTCCCACCTCCTCCATACACAGAGTAGACAGGGATGGGTAACTTGGACATTGGCTACTCAAAATGGGGGTGGGGGGCTACAAAGGCAAGAAAAGACTGGCTTACAAGCTTTCAAGAGGGAGCCTAGATCCAGAGAGCACAGAGGAAGGTAGACTCTCCACTGAGTAGTATCCAATCTGTCTGGGCGGGGCTGATAAAAGGAGATGGGGATAGCTCCCCTGTGGTACAATGGTGAATAATTGTTATCAAGACTGACTGCAAGGGATGGAAATGTAAAGGTGGACGTTTTGTAGCAAAAGGAGGGGAGTGATTGACTTTGCAGTCCAGGAGCGGAGGTCCCTGGAACCATCAAGGGAGAAGAGCAGAGTGGGAAACCCTACCCAGAGAAGCAGCGATGCCAGAGATGGAGGCAGAGTTGATGATGTGGAGAGATGGAGTGGCCAGGGACTCTAGACCCAGAGAGGGAGAGGGGCAGTGTGCTGACGACTGGGGAGAGTGGGGGGCAGGGCTTACAGGCTTGGTTGGTTGATGATGCATGGAGGGGATTGTAACCATGGCAATAAAACGATATACGATAGGATGAATGTAAAGCTAATGTTCTCCCATGTAAAGTATCACATAATTCACAATAAAACATTTTAAGAAAAAGAACCATGATAGAGTGGGATAAAATGTGGAATGAAACTCAAAATTATAAAAAAGATAGGGCTTACTGATCAGAAAGAGATTGGAAGAAGCTGGGAATTCTTGGACACTCATCAGGTCTGGAATGGAACTCACCCTCTTGACCCGATTTTCAGCCGTGGTGTGGCGCTATGGGTTAATGCATCAGACTGCAGTCATTTGAACTGTAAGGTCAGTGGTTCAAGCTCACCAGCTGCTCCTTGGAAACCCTATACAAGGGCGCTATGGGTTGGAATTGACTCAACAGCACTTAACAACAACGACAACAACAGGTAGTAGGTACATGGGGAAAAACAATGCTAGTAAGATATGCTCACCAGGGAATGGTCAACATTCAAGATCAAAAGGGCAATGATTACCTAAGGGCAAAGATGGGAAGGGTTGGGAAATAGGGTAGAATGGAAATAGGAAGCGCAGGAAGGAAGTGGGATAATTGCTGTTGCACGGAAGGGATTGCAATCATTGAGATGAAATAAAGTGTGTGATTTGTTGAATGTAAACTTGATGATCTGCCCCATAGACCTTCACTCAATTCACAATAAAAATTTTTTTAAAAAAATGAAGAAAAAATATTATTTTTATTTTGATGCAATTCATACATATTCTGTTTCATGACATTGATTGAAATTTCACAATGTAAAAGCACTCTTCTCACTGCTCCCCTATGCTTATCATTAAGATCCATCTTTGTTTCCTATTCCTTCCTGACTTCTAAGCTTTGTCCTTGGACAAATGCTGCTCTTTTGATCTCATATGCTTATTTTAAGGAATGTGTACCTACCTGGTGTTATTATTCATTTTATAGGTGTAACTCTTATTTAGCTGAAAGTTGAGCTGTGAGTTCAGTTCCTATCTTGAAAGGTGTCTAAGGGATTAGTCTCAGAGTTTCCACCAGTTTCTATCTTTTGTGGACTATGTTATGCCAATTGACCTTGATATCCCCAGGAACTATGTCCAGCAATTTATGGCTAAGAGATTTTCATAACTTTGTGCCCTATATGCTCTACTATGGTGGTTGTGATGGTTATGTACCATGGAGTCGGTTCCAACTCATAGCAACCCTGTATATGGTTTATGAGGCTGTCAATCTTTATGGGAG
>NW_006408520.1:36794664-36801195 GCF_000296735.1 Chrysochloris asiatica | reverse complement strand
AAGGCATCAATTCTTCTACGATCTTCCTTATTCACTGTCCAGCTTTCGCATCCATATGAGGTTATTGAAAATACCATGGCTTGGGTCAGGTGTCTTTATAGTACCTCCCATTTTTGATAGTCAGTGTATAAGTTGCTCATCCCTATCAACCCTGTATACACAGAGGGTAGGATTGATTTTTGATGTGATGAGTCCTTCCCTCTCAGGAGTCCTGATGTGACACTGTGGGCTAATGCATCAGACTGCAAAGTCTTTTGAACTGCAAGGTCGATGGCTCAAGCTTACCAGCTGCTCCTTGGAAACCCTATATAGGGTTGCTATGGGTCAGAACCTACTCAATGGTACTTATCAACAACAACAACAGCATATCCATAAGTATAGGTCAAGTTCATCAAATTGTAGCAACTTATACTTGTTTCCTTTATACAAAATATAAAGTATCTATATCTATATATTTTTTTCCTTTGACCTTCCTCTGGTCTAGTTCTGATCATCAAACCATTGAAAACAGGTCAAATGGGTACTATCTATAGGTTCAAGTATTCTTGTGTATCTCCCTTACTTGACATCAGCTGGGCACTTTGATCTGAACTCCAGCCCTCTGTGGCTATATCCTTGTCCCTGAGCTCAGGGGTCCAAAGGTCTCACCAAAGTCTGACCAACCAACCCCTCCTTTTAGCTTTCTCACCTCCAGGTTGATGGGAGTCTATGATGGGAGTTCGAACATGGTCGAACTTGGTCTATATCTTGGTTGCTGTCTTTCCCCCTCTTCTATTCACCAGGGGACTAATGTGGTCATAAGCAAGCTTACATGCCTGCCTGTGTATTCTCTTTGAGTTTCAGTCTTGGAAGGGGATTTGTCTTGAAGGGACTTGATTTCTTGCCTAGCATTCTATTGTTTTTCTTTACCATATTTGGTTATCCATCATTCCTCATCAATGGGCCCTTAGGTTGTTTCTATCTTTTTTCTATTATGAACAGTGCTGTGATAACAATGGGTGTGCATAATCTGTTTGAGTCACAGCTCTTATTTCTCTACAGTATGTACCTAATAGTGGGATTACTGGGTCATATGATATTTTTATTGGCATTTGTTAAAGGAAGTGCTGTATAGTTTTTCACAATGGCTGCACCATTTTACAATCCTACTAGCAGTTCTTTAGGGTTCCAGTCTCTTCATACTCTTGCCAGCATTTGTTGTTTTTTGTATTTTTGAACTTTGCTGTTAATTCTGGGGTGAAATGATATATTACTTCTTTGATTTTCATTATTCTTCTGACTAACGACCATGAACATTTCTTCAATGTGTTTTGTTGGCCACCTAAATGTTTTCTTTGGTGAAGTGTCTGCTTATGTCCACGGATCATTTTTTAATTGAATTGTTTTTGATTTTGTTGTTGCATAGGTGTTGAAGTTTTCTATATATTCTCTAGATCATTTCCTTGTCTGTCTTGTGGGTTCTTTGTTTTGTTTTAAACTCTTGGTGAAGTCTTTTGATGCACAAACATGTATAATTTTTAGGATGTCCCAGTCATCTACTTCATCTTTTATTGTTTGCAAATTTCATTTCTGTTTAATAGTGTATTTACACCATATATTGGGGAGTCCTACATAAAACCAAATGGCCACTACTCGTCTGTCTGTCTATGGTGGTGGCTTATGAGTTGCTGTGATTCTGAGGGCTATGCCACCGATATTTTAAATAACCAGCAGGGTCACCCATGGTGGACAGGTTTCAGATCAGCTTCCAGACAAAGACAGACTAGGAAGAAAGATTAACTAACTACTTCTGAATCTTTAGACATGGAAAACCTTCTGAATAGCACAGAAACATTGTCAGATACAGTGCCGGAAAATGAGCCCCTCAGGTTCTTTTGTTTTGATAACTTTGTCAATGGTTTGTCAATTTTATTTATCATTTCAAAGAATCAACTTCTAGTCTTGTTGAAACTATTATTTTACTGTTTCATGTATTTCTTCTTGAATCTTTTTTATTTCCTTTCTTCTAGAGATTGGACTTTTTGTTGTTCATTTTTTTAATTGTTGGAAATACTGGGTTAAGGTGCTGATGTTGGGTTTTGTTTTTGTTTTTGATGTGCACATTTATTGTTATAAATTGCTTCCAGAACATTGGTTTCTGTATGTTGTGTTTAATTTTCATTTAATTAAGGATTTTTCTTTCATTAATAAAAATTTCTTGTATTATTTAGTACTTCTTAGGCAGAGGGATATTCAGTTTCTAAGTAATAGATCTTCTTTTTCCTTTGATCTTCACATTGTATGTATCTAACTTCATAACGTTATAATCTGAGAAAGTGCTTTGTTGTATTTTGATGTTTTAAAATTTACTGAGGCTTGCTTTGTGGTCTATCCTATAGTTTACTCTGGAAAATGGTCCCTGGGTTCTGGAAAAGGAAGTCTATTGTAGTGTTGAGTCTGTGGAGTGTCCTTTATTAATCTGAAATCAGGTTGTCAGATAGTGTTTTTAAAATCTTGCTCTGCACAATAAACACTGGACTGTGAACCGCAAGATCGGCAATTCGAGTCCACCATTCACTCTGTGGGAGAAAAATGGGGTTTTCTGCTTCTGCAAATATGTACAGGCTCAGAAACCCTAACCAGGGTCACTATAAGTAGGAACCAACTAAACAGCACTTAACAACAACATCTTTGTTCAGTTTCTCTCTAACTGTTCTGTCCTTCATTGTCAGTAGTCTATATAAGTCTACTACATGGTATTACTCTGTAGAATAAGCACTGGAAGTGCTCACTGCAATGTCGGAGGCTCAAAGCCACAATCTGCTCCTCAGAAACCCTATGCAGGGGCACCATGTCAAGTAGTGTTGGAAACTACATGACAGAACTTAACAACAGCTATTACTATGCAGCTGCTTACTTCTCTTTTCAATTCTGTTTAAGTTTGATTTATGTATTTTGTAATGCTTTTCTTGAGTGAATCGGTATTTATCATGGAATGTTCTTCCTTGCTTCTTTTGTTAATTTTTACCTTAATGTCTATTATATCATATATTAAATTGCCATTCTTGTTCTTTTTTGATTACCATTTACCTGATGTATGTTTTTTGCAACCTTTGATTTTTCCCCCCTTGCTTTAGTCTTTGTTTCTATAGTGTGTCTCTTGTAGAAAGCATATTGATGAATCATGTTTTTTCATCCATTCTCCAACTGTCCCTTGACTAATGCATCTAATCCATTTACAGTTAGTGTAATTATCTTTAGGTATGAATTTACTGCACTCATTTTATTGTTTGTGTGTCTATGTGTGGTGTTGATGGTGTCTTTGTTCTATATATTTTTCTGTGCTACATGCATTTTGCTATGGGTTTTCCCATTATTTCCTTCTTTTTTGTTATTTTAGTGTTTTCTGAATCATTATGATCTTCTTTTTTATTGTGGTGAAACGCTTATTAATTTTCTAAGATATCACCTTGTAATTTATTATTATCTTCTCAAGTTTAAAACAGTCCATTCTATCTTGATATTAACTTTAAAAATATATATTATTGTGGGTTGAGTGAACTTTTACAGACAAGGTCATCAATTTTACAGTCAACAAATCTCAAACTTTGTTTCATCTCTATGATTGCAATCCCCTCAGTGTAACAACAGTTGTTCCAAGTCTTCCCTATGGTTCCTATTTCCATTTGCATTGTATTGAATTCCTTCTTATTTGGATATTTTGTAACTATAAATATATTCCCTCTTTTTGCTTTGTAATTGTCATCATTTTTATAAATTAATGACTGTTTCCTTATTTTCAGTCTTGTAATTTATTTTGTTTTTTTATCTTTATTCTATTTCTGGGTAGTGTTTTCATGTGTCTTAATCTTCAGTTGTTATTTGATGCTGATGATTCTTTGTTTACAGAACTCCCTTTAGCATTTTTGTAAGTTTCCTATGGTTTTCACAAATTCCCTAAATTTCAGTTTATGTGGAATTTCCTATTTTTGCCACCATACTTCAGAACAATTTTGATGGATATATAATTTTTGGTTGGCAATTTTTATTTCTTTCAGAGTTTTATATATGTCATCCCATTGCCTTCTTGCCTGCATTGTTTTTATAGAAAGATCAGAGTTTACATTTATTGGTTCTCCTTTGTAGGCAATATTTTATTTTTCCAGAGATGTCTCATGATTCTTTTCAAACAGTGTAATTTAACAAAAACTTGTCAAACAGCATAATTTAACAAAAACATAGCTATTTCTAACAACTCCTTAATGAACACTGTGATCCATTGAAAGGTACTAAATCAACCTTTCTTTAAAAAAAACAAAACAGAAAAATTAGTAGATAGTGGAAGTTTCAGTAACATCCACTTTTTCTGCCTTACTGAAATAGTCAGTAATCTCTAGGACAATGTGGTGGTTCTTTAAATTACCAATACTATCTATTCCAATTATATATGTAATAACTGAGAAAGCAATTAGGGGAATTTGGGGGATTTCACTATACCCACTGTAAGACAAAATCACACCAAAATTCAATTACCATTTGATTCCTACACACTTGCTATTTTGACTTTATTAAACTATGTTAAGATCTCTGGAGACTGTTTAAATAAGAGCATTTGTAGAATGAACAGAAAAAAAAAACAGAGAATTTTCTTATTATAGACACAGACAGGTGTGAAATAAACAATATTATACACCAAACTGATGATTCATTAGACTAATTTAATGCATTCATCAGAGCAGAGGTTATCTTATAGTATGTTATGACATTGACTGAAACAAGGCCTTGAGGTTCCTTTGACTACATAGATTAAGCAGAATTTTCATGGGCTATTTATCATAAGGACCATAAGCAAAAATTAAAGCCACACAATGAATCACTATTACTGTTTAAAATGAAAATAAAAGACAAATGCTTTATAAAGTAAAATATTTTTGTTTTGTTCACTGTTGTTTTTCTCAGTGCCTGAGATTAAATTTAGGCATATAATGAGCATTCTATGTACTTACTGGGAGTCCTGGTGTAGCACTGTGGGTTAATGTGCTTGATTGTGAAGTCAGTTTGAACCACAAGATTGATGGTTCAAGCTTACCAGCTTGTCCTTGAAAACCCTATACAGGGTCACTATGGGTCTGAACTGACTCAACGGCATTTAAAAAAAACAACAACGTATTTACTGAGGGAGTTAACATGATCATTACAACAGAAATTCCTCGAGTCAGTCCACTTCTGGTACTTCCATGCTGTTAAACATTTCAGTTACAATCTTAAACTTACAACAGATTTGGATTCAAGTCATGTATATTTATATTTGTCCTTGTCATCAAGCTGGTTGTTGCTGTTGTTAAGTACCTTGGAGTCTGTTCTGACTCATAGTGACCCTGCACAGGGTTTTCAAGGCTGCAAATCTTTACGGGAGCAGAAATCCTCATCTTTCTCCCATGGAACAACTGGTAGTTTTGAATTGTCGACCTTGAGGTTAGCAGTCCTATTCGTAACCAATCTGGTGTTGTTGTTATTAAGTGCCGTCGAGTGGGTTCCGACCCATAGCGACCCTGTACAGGGTTTCCGAGGCTGTAAATCTTGACGGGAGCAGAAAGCCTCATCTTTCTCCAGCGGAACAGCTGGTAGTTTTGAACTGCTGATCTTGAGGTTTGCAGCCTGATTCGTAACCACTACGCTACCAGAGCTCCATAACCAAGCTGGTAGGGGCACAGAAAGTGCTTCCAAGAATTTAGTGTGTTTGGTGCTCCTAAAATCTTTTAGGTTCCTTTGAGGTTTCCCAGAAGTCCTTAAGCCAACAGATAAAAATCAGAGATATTCGACAATCGGGGTGATACGGAGGAACAGCTATAAGGATAATTGCCACAGTATCTTTTCCTCCTTCTGGTTAAAACACAAATCATTCCTAGGAGAAGGCCACATGGTTTTGTCTGTAGACTAGCAAGTGAGGTGGGGAAATGATCTTATTTATTCATTGTAGGTTTTCTGGAAACCTGAAAACCATATTGACAATTCTGCATTTCCTGGGCTCTTCTACAGCTTTATGTCCCATTCGAGTGGAAGACGCTTTAAACCTCAGTCACACTTCAACTCCACAGATTTATTGTTTTCCTAGGACTTCTATAACACAGTGGAATAAGCTGGGTGGCTTCTAAGAACAGAAATGTATTGTTTCATAATTCTGAAGGCAGGAAGTCAAAGGTAGGGGTGTGACCATACTTATTACTTGAGCTTCCAGTAACTTAAGGCAGTTTCTTGGCTTAGAGCTGCAAAGTCTCTTAGAGTCTTTAACTTGACTCTCTGACTTTGTACGTCCTCTTATAGGGACTGAGTCCTCTCTGCCCTCCTCTACTTCAATATGACATCTGGTAAACCTAACTTATGGCATCTTCAAATATCCTGTTTTCAAAGAATCTTATTCATGGTTATTGTGTCTGTTTAGTTTTGTTTACTTGGTTCTGACTCATTGTGACCCTGTATGTCCAAGGTGCATTGAAGGAATTGGTAAAGAACAAGGCACCAGGAATTGATGGAATAAAAATTGAAATCTTT
>NW_006408520.1:36793597-36794235 GCF_000296735.1 Chrysochloris asiatica | reverse complement strand
TTTTTGCCTTTAACTCTTGTGCTCCTCCCAATGCCTTCCTTTGCCTTGATCGTTTCCTGACTTTCACTTCATTGTGCATTATCTTTGCCTTCACCCAAGTTAATATGTGTACACCTACTAGTTAGTGATTTACTCTCCTTCCCCCTCTCACTTTTGGTAACCTTCAAAGAAGCCTTCTTTCTGTGCATAAACTTTTTCTTGGCTTTCTATTGTAGTGATCTCATCTCTTGTGATTGACTAATTTCTTCCAACACAATCTCCTCCAAGTTCATCCATGTTGTGAAGTCATTTGCTAATTCATGATTATGTTTTACTATTGTGTAGCATTCTTTTTTTTTTTTTTTTAGGTTTTTATTGTGAATTGAGTGATTAGTTTATATGGGCAAACAACAGTTTTACACTCATCATTTCATTGCAATGACTACAATCTCCTCTATTCATCATCATTTAACAGTATTTGCTTCTATTCTATTTTTTTTAAAGGGGGGATGTACACAAAGACACTTGTTGTTGTTGTTGTTAAGTGCCGTGGAGTCGGTTCCTACTCATAGTGACCCTGCACAGGGTTTCCGAGGCTGTAAATCTTTACGGGAGCAGAACGCCTCATCTTTCTCCCGCGGAACCGCTGGTAGTTTCGA
>NW_006408520.1:36763526-36782447 GCF_000296735.1 Chrysochloris asiatica | reverse complement strand
CACAGCCTTCAGTATGGATTGCATCTCAATGAAAATAAAACAAAAATCCTCACCAAAGGACCAATAAACAACATTCTTATCAACGGAGAAAAGATTGAAATTGTCCAAGACTTCATTCTTCTTGAATCACCCATCAACACTCATAGAAGCAACAGTCATGAAATCAAACGATGTATTGCATTAGGCAAACCTGCTGCACAAGACCTTTTCAAAGTGTTGAAAAGCAAAGATGTCAGCTTGAGGACTAAGCTGCCCCTAACCATGGTATTTTCCAATAACTTATATGCATGCAAAAGCTAGACAGTGAATAAAGACCATAGAAGAACTGGTGCATTTGAGTTATGGTGTTGGAGGAGAATATTGGAAGTACCCTGGGTTGCCAAAAGAACCAACAGATCTGTGTTGGAAGATGTGCAGCCAAAGTGCTCCTTGGAGGCCAGGATGGCCAAACTTCGTCTCTCATATTTCAGACATATTGTCAGGAGGGACCAGTCGCTGGAGAAGGATATCATGTTTGGTAAGGTGGAGGGTCAGAGAAAAAAGAGGAAGGATCCCCAGTGAGATGGATTGGCAAAGTGGCAGCATCAATGGGCTCAAGTGTGGCTAAAAATGTGAAGTTGGCCCAGGACCAGGCAGTGTTTCATTCTGTTGTGCATAGGGTCTCTGTGATTTATTACCGACTCGATGGCACCTAACAACAACAACATAGGGTTTCCAAGGAGCGAATGGTGAGTTTGCACCACCGTCCTTGCAGTTCAAACTGGCTTTGCAATCCAGTGCAGTGCCACACCAGAAATCTTCATAGTTACAGAGGTGAGGATTTTAATATCTTTTGGGGCTTGTGGGGTACAGTTAAATATATAACACCAGGTATTACAAACAAGAATTTATTTATCTTTTATACTAATCACTACAAAGGGGATAACTTTCAACAAGAAATGGCAAGAAAACTGTTCATGTCTTTCTAATTTGCCTGCTACTAATTTGTGGATTAGAGTCCTGGTGTGGTGCTGTGGGTTAATTTGCTGGACTATAAAATTGGTTTGATCTACAAGTTCCATGGTTCAAGCTCACCAGCTGCTTCTCAGAAACCCTAAATAGTGTTGCTATGGATTGGAAACAACTTGATGGCACTTAACAACAACCACAGCAATTTTCGGACTAGCACAGTGACAGCTGCAATGGGCTCAGGCGTAGCAATGATTGTGAGATTGGTGCAGGATTGGACAACGTTTGTTCTGTTATTCATAGGGTTGCTATGAGTTAGTACTGACTCGATGGTACCTAGCAACAAAAGTAACAACAATTTCTTCTGAAGATTTGTTTTGTTGTTGTCTTTCTTAATGAATTTCAGTTCCATTTCTAATTCTGGTCTTAATGGTAGGGGTTTTCTTAGTCATGTAGAATGGCTAACATATGGATAGGAATGATTTTAGAAGAGTGTCTTTCCATCCCGATCCATGCTCACCTGGTCTTGTGTCAAATGCATTGACATTGCTTATTAGATCTGAGTAGCTTAGTTTTTGTCAGTTTCTTGGGACTCATTATAAACCGTGTATTCATCTCTCTACTGAACAAAGGTTGGTGATTCAAGTTCACCAGCTGCTCCTTGGAAACCTTACACATGGTCGCTATGGGTTGGAATCAACTCAACAGCACTTAACAACAACAACAACTGAACATTAACTCCACTAATGTTTCCTTTTTCTTTATGTGCTAGTCTCCTAAATGCTTTTGCATCCATTGTTTCTTTTTCCTGGACTCCCCTTCTCTGTTTTCACCTGCCATCTCCCACTCAAATCTTAAATAGTCTCTTCTCAGGAAACCCTTCTATAAGTGCCAGGCTATGCTAGTTCTCCCTTTGTAAACTCTCACAACTTCTCCTCAGTCAACAGGTTCACCCAGAACCCATATCAGTCATATGAGTAGTATATTAAGCCTCTGGGAGATCTATTGTACTCTCACTGCATTCTGGAAATTCACTGATTCTGGCTTAAAATAAGAGAAAGAAACATAAGAATTATGCAATAACTTTCTGTCTGACCATTTGAATCATACAGAAACCCCACCAAAGTCGATAACGTTACTGAAAATATTATTGCTCTTCTTAGCTACATTGAGTTGGCCTCTGAATCTTGGTGACTCAATGAGTTACAGAATATAACTTTTCCATAAAGTTTTCTTGGCTTTAATCTTTAAAATAGCATTCACCAGGCCTTTCTTCCACCGAGTCACTGGTTGGGTTTGAGCAGCCAACCTTTGAGGTAGCAGCTGATTAGAAACTACTTGCTACATTAAGGCTCCTATAAAAAGAAAAGAATTCATAGTAACAACTAGTATTTATTATTTATCGTGTGTGGTATTATATATAATTGTTTAGATTAAGCTTTTGATCCAGTTATTGCAATATAAGACACATTAGCCTTATTTCACACTGGAGAAAATGGAGGCTTTAAAATGGAGTAACTAACTCAGAGTCATAGGGCTAATAAGTAGCAGAGCCGTGATTTAAACCTACAGAATCTTCTTCTTAACTTAATTTACACTGGTAGACTGTCTTCCAGTTGGTGGGGTATTAGCCACCCACATCAATTTGCACATTGGTAACTAAACTGCTAGATTTCTCCGTGAGGAGCAGTTGACAGCCTCATTAGTCAAGTCCTAGCTCAGTCTTGCCAGTCCTGGTGAAACCTTTGACTCTCATGGTGGTTCTGCATGCTTTGAGCTGAAACCTCATAAGATTTTACTTGGCAAATGCTTAATTGTTTTTGTAGATCTATAGAATTTGCTACTGAAAAGAGAATTTATTTAAAATGGGAGGAATTGGGGTTGGGAAGACAGAGAAAGAGAAAAAGATTGAGACAAAGAGAAATTGAATGAGCATACTGTTAAAAGGAGAAGTGATAATTTTTCATCTGACAAGGATGGATATATAAACTGTAAGCTTGAAGGGTAATGAATTTTGGGTTTTCTTTCTTTCTTTTCTTTCTTTTTTTTTTTTTTTTTGTAGATTTCTTTATATATTCTCAGTGTCTGAAGATAATAAAAGAAATAAATTGTTTTATTTCTCTATGTTTGGAAAAAGTTGCCCAGGTGTCATAGTGGATTACATGTTCTGCTATTAATTGCAAGGTCAACAGTTTGAATCTATGAGCCACTCTGATGGAGAAAGATGAGACTTTCTACTCCCACAAAGTTTTACAGCTTTATAAACTCTATTTAGGGTTATGAGTCAGAACTGACTTGATGGCACACAGTCACAACCACCCACACCACCATGTTCAGAAATTGGTTTTATGGTTGTGATAAAAAGATAGAACTCAGGACATTAATAAGGAAGCTGAGATTATTGACTTTGGGGACAAGTTTTAAAAAGCAGAGAAGTGAGAGCTTAGGAGCTGAGAGATAGGATAATCAGGGGGAAATCCAGCACTAAAGAAAGCATACAGTTCTAAAATATGTTCTAGGATGACACTTAATATTTGATGAGTCACTATTTGTTTTCTTTAGGTCACCAATTACTTAGATGGAAAAATTACTATCCCCTAAGAATTGAAATGCAAGAATGATAAACCCCAGGAAACAAAATAAATACTCTTTGTATCATACTTCTTTTCATCAGCTTTTAAAGTTATAATTCATATCTAACTAAATGAAAACAAACACACACATATTTCTGATGATTAATTGTAGAAAACTGAGAAAATAGCTTACAGATAAAAAAATTTAAATGTTACTAACCATAGATAATAGAAATTAATAGTTGGAATATTTTTTACTCTTTATGCATATGCACACATTGGAATGTAGAGCATGTATGTCTGTATATTCATGACTTTTTAAAACTGAACAATTTTGTTTTTGTTGTTAAGTGTCTTTGAGATGGTTCCAACTCACAGTGACTGTCTGCATAGGGCTTTCAAGGAGTGCTGATGAGCTTGAAACACTGACCTTGAAGTTCAAACTGAACTTAAAGTGCAGTGCTTTAGCCTACAGTGCCACACCAGGATTCCAAATTGAACAAAAGGACTTAGAATTTTTCTAATGTCAAATAATATTTATAAACAAGAACTCTAATGGCTACACAGTATGTGTGCCATAACTTCTTATTATAATTTCCTGTTGTTAATAAGTGTTGTCAAATCGATTCCAATGCATAGCAGCCCAGTATAGGGTTTTGCAGGAACTGCCCGTGGGTTTGAACTACTAGCTTTGTGGTTGGCAGACCATTGTTTATCTCACAGCATCATCAGCAGTCAAATTATTTACAATTTTCACCATTAAAAACAACAACGTGTCAGCACACATAAGTCTCTTTGTTGGTCTAATATGCTCTTTGAATAGTACAAGTATATAGAGCCCAGAACAGTGAGAAAGAAAAGCACGTGATCTCCCAGTGGTTGAATAGCAGTGATGGGAAATGAGATCATACCTGCTTCCATTTCTTGATTCCCAGCTACATTTGTTCGTTCTTTTGGGGACACAACATCATCTGGAAGTCTGCATTCTAAAAAGTGACACCATATTGTTTCAGAGTGTTGTCACTTCGCTGGTATTACTTGTATTTTCTGATTATAGATATTAAATTGTTGTTGTTCTTAAGTGTCATTAAGTCAGTTCTGACTCATAGCCACCCTGTATAGGTTACCAAGGAGCAGCTGGTGGATTTGAACTGCCGACCTTGTGGTGAACACAAAGCACACTATTTATTTACAGGAACATAGTGCTCTATGAACCACAATTCTTGTGGAACAAGTCTCTTTGCCTCTTTACATTTACCATTCAGTTCAATATTGCAGCCATCTAGCTTCTAGTGGCTAAACCACTACTTCATCTTTTGCACACATAGATCCTATTACTCATGGTTGCTAATGAGCCCAGGTCGAGGTCTCAGCTGTAAGCCATGGCCTCCTGAAAACTACTACCACTGGACTTCGTATAGAATCTGGAGCTCATCTCAACATTGCATTTTTGATGGACTTGTTGAAGTCTAATTATTCCAGAACACTTAATTGTACTCATGAGGAATCTGTACATGGACCAAGAGGCAGTTATTCGAACAAAACATGGGAACGCTGAATGGTTTAAATTTAAGAAAGGTGTGCAACAGGGTTGTATTCTTTCAGCATACTAATTCAATCTGTATGCTGAGCAAATATCCAAGAAGCTGGCTTCTATGAAGAAAAACATGGCATCAGGATTGGAGGAAGACTCATTAACAACCTGCAATATGCAGATGATACAACCTTGCTTTCTGAAAGTGAAGAGGACTTAAAACATTTCCTGATGAAGATCAAAGAGCATTGCTTTCAGTATGGATTACATCTCAATGTAAAGAAAACAAAAATCCTCACCACTGGACCAATAAACCACATTCTTATCAACAGAGAAAAGATTGAATTTGTCAAGGACTTCATTCTTCTTGGATCAACTATCAACACTCATGGAAATAGTGGTCAAGAAATCAAATGACGTATTGCTTTAGGCAAATCTGCTGCACAAGACCTTTTTAAAGTGTTGAAGAGCAAAGATGTCAGCTTGAGGACTAAGATGCACTTGACCCAAGCCATGGTATTTTCAATAAGCTCATATGCATGTGAAAGCTGGACAGTGTATAAGGAAGACCATAAAAGAATTGATGCTTTTGAGTTATGGTGTTGGAGGAGAATACTGAAAGTGCCATGGGCTGCCAAAAGAACACACAGATCTGTGTTGGCAGAAGTGCAGGCAGAGTGCTCCTTGGAGGCCAAGATGGCCAAACTTCGTCCCTGATACTTCGAACATATTGTCAGAAGGGATCAGTCTCTGGAGAAGGATATCATGTTTGGTAACGTGGAGGGTTAGAGAAAAAGAGGAAGAACCCCTGTGAGACGGATTGGCAAAGTGGCAGCATCAATGGGCTCAAGTGTGGCAACAATTGTGAGGTTGGCCCAGGACCGGGTGGTGTTTCGTTCTGTGGTACATAGGGTCGCTATGAGTTGGTACCAACTCAACTGCACCTAACAACAATAACAACAGCTGCACTTTCTTCAATTTTTTTTTTTTTTAAAAAGAGCTTAACCAACATGTTCTGTTGGGTCCTTTCCTTTTATATATTAAGTCATCCATCTTTCAGTTTGCTTGTTAAGGAAAGAACCAAATTAAATGCCAGGCATTTGTTGTTGTTGGTAAGTGCCATTGAGTTGGTTCTGACTTATAGTGACCTTGTTTAGCGTTTTTGAGGAGCAGTTGGTGAGTTTGAACTGCTGACCTAGTAGTTCAAATTTACCTTGTAATCCAGTGCTTATCTGACAGCGCCACACAGGATTTATTTTAGAATGTGCTAAAGGAGCTCTGGTAGTGTAGTGGTTACAAATCGGGCTGTAAACCACAAGGTCAGCAGTTCGAAAGTACCAGCAGCTCCGCAGGAGAAAGATGAGGCTTTCTGTTCCCGTAAAGATTTACAGCCTCGGAAACCCTGTACAGGGTTGCTATGAGTCAGAACCAACTCCACGGCACATAACCAACCAACCACCAATCCTTTGCAGATCTGTTGATATACATTGTCTTTTCTCACTTATCAGATTCAGCATGGCTGTAGCCTAGTTTTAAACTGAAATATTGGCCTACCGGAATCCCTTGATGGTACAAATGGCTAGCAAACTTGTTTGCTAACCCAAAGGTTGGAAGTTCAAGTCCACCCAAAGGGCCTCAAAAAAAAAAAAATAATAAAATAAATCATAGCAATCTATTTCTAAAGAAATACCTCATTGAAAAAGCATTGGCTCTATGGAGCACAGTTCAACTTCAACATACATGGGATTACAATGAGACAACAACTGGTTTTATTGACTTAGCAGTCAGAAGAGAAGGTGAGGCAGCTCCTGAGAGGGTTTCTGTTGTTCTCATAGCATCTTTCAACACAAGGGTCATGCTAGCTCTTACTAGGGAAGGAGAGCAATCTCTAAAAACTTTAACTCAGTTTTTAGAGCCAACCTCCTCATGGTCATCAATTTAATGTCCTAAGCAAAGTCCTAGTCTTAGCATAACACATTTGCCTTGGCTGACCATTTAAACACTTATGGAGTTCCGTGTGTCTTAACTATCAGAGCTTAAGTCTGCAGTTCAGCTCTTTTATCTACCAAAGAGGCCCTCTGGCTCTTACACTTGGCCTTTAACTGCCTGTTAACAGCACTTAGTTTTTAATTATACCTATGTAGCACACCTATACAGTATAGCAGTAACTAGCCAAATCTAATGTCTTTGTAGGCAAAGCTCCCCTCCAACCCTTGCCCACCATTATATATTTTATAGGGCAGAATCATGAACCTTGCAAGAATGTTCACTTCCTGGAGAATGATTTCCAGGCCATCACTGATGAAATCTTTAAAAGTTGAGCCATCATCTTCTTTTGTAGACTGTCCCTATCCTATATGCCACCAGTGCTCTCCCGTTTGTCCATTAGAAGTATGAGTCTGTCCAACACCTGTCATCTGTGTTCTCAGAACACTCCTGGTATGTATCATGAGTGATCATTTGAATCCTCCAGGAAGCAGGCATATATAAAAATTATTATTTTTTAAAAATGTTTTATTGTGAATTATATGACAGTTTACATGGAAAACATTAGCTTTACACTCATCCTATTGTATATTGTTTCATTGCCATGGTTACAATCCCCTCCATGCATCATCAACCAACCAAAGGGCTTACCCTGCAAGCCTGTCCCCCGGTTGTCAACACACAGCCCCTCTCCTTCTCTGGGTCTAGAGTCCCCGGCCACTCCATCTCTCCACATCATCATCTGTGCCTCCATCTCTGGCATCGCTGCTTCTCTGGGTAGGATCCCGCATTCTGCTGTTCTCCCTTGATGGTTCCAGGGATCTCTGCTCCTAGACTATATAGTCAATCACTCCCCTCCTTTTGCTACAAAATGCCTACCTTTACATTTCCAACCCTCGCAGTCAGTCTTGATAACAATTATTCACTATTGTACCACAGGGGAGCTATCCCCATCTCCTTTCATCAGCCCTGCCCAGACAGATTGGATACTGCTCAATGGAGAGTCTACCTTCCTCTGTACCCTCTGGATCTAGGGTCCCTCTTAAAAGCTTGTAAGCCAGTCACTTCTTGCCTTTGTAGCCCCCCACCCCCCATTTTGGGTAGCCAATGTCCAAGTTGCCCATTCCTGTCTTCTCTGTGTATGGAGGGTGTGGGAATGATCCTTGCTGTAAAGATTTGTTCCCTCTTTTGAGCTACTGCATTCATAGGTGTAGGTCAAGTTCATCAAATTGTATCAGATAAAATTTATTTTTACAGATTGGGAAAGGATTAAAAAGAAGTGACCACAGAATGTACATTAACTACAGAATGCAAATGAAAACAATGTACACTTGATCCCTGTGAAAGGGAGAGAGAAGGAATAAGGATTGATAGAAAGAATCTATGCAGTTCAATTCTAAGAAAGTTTCAGGCTGTTCAGTGGGGAGTCCTCAAGCCAAAGACTCCAATTAAAGGAGTCCCACAATTTACAGGAATGGTTCTGCATCAGCATACCAACTATACTCAAACTTTGGCTGATAGCAGCCCCTGGGAAGTGTGGCCATGTGTGGGCACAGTGATGGATCTATAAAGGTAGCTTCTGAAGCCATCAGTTATACTGCCTACATCACATGATCTGAATGGTGCATTTTATGGCCACCACAGGCTGAGCTCTTAAAATTGTTTCTGAAAAGTTAAATTTTGTTAACCACCTTCAATTTTCTCTGTTTCCTTTAAGATATTGTTATGTTGTTGTTATTTTTTTGTTCTTTCTTTATCTCAGTCTCCTTCATATTGCAACTTTCCTAGTATTTGGTCATCCTTATAGTGTAATGGGTTCATAAACGTCTTACAAAAGTGCATTGTTGTTATTGTTAAGTGCTATCTAGTCGATTCCTATTCATAGCGACCCTGTATAGGGTTTCCAAGGAGCAGCTGGTGAGCTTGAACCACCGACCTTGAGGTTAACAGTCCAGTACTTATCCTAGGGTAGGACACCAGGACACAGGTATTAATTAACCTGTTAATGATTAAAGGACGATAATGACTCATAAATATCTGAAGAGAGGATCTTTACTTTGGTCACCAATGTTTACGTGAGTTAATTTAGTTTTCTTTATACAGTTAGCTTGAGTTTCAAGAGACCTCCAAATTTTTGCCTGACAATAGTTACCAGCTGTTTGGAATGTAAGGCTGTAGTTGAGTCCATGAATCAATTTTCAGTTTCTCCCTGGGTTTTCAGACACATGAACACTTTGCCTACCCTCCTGTGTGTCCATATTTACAATTTACAGCCCTATTCTGGATTATGAAAAGGAAACTGACAAGGAGGTTTGTCAGACTCTGAACTAAAGTTTTGTTTAGTCTGTTCATTGTTTACTCTCCTGAACTTGTTTTTAACATTCAAAAATTTGTTTTAATATCTTGAAGCTTATTGAACCTCCTTCCATCTCCAATTCTCTTCACACTATAAATTTTAGCTGCTTTTTTTTTTTTTTTTTTTTTTTTTTTCATATACTACCATTTCAAAGAGGTTTTTGGAGATATAGGAAATAAATATGCTGGTTCTTCTGCCATATTAGAATGGAAGTCTTCTTTTTCTTGAATTAGAAATCTACACATGAGCTTTGCTATGGTAAATTTACCATTTAGTATTGTATAAGTGTACTCCAACTTTGTCAAATTTTGATGTCTTACTGAGACCAGGAGTAATTTAAGTAGACATTTTGTTTACAATCTTTGTTTTTCTTTTGCAAAATTCCCAAATAGTTTTGTATGTGTGTGTGAGCTTTATCATACACTTGAAAATTAATAGTTTTATTACATCGTCATTCATAGATTTGACCAGCACATTTACTCTGTTTATTGTTTTTTGATTAATCTTACTGTCTCAATGTATAGAAATTGAACTTTTAGGTCAAATAGTGTGACAGAGTCTTGCAATTTAGAAAATTTGCACTCATTAAACTCCCCAGTAGTTTATAATATTTATTTTAAGATATGCTAGTTCAGGCTAATTATTATAATTGAAACACAACTAAAACAACATTACAACTAAATAACAAATACAATCAAATTTTACCATGTTTAGAAGTTAAAATTAACATCATTGTTGTTGTTGGTAAGTGCCGTCAAGTCGATTCTGACCCATAGCAATCCTGCATAGGGTTTCCAAGGAGAAGCTGGTGAGTTTGAACCACTGACCTTCAAGTTCAAACAACTTTGCAGTCTGATGCATTATCACACAGCTCCACACCAAGACTCTGAAAAATTAGCATCATAGTTACACATAAAATAATATCCTCCTATCATTTAAACTGGAGTAGTGGTGTGGTGATATAGGATAAGCACTGGACTGCAAACCAGAAGATCAGCAGTTCAAACTCATCAGTGGCTCCTTAGAAACCCTATACAGAGTCACTGTGAGTTGGAACTGACTTCACAGAACTTAACAACACCAATTATTTAAACTAAAGGATATTATTTATGTATAACTATGATGTATAAAAGGAACTCTGGTAGCATAGTGGCTATGAATCCGGCTGCTAACCTTAGGGTCAGCAGTTTGAAACTACCAGCTGCTCCACGGGAGAAAGATGAGGCTTTCTGCTCCCGTAAAGATTTACAACCTCAGAAACCCTGTACAGGGTCGCTATGAGTCAGAACCGACTCCACAGCACATAACCTAACCTATGACGTATAACGAGTCCTGGTATGGCTCTGCAGGTTAATGCGCCGGACTTCAAAGTCGTTAGAAGGTCAAGGTTGGTGGTTCAAGGTCACCAGGTGCTCCTCAGAAACCCTATATAAGGTAGCTATGGTTCGGAACCAACTCTACGCCCTTACCAACAACAATGATATACAACTATCATTTGAACTGGAGTCTTGGTGTGGTATTGAAGGATGATAGTCACTGGGTTGCTAATCAAAAGGTAAGCAGTTCAAACCCACTAGTTACTCCTCAGAAACCCTTGATAGGGTTGCTATGAGTCAGAACTGACTCCATAGTACTTAACAACAGCAATCATTTGTTTTTACTCCATCAATTCTGGAAGTCTTGTTTTTTTCCCCAAGTACAGCTTTGGAGAAGCTCACTCATCTATACCAAAAAATTTGTCAGGCCAACTGAGTGGAAGAGATCCATTTTTGTGTCCATTCCAAAGAAAGGGAACTCAATGGAATGCAAAAATCATTGAACCATATCATTAATATCACATGAAAATAAAATTTTTCTGAAGATAATTTAAAGAAAAAGATGGCAGCAATACACTGACCAGAAGCTGCCAGAAATTCAAGTTGGCTTCAGATGAGAACACAGAACTACAGCTTTCATTGAGGAGGTCAGATAGATCTTGACCAAAGCAGAGAATACCAGAAAGAAATTTACTTGTGCTTTATTAACTATACAAAGACATTCTACTATGTGGATCATTAAAAACAAAGCAAAACAACAACAACAAAAAACTATGGATAATATTGTGAAGCAAGAATATTCTAGAATAATGAATTGTGCTCATGAAGAACCTGTGCATAGAACAAGAGTCAGTCTTTAGAATAGATCAAAGGGATACTCCTGTTGTAGTTATTAAGTACTGTCAAGTTGGTTCTAACTCATAGAAACCCTGTAATCTAAATCCTAAATTACATAAAAACGAACAACAGTGTCATCTTGAAACTTCTCAAGAAGAAGAGTGAAAAGGGAAGCCAATTTCCTGATTGCATCTACCTGAAGGCAATCAGAAAGCATAAAAAATACCAAAATACATACCCATCTAAGTACTAAGGCCACAGGTAACCACTGAATATGCCCAAAAAACAGAAGCAGATGACCGTATCAGCCCATGTCCAGAAATGAGATAAAGTGACTGAGGCAAATGACCTGGAAGTAGACCTACACTCCATACTGGAAGATGGGCAGACTTTGGAAATGCCTGAGAAGGAATTCAGAAAAATGATTATAAAATGTATCAAAACACTATATAATGAAGTTGAGAAAAATAAGGAAGTCAGGAAAGCGCTAGAGGAACAATCAAATAAGATAAACACAGCATTGCAAACAATTCAAAACCTACAGAAAGAGGTCCAAACAATTAATAATAGAATATCAGAAATGGACAATACACTGAAAGGGCAAAGGAGTAGAATTAAAGAGATAGAAGCCAGAACTAGTGAGCTAGAAGATAAATCTCTCAACAAGGAGTGGCTGGTGTGTTTGAACCACCAACTTTGTGATTCAAACCAATCTTGCGGTCCAGTGCTTTATTCCACAGCACCACTCAATGGTTTAAAATCAGAAAAAGTTGTGTACCAAGTTTGTACCATTTCACCATATTATTCAATCTGTATGTGGAGCAAATAATCCAATAAACTAGATTATATGTGGCATCAAGCTTAAAGGAAGATTCATGAACCACCTGTAACATGTAGGTGACACTCTCTTGCTTGTTAGAAACAAGGAAGACTTGAAATATTAATGAAGAACAAGACTACAAACTTCAAAATGGATTGCATCTCACTGTAAAGAAACGAAAATCTTTACAACTTGACTAATGAATGACATCATGGTAAAGAGAGAAATGATTAAAGTTATCAAAGATATAATTTTGCTTAGATCCACAATCAGTGCTCAGGTAAGCAGCAGTAAAGAAATCAAAACAAATCTACTACAAAAGACCTCTTTAATGTGTTGAAGAGCAAAGATATCACTTTGAAGACTAACATGTGCATGACATGTGATTGTCAAGTGCATTTGAGTGGGTTCTGAATCAAAGCAACCTTGTATAGGATATCCAGGTAGCAGCTGATTGGCTTGAACTGCCAACCTTATAGTTCGAAGTCCATTGCTGATCTTACAGCGCCACACCAGGAGTATGTGTCGGACACAGACCATAGCAGTTTCAATTGTTGAGAAAGCTGGACAATGGATAAGAACAACTGAAGAAGAATCGATGCATTTGAATTATGGTGTTGGTGAAGAACACTAAAGTGCCATTGACCACCAGAAGATCAAAAAATTTTGTCTTCGAAGTATAACCAGAATGCTCCTTAAAAACAAAAATGGCAAGACGTCATCACTTGTACATTGGATATGTTGACTTCTATATGACTTTTTGCTCTCTTCCTGTGTGATGTTCTTGATGTCATCCCACAATTCTTCTGATCTTCTTTCACTAGTTTCTAATGCATTAAATCTGTTCTCAGATTATCTCTAAACCTTGGTGGGATATGTTCGAAGTCATATTTTGTCTTTTTTGGACTATAAAATGTTTTCTTCCTCTCCAGCCTTAAATTTTCATATTAACAATTTATCGTCTCTTCCACAGTCTGCCTGCCCCTGTTCTTGTTTTGGCTGATGATATGGAGCTTTTCCACCATCTCTATAACACTGCATAATCTCTGATCAGCCAGTACTCTTTGTTTATTTATTTATTTTTTAAGTTTTTATTGTGAATTGAGTGATAGTTTATATGGGAGAACATCAGCTTTGCATCCATCCTACTGTATTTCTTCACGGCAGTGACATTTGCTTCCATTACCTCTAGTTTTTTTGAGGAGGGATGTATCCCAAAGTACTCAGGAATATATAACCATTCAACAACCAAAGGGCACACCCTGCAAGCTTGCCTCCCTGGCCATCAGCACACAGCCCCTCTCCCTCCCTAAGTCCAGAGTCCCCAGCCACTCCATCTTTTCACTTCATTGTCTCTGCCTCCATCTCTGGCATCACTGCTTCTCTGGATAGGGTACTTCTACTCTTCTCCCTTGATGGTCCCAGGGACCTCTGCTCCTGAACTGCAAGATCAGCCACTCCCCTCCTTTTGTTACAAAATGTCTACCTTTATATTTGCAACACTCACAATCAGTCCTGATATCAATTATTCACTATTGAACCACAAGAGTCTTATTCCCATGTCCTTTCACCAGTCGTGTCTAGTGGAGATTCTACCTTCCCCTGCACCCTCTGAAACTAGACTCCCTCTTGAAAGCTTGTAAGTCAGTCACTTCATGCCTAGCCTCTATTCTTTCCCTCCATATTCTTCCTCATATCTCAGGGTTTTGCAATTATTTGCAATTTCTTACAGAACTCACAGGCCATCAAGGAAATAGTTGTGAATGCTAGCCAGTCCCAAATTTGCTGTTCAGGTGTCATCTTGGAGGATTCTTCTCACTTATGCAGAATCAGGTTGTTGATTTACAAGGCTGTGGAAGCTGACAAATCAGGACATGTTTCTGACTCAAGTCAGATGGAGGCAAGTGTGATTAGTCAAGTCAGATGGATGCAGTATGATTAGTAATACAAAGGAACTCACAGTTTACTCACCCTTATGACTCATTTTATACCTAGGAAGATGGCAAAACTGACCAAGTGCCTTGCTAGATTTCCAAAATTTTACAATCACAATTAACTCTGTAAACAGTCACTCATAACTGAACCATAAAATTCTATCAGCATCTTCTTCCACTTTCTCATACCCAGATCTATGAAGAAAAAACTGTTTGTTGGGAATTACAAAAACATATCTCAAAGAAACATATTAAATAATTTATTACACTGCAGGCCACCCCTGTCTTTTATGTTCATTGTTCTTTTCATACATGAAAGGTTAACTTTTCCCTCCCAATCCAAAATACTCATTAACAATGAATCCTTCAGTATGTCACAAAGACTTAAGGGTGAGGTTATTCAGGTATCATCTATTCAGTTCTGCTGTGGATGTCCATTTGATCTGTTCAGGTTCTTCAGAAGTTTGTCTCATATTCACCCTCCCTGGCCCCTAACAAAATTTAACTGAGAGATTATTCCCTTGCTCTGAGTCTCTCCTGAAGTAGCAGCAACATGTTATATTTCTTCCTCCGTTTAGTGTATTTATTCATTCGGAGCTCTGGTAGAGTAGTGGTTATGAATCAGACTGCTAACCACAGGGTCAGCAGCTCAAACCTACCAGCTGTTCTGTGGGAGAAAGATGAGGTTGTCTGCTCCCATAAAGATTTACAGCCTCGGAAACCCTGTACAGCATTGCTATGGAACCAACTCGATGGCACATAACAACAACAACAACAAGCCTTCAGTTATTATTTCTCCTTCCCTCCAGTTATCATTTATTTTTGCCCAAACTTTTCCACCTTGGGAAGGGACATCAGGTTAAACTGTTGTTCCAATCCAGATTGCTGGTAGCAAGATTCATCTAGCAAGTGCTTCCCCTTCATTCCATTCCCTGTCATGTTGGGTGGGATTACATAGGTCCAAGACTGGTAGGCTATCTCAATCAGTAGGCAGTAAAGTACTATTCACTGTCAACCCCAATTTTTTTTTTTTTTTCAGATGAGGAGAAGCTATTCCATTCCATCACACCCTTCAGAATTCTGGCATACAAGTTCAGAGGTATAGTTACAGTATCTTGCTGAGGGCTCATCTCTGTTTCTGTTACATACAACTGAATCCCTGGTCCTGGTACTACAGCCTTTAGTAGGAAAAACCAATTTCAGCTGATGTAGGAAAGAACTGTACAGTTGTACCACTATCCCCCCAAAAAACATAGGAAACTATCCAGAGATGATCTTCCTTTCGCACCTCTCATTTTGAGTGTGAATACACTCATGAAGCTGTGTGAGCCAACCCTTTATATCTTTACCTATCCCTATTTTAAACAACAGATATTTCAATTGTCCAATCCAATATTCTATCAAACCATTATTCTGTTGATGGTATGCAACATGGTATGTCCATTTAATTTGATGTTTCTTAGCCCATTATTGCACTCGGTGGACTATAAAGTGTGTTCCTTGGTCTGAGGAAATATAATTTGGGGATCAAAATTGGTAGATTATCTTTTATTCTAATACAATAATGGTGCTTTTGTCATCTGCAAACATAGGATTAGAAAAGGAACTAAAAGTCTGTAACCATCAGAAAATAACTCCAATGTAGGACTGAAAGTTAATGGAATCAGCAAGCAGTCAGACTGGGATACTCACTAGTGATTGCCTGAGTCCTCTTGATGAGTGGAAGTGGGGGAAAATACAGCAATGAAGAGAAGAGGTGAGAGAGAAGAGAGGAAGGGCTGGCTAGTCTGAAGTTTAGGGAATTATGTGGACTCTTGAGCCTACAGGCACTGACATAATGCATGGGGTCTAGGGCAGAAAGAGAGAATGATGGGGTCAGCTGGTCTGAATTGCAATTTGTGTGTGTGGAGTTCCAAGCTTGTAGTTGATACTCATTTGACCTAGCCTTGAATAGCTAGGGCCAAATTGAGTACAAACTGACCAAATGAAGAGGAAGAAGTGTGACACTATGAGCTGTGTAAATGATTGCAGTTTTGTTGGCTTACTCTGGACTAGATTTTGCTTTTGAATTGTTGTTTATTGTTGATGAGTCAATCGCAACTCATTGTGACCCTAGACAGTGTTTATGAAACTTTAAAAAAATCTTTGCTGGAGCAGAAAGCCTCGTATTTCTCTGGAGGAGGGACTAGTTGGCTTAAGCTACTGACCTTGTTGTTTGCTGTTCAGTGATTATTCTATGAAGCCACTGTGCTCCCTTGCTTGTGAATGCAAATATTCAAAGTTCCAACAGATTCTTCATAATCAAAGAACATGTTTGTCTCCTGAGAGTACTCAATTGATAAGGATGGGACAATTAGAAATTGGATATGTATAAAAGATAAAGTCATGAAGTGGCTGGTTTAAAATGATTGCTTTTGGGGGAAAGTTAATCCTTGAAGTATCAAAGGGACAATGGCTAGAATAGGTAGAGGGTGGCCTGCAGTGCAGTGAATTACTTTATATGGTTCTGTCTTTGTTATCTAGTGCTTCTATAACAAAAATATCAAATGAATGGCTTTCACAAATAGAAATTTATTCTCTCACATTTTGGAAAACTATCTGTGGATAAGGATCCCTGTTTCCTTTCAGTTTCTGTAGGCCCAGGATTTCTTGGAAATCTCCATGTATCTTGGCATCAATTGTTCCCTAGATCTAGGAGCTTCATAGTGTAGGGACTCAATGAACAAAGGATGTACTCCACTCTTGGCTCTTTTTTCTTTGTAGCAGTAGGTCCCTCTCTCTCTGTTCACTTCTCTTACCTTTTATATCTTAAAAGATATTGATTCAAGATACATCCTAATCCTATAGATTGCACCCAATCTCATTTACATCATAGATGTGAGGATTTACAACACATAGAATAATTATATCAGAAAAAAACATGAACACATCAGATCACAGCATGGGGGTGATTACATTTATTAGATCTACTCATGGGGAGTTGTTATTGTTATGTGCCATCGAGTTAGTTCAAACTCATAGTGACCCCATGTACAACAGAATGAAACACTGTCAGACCCTGCATCATGCTTACAATTGTTGTATTTGAACCCATTGTTATAGCCGCTGTGGCAATCCGTCTTGCTACGTCTTGCTACGGGTCTTCCTCTTTTCCCCTGACTGTCCACTTTTGCAAGCATGATGTTATCTCTCCTGACAATATATACAAAGTGAAAAAGACAAAGTCTCCCTATTCTTCTTTCTAAGGACACATTTGTTTGGTATTCTGGCAGTCCGTTCTTTCAATATTCTTTACCAAACCATAATTCAAATACATTTATTCTTCTTTGGTCTTCCTTATTCATTGCCTATCTTTCACATGCATGTGAGACCACTGAAAATACCATGGCCTTGATATTGGTACAAGGAAAGACACATAGAGCATGGAACAGAATTCAGAACCCAAAATAAACCCATCCACCTAAGCACAGTTTATATTTGATAAAAGACCAAAGCACATTAAATGGGGAAGAGATAGTCTCTTCCAGAAATGGTTCTGGCAAAATTGGAAATCTATTTGTAAAAGAATGAAAGACTCATATCTCACACCTTATATAAAATTTAGTTCAACATGGATTAAAGACTTAAATATAAGGCCTAGTGCTATAAATATCATCAGTGGAAAAATAGGGACAAACTTTGGGGCATAAATACACTACCAAATGTAGCTGAAAACACACAAATATCAGAGGGCAAAATAGATTCGTGGGACCACTAGAAAATTAGACACTCATGTGCACAGAAAGATCTCACCAAAAGAGTGAAAAGAGAATTAACAGAATAGGATTTTTTTTTTTTTTACAATGACATATCAGAGAAGAGACTACTATTTAAAATTTACAGAACACTTTAAGACCTCAATAAGAAGTCATATAATCTAATTTTAAAATGGGCAGAGGAAGTGATCAGACACTTCACCAGAGGAGCCATTCAGGAGGCTAACAACCAAATGAAAAATTCTCATAATCACTATCCATTTGAAAGCTACAAATCAACACAACAATGAGTTATCATCTTGTTGTTACATCCCATTGAGGTTTTTCTGATTCACAGTGACCTTGTATCAGTTTTCAGAGGAGTGGTTGGTGGGTTTTAATCGTGCATCTTGCAGTTAGCTTTCCAGTGCTTATCCTACAGAATCGCACCAGGACTCTGAGATATCATCTTACCCTAGCATTAATAACAAAGGTCATAGGAAAAAACAAAAAAAAGATTCAGAAAAGAAGAAATTCTGGAGAGGGTGTGAAGAGTCTGGGACCTCCTACTAAATTGGCTTGACTGTAAAATGGTGCAACCACTGTAGCAAATGGTATGACACTTTCTCAGAAGGTTGCAATCTCTCCACTTGATATAGATCCTAAAAAATAAAAGCCATAACACAAATAGATATTTGCACACCCATGTTCATGGCAGCATTATTCACAATCTCAAAAAGATGGATCCAGTCTAGGTGCTTTGGTATTCACAATGGAATATTATGCAATATTGAAGAATAACAATGACTCTACAGAATGCCACGTATCATGGAGGAATCTGGAGGATATTGTTGTTGTTGCTGTTAAGTGCTATAGAGTCGAT
>NW_006408520.1:36761010-36762261 GCF_000296735.1 Chrysochloris asiatica | reverse complement strand
TCTTTACATTGTGGTATTATCAAAGGCTGTAGTCTTTGATCTTCATCAATATTTCAAATCTCCTTTGTTTACAGCAAGCAAATCTGTTTCATCTGCATATCTCAGGTTGTTAATGTGTCTTCTTCGTGATGCCGCATTCTTCTTCATAAAATCCAGTTTCTCCAATTATTTGTTTAGCATACAGATTGAATAAGTATGGTGAAAGGATATAATCCAGACACACAATTTTCCTGATTTTTAAACATTCAGTATCCCCTTGTTCTGTTCTAAAGATTGCCCCTTAGTCTATGTACATGTTCCTTATAAGCACAATTAAGTGTTCTGAAATATCCATTTTTTGCAGTGTTATCAATAGATTGTTATGATCCACATAGTTAAATGTCTCTGCGTCATCAATATAGCACAACTAAGTATCTTTCTGCTATTCTCTGCTTTCAGTCAAAAATTCATAAGACATTAGCAATGATATTCCTCATTCCAAGTCCTATATTAAATCTGACTTGAATTTCTGGCAGGCCCCTGTCAATCTACTGCTGCAATCCTTTATAAACTATTTTTAGCAAAATTTTACTGGCATGTGATATTAATGCTATTGTTTAATGATTTCTACATTCACTTTTCTTTGGTATGGGCACAATATGGATCTCTTCCAATTAGTGAGCCAGGTAGTGGTCATGCAAATTTCTTGACATAGACTAGTGAGCATCTCTACTGCTGCATTGGCTTGTTGAAACAATTCAATTTGTATTCTGTAAATTCCTGCAGCCTTGTTTTTTTGCCAATGACTTTACTGCTGCTGGGATTTCTTCCCTTAATACCATTAATTTTGATCATATGCTACCTTTTGAAATGATTGAACATTGACCAATTCCTTTTGCTACAGTGAATCTCTGCATCCCTTCCATCTCTTTTGATGTTTCTAGCATCATTAAACGTTTGCCCATAGAATTCTTCGATGTTACAAACCAAGCCTTGATTTTTTTTTTTTAATTTTTAAGTTATTTCAGCTTGAGAAATGTTGAATACATTCAAACCCCTTTTGGTTTCCTAACTCCAAGTCTTTGCACATTTTATTATAATATTTCACATTATCTTCTCTAACTACCCCTTGAAATGTTCTGTTCAGCTTTTTCACTTCATCATATCCTCCAATTGCTGTAGCTTCCCGACATTCTAGACCAACTTTCAGTGTCTCTTTTGACATTCACTTTGACCTTTTCTTTCTTTTCTGTCTTTCTAATGATTTTTTTT
>NW_006408520.1:36748211-36750106 GCF_000296735.1 Chrysochloris asiatica | reverse complement strand
ATACAGACTACCAAACATTGTTAAAATTACACATAGAAGACAAAATAGATAACCGGGACATACTGAAAATTAGAAACTTATGTGCATCAAAAGATTTCACCAAAAGAGTAAAAAGGGAACCCACAGAATAGGAAAAAAGTATTTTACGATGACATATCAGACAAAGGACTAATTTCCAAAATCTATAGAAAACTACACCTCTATAAGAAAAGGACAAATAACTCAAATGAAAAATGTGCACTGGACATGAACAGACACTTCACCAAGGAAAAAATTCAGGCAGCCAACAAACATCTGAAGAAATGTTCATGATCATTAGCCATTAGAGAAATACAAATCAAGAAAGCAATGAGATATCATCTCACACCAGCAATAACAGTGAAGTTCAAAAAAACAGAGGACAATAAATGCTGGCAAGGGTGTAGAGAGACTGGGACCCCTTCTACATTGCTGATGGGAATGCAAAATGGTCGAACCACTCTGGAAAACAGTATGACACTTACTCAGAAAGTTGAAAATAGAAATACTGTATGATACAGCAATTCCTCTACTTGGTGTGTATCTACGAGAAGCAGAAGCCATAAAACCAATGTTCATAGCAGCACTATTCACAATAGGAAAAAGATGGAGCTAGCCTAAGTGCCCATCATGGAAGAATGGATAAGCAAACTTTGGTACATACACACAATGGAGTATTATGCTACCTTGAAGAATAACAAGGAAACTGTGTACCACCACATAACATGGATGAACCTTGAGTATACTAGGCTGAAAGAAAGTAGTCAGTCATAAAAGGACAAATATTGCATAAGACCATTATTGTAAAAGCTTAATTGTTAAAGATACCCATACTAAAAGGAAAAAAAAAATAAAAAATCTTTGTTGGTTATGGTAGAGGTGCAGAACGAGGAGGGCAGGGATGGTAGAGCACAGGGGAAGTTCATGGGTTGGGGAGGGCAATACACAAGAGAGGGCTGGAGGAACAAGTAGATAGGGGAACACTGAGGCAGGTTTGTTTGCATGGGCTAAATGGAACAGAGGTAAATAATGATGCATGTTCAACCTTGGAACAACAGGCCTCTGTGATACAGGGATCGAGGCATAGACTGAATGGACAAAAGAGGGGAAATAATGTTAAGATACTTGATGGTTTTATGAATATTGGTTTCCTTTGCTTACTATTATAAAATAGACATTTAAAGGATATAGGGAAACATGATTATGGAAAGCCTGTCTTCAGCCTATAACTGACTGGAATACCTAAAAGGTGTTCTAGAATTTGCCCAGTGAAATAGGCTTCCTGTGAAGCCTTTGTAGTGGACCTTAGGTAGAATCCTGAGCCCCATCCAGAACCTTCTGAGGTGGGACAATCCTACTTGAAGAGGCAAGCAGACCAGCCTGGAATAGCTAGAGGAACAGAAGGTACTTCTTGAAAGAAAGACCAGCAGGAAAAATCCAAAACAAAAATGGCAGTCTGATTGGCTACTACAAGAACAAGTAAGTTGTTTGCTGGGGAATCATCAACACAAGCAATCAAGTCCCTCTAGGACAAATTCCCCTCTAAGAAGGAAACTCAAAGGGAACACATGAGCAGGTATGTAAGCTGGCTGGTGACTGCGTTGGTTTCCTGGTGCGTAGAAGAGGGGGAAAGTCAGCAATGAAGAAATGGGCCAAGTTTGGCCATGTTCCATAGACTCCCATGGACCTGGAGATGAGAGCGAGAAGAGGAGGGGTTGGCTGGTCCAAAGCGGTAAGAATTGGGGACTCCCAAGCCCACGGACAAGGACATAGCCACAGAGGGCTGGAGCTTTAAGCAAAGTGCCCAGCTGATATGAAGTGAGGGGTGATGCACAAGAGTGTCCAAACTTGTAGATAGTACTCATTCAACCTGGCTT
>NW_006408520.1:36727614-36747507 GCF_000296735.1 Chrysochloris asiatica | reverse complement strand
AGTTGGGTTTTCCATGTGTGAGGTAAAGGTCTTGTTTCAGTCTTTTGTATATTGATTTCCATTTCTGCCAGCACCATCTGTTGAAGAGACTATCTCCATCCCATTTAATGTGCTTTGGCCTTTTGTGAAAGATCAGTTGGCTGTATGTGGATGGGTTAATATCTGGGTTCTCGATTCTGTTCCACTGATCTATGTATCTTTCATTGTACCAGTACCAGGCTGTTTTGACCACTGTAGCCATGTAGTAAAATTTGAGATCAGGGAGTGAGAGATTTCCAACTTTGTTCTTAAGCAGTGCTTTGCTTATCCTGGGTCTCTTTCCTTTCCATATAAATTTTGTGATTGTTTTTCATCTCTTTAAAGAATGTTATTGGGATCTGGATTGGGATTGTGTTATATGTGTAGATTGCTTTGAGTAGTATTGGAATTTTCACAATGTTAAGACTTCCTCTCCACCAGCATTATATCTTCTTCCATTTTTGTATATATCTTTTGGTTACTTGTTGTGGTGTTTTGTAGTTTTCTTTGTATAGGTCCTTTGTTCCTCGGTTATATTTATTCCTAAACATTTCATCCGTTGGGCAGCTATTGTAAACGGTATTGCTTTTCTAATTTCTTTTTCAGTGCTGTCATTATTAGTATAGAGGAATCCAACTGATTTTTGCATGTTAATCTTGTACTCTGTACTTTGCTGAATCTACCAATGAGTCCTATTTGTTTTTTTGTTGAGACTTTGGGACTTTCTATGTATAAGATCATATCATCTGTAAATAGAGAGGGTTTTATTTCCTCTTTGCCAATTTAGATGCATTTAATGTCCCTATATTGCCTTATAGTTCTGGGTAAGATTTCCAACACAATATTGAATAGGAATGGTGATAATGGACATCCTTGTCTGGTTCCTGTTCACAAAGCGAAGGCTTTCAGTTTCTCTCCAATGACAGTGATGTTGGCTGTTGTTTTTTATATATTCTCTTAATTATGCTGAGGAATTTCCCTTTAATTCCTACTTCACTGATTTTTTTTAAAACCAGGAATGGATGTTGGATTTTGTCAAATGCCTTTCTGTGTCAATTGATATGATCATTGCCATCAGTATATTAAAAACCAGTGAGGTCATCCATGGTGAAAAGGATTAATTGGAACTTTCAGACTAATGCAGATTAGGAAGAGAGAGAGGTGGACCACATTTGAATGATTAGCCACTGAAAAATGCATGAATAACAGCAGAACATTGTCAACATAACACCAGACGATGCCCCTCAAGTTGGAAAACATGCAAAATACAACTGGAGAAGAGCTTTAAAGTAGATTTGACCTTAGTGACATATTTGACCTTAGTGACTGGTTCCTAAAGAACCAGTACCTAGACCAAGAGGCAATTGTTCAAATATAAGAGGGGGAACTGTACAGTTTAATATCAGGAAAGATATATATCACAGTTATATTCTTATTCAATATTTAATCAATTTATATGCTGAGCAAATAATCCGAGAACATGGATTATTGAAAATACCCTGGTTTAGGTCAGATGCACCTTAGTCTCCAAGTGACATCTTTGCTCTTTAACACTTTAAAAGGTCTTTTGCAGTAGATTTACCCAATACAAAGTATCATATGATTTATTGACTATTGCTTTGATTGTGGATTGAAGTCAAATAAATTCTTGTATACTTCAATCTTTGCTCTATTTATCATGAATTTGTTCTTTAGTCTAATAGTGAATATTTTAGTGTGGTTTTTGTTTGTTTGTTTGTTTTGTTTTTTACATTCAGTTGCAATCCATACTGAAGACTGTATTCTTTGATCTTCTTCAGCAAGTGCTTTAAATCCTCATTGGTTTCAGCAAGCAAGGTTGTGTCATCTACATATCACCTGTTGCTAATGAGTCTTCCTTCAATCCTGATGATGCATTCTTCTTTATTTTGTCCAGCTTCTCAGATTATTTGCTTACCATATAGATTGAATAAATATGGTAAAAGGATGCATCCTGAGTGATCTGGATTTTAAGCCACACAGTATTTAAGTCTTTTTCTATGCTAACCACTGCTTTGTGTTCTGTATACAGGTTCCACATGAGCACAATGAAGTGTCCTAGAATACTCATTCTTTGCAACATTCTCCATAGTTTTTTAGAATGTACACAATTGGATGCTTTTGCATAGCCAATAAAATACAAGCAAACATCTTTCTGATATTCACTGCTTTAAGCCAAGATCCATTTGAAGTCAGCAGTGATATCCTTCATTACAAGTCCTCTTCCAAATCCAGCTTTGTTTATGTACTACTACAAGCAATTTAAAATTATCTTCAGAAGAATTTTGTATTTGTGTAATATTAATTTTTGGTGGTGTTAGGTGCCATCGAGTCTACACCAACTAGTAGTAACCCTACATACAACAGAACAAAAACACTGCCTGGTCCCTTTTCAACCTCACAATCATTGTTAATTCCAGAGACTGGTCCCTCCTGATAATACGCCTGAAGTATAAGAGAGGAAGTCTGGCTATCCTGGTTTTCAAGGATCATTCTGACTATACTTCCTCCAACATAGATTGGTTTGTTATTTTGGCAGTCCTTGGTACTTTTAATATTCTCCTCTAACTCCATCACTCAAATGCATTAATTCTTCTGTAGTCTTCCTTATTCACTTTTCAGCTTTCACAAGCATATGATTATTGAAAATACCATGATTTGAATCAGGTGCACCTTAGTCCTCAAGTTGATATCTTTGTTCTTCAAAATGTTGAAGAGATCTTGTGCAGCAGATATGTCAAATTTAGTCAATTTGATTTCTGTGTATTCTATCTGACAAGGTCCATGGTTAGTCGTCTTTTATGTTGTTAAAAATATAATTTGCAATGAAGAAGTCATTGGTCTTGCAAAATTCTATCATGAAATCTCCTGTATCATATCCATCACCAATTCCTTATTTTCCAACTAGTGATCCTTCCTTTTTGTTTTGAGCCTTTGCATTCCAATCAGGAGTAATTATCAATACATCTTGATTGCATGTTTGCTCAATTTCCGACTAAAGAAGTTGATAGAAATCTTCATCACTGGCTTTATTGATTGGTGTGCAAATTTGAATAATAGTGTTATTAACTGGTCTTCCTTGTTGGCGTATGGATATTATCCTATCACAGACAGCATTGTACTTCCAAGACAGATACTGATATATTCTTTTTGCTGATTTGAGTACAACGCCATTCCTCTTCAATTTGTCATTCCCGCTATAGTAAGTCATGCGATTGTCAGATTTTAAATAGCCAATACCAATCCATTTCAGTTCACTAATACCTAGAATACTGATATTTATGCATTCCATTATATTTTTGACAATTTCTAATTTTCTTAGCTTCATGTTTCATACATTCATTGTTCCAATTATTAGTGGATGCTTACAGCTGTTTCTCTTCATTTTGAATTGTGCCCCATCAGCAGCTGAAGGTCCCAAAGGTTTTATCCCATTTGTGTCATGGGCAACTATACATTGAGGAGGCAACTCTTCTCCGGTTGTATTTTGAATGCTTTCCAATCTGAAGGGCTTAACTTCTGGCACTATATCTGACAATATTCTGGTTATCTTTATCATATTTCAGTATTCAATATTCTGGTGCTATGTTCCACTGATATTTGTAAGGTTTTCGGTGACTTAATATTTGGAAGTAGTCCATCTCTCTTTCATTGCTTGTCTTTATCTGGAAGCTCAGCTGAAATCTATCCATTGTGAGTGACACTGCTGTATTTAAAATACCCATGCCATAGCTTCCAGAATCACAGCAACACACAAAGCATCACAGTATAAGAAACCGACAGATGAATGGTGCTAATATTAATCTTAGTGTATAATTTCTGCATTCTGTTGGATCACCTTTCTTTGGAAAGAGCACTAATATGATCTCTTCCTTTCGGTTGGCTGGGTAGCTGTCTTTCAAATTTCTTGGCAAAGACTAGTGAGTGTTTCCAGTACAACAACAATTTGGTGAAACATTTCAATTGGTATTATGTTATTTCTTGGTGCCTTGATTTTTGCGAATGTCTTCAGTGAAGCTTGGAATTCTCTTTAATACAATCAGCACTGATCATATGCTACCTCCTGAAATGGTTGAATGCCAACGATTTCTTTTTACTACAGTGACTCCGGGTAGTTCTTTTATCTTTCTTTGATGCTTCCTTCATCATTCAATATTCTGCTCATAGAATTCTCCCATATTGCAAATCAAGGCTTACATTTTTGCTGAAGTTCTTTCAGCTTGAGAAATGCTGGGCATGTTCTTCCCTTTAGTTTTTAAACTCCAGGTCTTTACATGCTTCATTATAATGCTTTGTGTTCTCAAGTTTTCTTTTGAAATTTTCTGTCTGGTCTTTTACTTCTTCATTTCTTCAATTCACTTTAGTTACTCTGTGTTCAAGAGCAAGTTTCAGAATCTCTTCTTGCACCCACTTGTTTTGTTCTTTCTTTCCTGTCTTCTTAATGACCCTTTGCTTTCCTCATGTATGATGTCCTTGAATGTCAGACCACACTCCTGTCATTAGCATTGAGTGCATCAAGTCTGTTTTTGAGATGTTGTCTAAGTTCATGTGGGATATGCTCAAGAGTGTTTTGGCTCTCATTGACTTCTTTTAATTTTTTGCATTCTAACATCAGTAATTATCAATGCATCTTAATTGCATGCTTAATCAAATTCATACTGAAGAATCTGGTTGTTGTTATTAAGTAGCCATTGAGTTGATTCCAACTCATAGTGTCACTGTATAGTTTTTTTTTTTTTTTTTTTAAGGTTTTATTGTGAATTATGTAATAGTTTACATGGGTGTATAGTGTTTTTTTAAGGCTTTAAATCATTACCAGGAACCGAAAGCCTCATCTTTCTCCTGTGGTGAAACTTAAGGGCTTAAACCACTGACCTTGTGGTTTGCAGTCCAGTGTTTATTGTATAGGATCACCATACTCCCAAAGAAGTTGGTAGAATTCCTCAATTTCTTCTTTACTGGTTTTGATGTTTAGTCTGCAAATTTGAATAATGATTGTATTAACTGGTCTTCCTTATGGGTATACTGGTATTATTTGATCACAAACAGCATTATATTTAAAGATAGATCTTGAAATGTTCTTTTTAATGATAAATGCAATGCCATTCCTCTTGATTTTGTCATTCCCAGTATAGTAAACCATATGCTTGTCTGACTTAAAATGGCCAGTACCTGTCTATTTCAGCTTACTAATGCCTAGGATATTTATAAATTGCATTTCATTTTTGTGGACTTCCAATTTTCCTAGATTCATATTTCATGCATTCCATGTTCTGATTATTTGTGGATGTTTGCAGCTGTTTCTTCTCATTTTGAATTGTGCCCTGTCAGCAATTGAAATTCCTGAAAGCTTTATTCCATCCATGTCATTCTGGTCAACTCTACTTTGCAAAGGCAGCTCTTCCTCAGTTGTGTTTTGAATTCCTTCCAACCTGAGGGTATCATCTTCCAGTAGTCTGTCAGACAGTGTTCTGCTATTCTGTTATTCAGAAGGTTATCAGTGGCTAGGTCCTTTGAAACAGACTGCCAATTCTTGATTCTTAGTCTGGAAGTTCAGGTACAATCTGTCCATCTTGGGTGACCCTGGTTTGAAATACCAGTGGCATATCTTCCAGCATCATGGCAACACAAAAGCCACCACAGTGGGATGGACTGACAGACATATGGTGATGGTCAACACATTTACCAGATGTTGATAGTATAAAAATGAATGATTTATGGTTCTTGCCTTTGTAGAGTTTGCAGTTTGGTTTGAGCAGCTATTTTGCATATCTGTGCACAGATACATTTGAGCATATCAGGGTAACTGTAATAAACAATTTGCAATGAGAACACAGACAGTAACTAACTCAGCTGCAGGGATTAAGTTCTGTTCATAGAAAAGCTTATGTTTCAAATGGATTGCAAAGAAAAAAAACAACAAAAAACTCAAGTCCTGGAAGCGGAGTTTTGCAGCCGTCGGCATTGGCAACCCCCAGGGTAGAATCAGCAATTTCCATGTGAGACTTGTGAGAATGAAAGCAAAAGCCAATTTTGAGCAGAAGTATTAATTCCTTGATGAGTAAATGGGAGGTAAAAGAAGCAAAGAAAATAACAACTAAATACCCTTTCACCAATTTTCTTTATGCTATACTAAAGGAGGAAGAGTGATAGATATGTTTCCCTGAGTCATTTCATATTTGTGAACAAAGGTCATATCTTTGCAGCGCTAATGACTAAGTAGCCAGTAGAGTTGGTAATCTTTCTTTTTTTTTTTTTTAATCAGTTTTTGTAACAGTAGCCTCTCCTATTTAAGACTTTATTTCTATGCACCATCAGGATTGTACTTTGTTATTTTTTCTCAAGAACATGGACTATATTAAAGTCTTGTAATATTCAAAATCAAATCAACTTTTGTAAATTCAACCCTACTATGTGTCAAAACCTTTCTTGGGTTCTTTTGTATATATAAGAACAACTTACATTCATCAAAACAGAACCACGAATTTCAATATGCTTTTCAGCCAAAAATTTCTCAAAAACTGTTTTAAAATTTATTTATTTCATACCAACTGCTTAGAGATATACAATGCACTGAGATGTACACATGCTGAGGCAGCTTGACTCTCAGAGATTTTCTTCTGAAGCTGATGTAGCAAGTATTTTTTTTTTGGCAGATGGCTGAACTTTGTGTACCCTGTTGAAAAGTTTGCATAGCAAAGTTAATACAAAGAGGCCACACACGCCCATCCACACCCCAAAGTTAAAACTCAATTCAAAATAAATATTGGGAACTTCAACTGCTTATTGTTAAGAGAAAAATTATGTCTTGCTACAATACCTGTCTGATACGAGTTTTTCAAAATCTCATTTGGATGGGTTGTCAGCCATGTGCAGCTGAAAACCAAGATTGAGATGGAGAAACACGTGGAAAGCATTTACTAGCTCTACAAAGCTGAAATCACTTTATATCAATTTTAAATTAAATGTTTAAAAAAAACAACAAAGAAAATGGTGCAATGTATTTTCCTTTGCTTCATTTCTTTTGCATTGCCTTCTCTTGGGCATTTTGCTATGTAGAAGGGTAATGTGTTTATACATTTTGGAACTAAGCAGTCATAAAAGTGTATAGGCACAGCTTGGAACCACCATCCACAAATTAGAAAGTTCCCGTAGACTTGCCCATTTTATAAACACTTTATGAAGAATGAGTAAAAGAAAAATAAGCAAAACCACAGGAAGAGGGTTTAGGACCTCCTGTTCTTTCCCATATAGCTCCTAAATAGTTTATTTGATAATTATACAGCACAAAAATATGATGCAAAGTAATGTAAATATGGTTTTCATCATACAACGGAAAATTTTAAAAATTGCCTTCAGCAGTGTCAGCTGGAATTCAATAGACTTTATTCATTTTTGAAATAAAAACCAAAAGGCACTCGATTCTTCATACTAAAAAGCATAGACTAATTGAAGAAGCATCAGTAAACAAATTTTGCCTTTAACATATTTTTCTTGCTGTGAACTAAAACCTTCAGAAGTCATTAGTGGTCAGATATAAAATTATCTTTTCCAAAATCTCTGTGATGGTATTCTATAACTTTCTAAACAATCTTCTTGCTATCTGACCCGTGTAATTTTAGGAAATATGCTGAGCATTGGTAGCTTGGGTAAAGATTCTAACACTCTACGCTGATGTTCCCAGATTAAGATAGCAAGTAATTTGCATCGAAAAATGTAAAATAAACAAAGAATAAGGCATTGCATGTTGGAAGTGTAACTCTTTCAACAAAACTATGAATAACGTATTTACTTGCATCAGCAGTAATTTCATCTAGATCGCTGCCTCACCACGGAAGGCAGTGAAATAAGATTAAATATAACTATATTAACTGCTGCTTTTGTTTCAGATCAGAAGGAAACTCAAAACATGAAAACTTGAAACAAATGCACAAGTGAAAATGATAAGTTCATATTCAAGTGTTGCTTATACTGGCTATATTGAATAGATTTTAAGGTCTGAAATTCTACTAGTACGTGTGCTTCAAATGAAAGATATTCCACGTATTCTATTTTGCCTGTTTTTTGGTAATCTAGCACAGCTATCAAAGGCAAACTAGATTATTGTAATTTGCTGCTGTTGTTAAGTGTCATCGAGTTAGTTCTGATTCAGAATGACTTCATAGAATTTCTGAGGATTAGCAGGTGGATATTAACAGTGATCTTTTAGCAGTTTAGTGCTTGTCCTACAGTACCACAATTATGAATGCTGGTAAAAGACTAAAAACTGAAACTCATTATGGTTGAGTTTATTCCCACTCATAGAATGATGTTGTTGTTGTTAAGTGCTATAGAGTTGGTTCTGTAGAACCATATAGTGTTTCTGAGGAGCAGTTGGTAGGTTTGAACCACCAATCTTGTAGTTAGCAGTACAGTGCTTATTTACCAAGACCCCAACATATACAGTGTTGTACATGTTTCAGTCAGTTCACACTCATAATGACCCTGTATAGGGTTTCCAAGAGGGGTTGCTGGGTTTGAACTGCTAACCTTGGAGCTAGTAGTCAAGTGCTTATCCTACAGCACCACACCAGGGCTCAGACTCACAGAATAGATGATGGTAAATAGGGCTGATTTTATTTCACTGTTCTATTGAAGATTTTAAAAGCAATCTAAAGTTAGGCTACATTCTTAGAACATTGTGGCTATTTAATAAATATCTGTTGGGTGAATAGATATATGTTATTCATTATAGAAAATGTGAGAATACTCCCCTAGGAGGAGAGGGGAGGATACTGCCCAGTATGTTTCTGACCTCAAATTTCATGTCAAAGGAAATTGAGGATGTTTTTAACAGAAATTGAATGTTCGATAGAAGTTTGGGTTATAGGTAGATTGATGCTCAGCAGGGAACTCATAAATAGTTAAGCATATGCAAATTACTTAAGAGAAGTTGGTCTTCGTGTTTGGTTTTAGGTCAGACTAATGATTTTCTCTTTCAAATAGAACCAAATGGATGTGTCAAAAGAGGTAAAGCTCTTAATGGGAGTGGACATAAATAGTTTCTAGCCTGCTGTTAGGGTTGCAAATGTCACTGGTAGTTGTCATTATAGTAGAGCAGAGGGTCCTTGATCATTTCAAATGCATTTCCATATCCACAGGTAGTCAGATAAGTGACCATTACCACATGTACCAAAAGGACAAACAGATGGTGTTCAGATCCTTCATTTTTTGTGTGTCTTATAGGATTCAAGCATTTTAAAAGTCATCCAGAGTCATGTGTTTCATATCAACTTATGGAGAAACATTTACATATCTTAAATCCTTGACCTCATCTCTCACACTTGGCATTGTTCCCTCCGTACTCCCTTTTCCCTGGTGGGACAATGGTTAAGTGGTCGGCTGCTAACCGAAAGGTCAGTGAATCAAACCCATCAGTCATACTATGGGAGAAAGATGTGGCAGTCTGCTTCCACAAAGATTTATAATCATGGAAATGCTATGAGGCAATTCTACTCTGTCCAACAGTGTCACTCTGAGCTTAAATCAGCACTGGTCAGCAGTGGGTTGCAGTTATTCCCTAAATGTGCAGCTGTAAAAGTAAATAATAGACCTTTCTTTCCCAAGGGTTAATAAGAAAAATTTTCTTTAGAATTCTTAGCATTTTCTATTAATCTTCTGGTCTTCTAGTACTATCCACATACAATAAATGCCCCATTTTAGATCTCATGCTAAGAACCATTTCTTCTACTTGAGAATTCCATACACAGTAGTTGTGTTACAATCTTTCAAGAGATGTTGGTGACCACATCGACAGAGCACAAGCAAATTACCCTACCATTGCTGACACAGAACTATCTCCCAGCAGATTGTACTTACAATCCAAACAGGGTATGTATGTTGCCACGGAAACTAAACCAGCTGGCTGAGCTGGGTTGTTTTGAAGGTTTCTGTTCATATTGATAAAGTCAATGATGTCAATTGTTGTTGTTGTTAGGTGCCATTAAGTCAGGGCCGACTCATAGTGACCTTATGCACAGCAGAACGAAACACTGCCCAATCCTGGGCCAATCTCACTATTGTTGCCACGCTTGAGCCCACTGATGCTGCTGCCACTTGACCAATCTATCTCACTGGGGGTCATCCTCTTTTTCTTTGACCCTCCATCTTACTAAACATGATATCCTTCTCCAGAGACTGGTCCCTCCTGACAATATGTCTGAAGTATGAGACATGAAGTTTGGCCTTCTTGGCTTCCAAGGAGCACTCTGGCTGCGCGTCTTCCAAAATGGACCTATTGGTTCTTTTGGCAGCCCATGGCACTTTCAACATTCTCCTCCAAAACCATAACTCAAAAGCATCAATTCTTCTACAGTCTTCCTTATTTACTATCCACCTTTCACATGTATATGAGGTTATTGTAAACACCATGGCTTGGGTCAGGCGCACCTTAGTCCTCAAACTGACATCTTTGCTCTTCAACACTTTAAAAAGGTCTTGTGCAGCAGATTTGTTTAATGCAATACATCGTTTGATTTCTTGACTGCTGCTTCCATGAGTGTTGATAGTTGTTTCAAGAAGAATGAAGTGTCATTATACACTGTTTATTCCCAGTCTGAGGCAATTTCCTTCTTACAGACTGCAACTGTGCAGATGGTAAGTTTATTTGGTTTATCCAAACTCATCTAATATAATCTGTAATTTAGGATCTTTCCAGGTGTGTCTAAGAATTGTAGGTTTGACAGTTAAATGTGATAGCTATGATGGAAAGGAAAATAGAGCCTTTAGGATTGACGTAACATCTTTATGGGCCACTCTTTTCCCACTCTCCTTTCAAGCACACAATGGAGTTGTTCACATTGTCTTGAATTGACCTGTTAGGTAGAGTGACATTAAAGCATTAGCTTTTATGACCCAATAGAATATTTCACCATTTTTTTCCTAGCCACATTTTTGTCTTAATCTTGCCCTATCTTATTCTTGCCTTTAATTTGTTTCTTCTGGTTTGGGTGATAGATTATTTGACTAGGAGTCCTGGTCTGGTGCTGTGGGTTAATGCACTGTACTGTCATGTCAGTTTGAACTTCAAGGTTGGCAGTTCAAGTTCTCCTAGGAAACCCTATACAGGATCACTATGGATCGGAACCGACTCAATGACACTTAACAACAACATAGCAGACTTAGAGTCCTGGTATGATGCTGCTGGTTAATGTGCTGGACTGCAAAATCAGTTTGAATCACAAGGTTGTTCAATCTCACCAGTTGCTCCTAGGAAACCCTATACAGGGTCACTATGGGTCAGAAATGAGTCTACAGCATTTAATAACAACAACAGAGTGGATTTAAGGAGCTTCTGATAGTGTAGTGGTTACAAGTCAGGCTGCTAACCTCAAAGTTAGCAGTTCAAAACTACCAGCCATTCCACAGGAGGAAGATCAGACTTTCTGCTTCTGTAAAGATTTATACCCTCAGAAACCCTATGTGAGGTCCCTGTGAGTCAGAACCAACTCCACAGCACACCACTACCAGCAGCACCATAGTGGATTTAGCACCTGTGGGTTCAGTTACCTTCAGCTAAATTCAATTATTAATATTCAACCATATTAAAGATGATCCCAATTGAAAGAACCTTTGAGATAGGACTCCTCGTGTGGCACTGTAGGGTCAACACTGGACTTCAAAGCACAGGGTCAAAAATTCAAGCACAACAGCTGCTTCTCAGAAATCCTATACAAGGTCGTTATAAGTTAGAACCTACTGGATGGTCCTTAACAACAACAACAAGCCTTAGAGATAAAGCAGATAATTTAATATCCAGGACCCAGAGAAATTGACATACACATCACTGTTACTAAGGTAAATTTAGAACATGGTTTTCTTGGTGTCCAGTTCTTTCTAACAAAATTCAGTTTAAAAAAAAAAAAAAAAAAAAAAGTATCTATGGAAGTTTACTACATCAGTAATACGTATTTTAGTAATTTGGGATTTTTCAACTAATACACCATATTAAAAGCATGAAAGAAGCTCACAGCTATGAGTAAATCAGGGCACATGAAGTCTTACATAGTTTTTTTTTCTTTTGGCACAGGATTATGTTTTATTTTTCCAGAACTTTTTGTAGTAATTAATATTTTTTGATGTTCCAACTCTGCCTTGTGTAGAAGTACAACCCAGTGACATCTGAAATGAGTACCCTGAAGCCTGGTTAAATCAGCAGTGCATCTCTTGCTCCAAACCTTCTCAGTCAAAAAGTCTGCATTTAGGCATTACCAAATCACTGAGGCTTACAAATGTACTTTCCAGTGTAAAGATATTAGGTACTCAAATTTCTTTGGGTCCTGACAAAAAGACTTTTTACGCAGTATGAATATAGATAGTAGTTTTCTGTATACACATATCTTATGTGAATAATGTTTTAATCTTGCCTCAGAGAAGGGTTGTGGTATCTGTGTGATAGATGCAGTTTTTTTTCCATTTGTTTAAAGTACTACATTGTTATGGATCACAAACAACTTTGTTATTAGGAGCCATCTTGTTGGTTTCGACTCATAGCCACCCTATACATAACAAAAAGAAACTGCCAATCTTATGCCATCCTCACGAAAGATTGTGGTCTTTTTTTCTTCATCTGTATTATAAACACTCTTCACTGTCAACAAGTAAGGTTGTATTATCTACATATTGTGGGTTGTTAATGAGCCTTCATCCAATCCTGATGGCATGCTCTTCTTTATGTAATCCAACTACATCTCTCAAACTGTGAATAAGTATTCCTTCAACCCTGATGCTGCATTCTTCTCAGATTATTTGCTCAGCATACAGATTTAAGAAGCATGATGGAAAGGATACAAACTTGACAAACCTGGTTATTTTAACTGGAGAAGTATCCAATTTCACATTGTCTCACATCACACATCAGATGCAACCTCAAAATATAAAGTTAGAGTTCTTGGTTATCATTCCAGTACATGCTGATGCATATATTCACTGGTTTGTGGAGTCAGGATCTTAAGGCAACTATAAGGACTTCAGTGAAGTGGAGTAGACTTGTATTTTGGTTTAAAGATGGACAATTAGTTCATACTTTTGCCTGCTTTCTCATTCATTCATTGTTAACAAAATAGCAAATTATTGATAAAAATACAGAGTTTAGGAGGAGAATATATTTGAAAAACTGGTTTCATACCAGCCGCAGTAGAACTAGGAGACAGCAGGGGACAACACAGCGGGTTTCCATACCCAGAGATAGAGAAAGCTTACTCTGAGCATTGATAAGTAGAGAAGCTTTGCAACACTTATTTGAGCAGGACAGAGACTGGCCCAGCCCAAGAGACCTATGGGGCTGAGGACCAAGAGGCCTGCCTGTGGGCACAGCTAACAAGCTAAATAACTGTATCCTGAGTCATTCCTGATCCTGAATCATAACTCGTGACTTCCTTAATAAGCCCAATAACTGTGAGCATGAAGAAAAAAACTAAACAAAACCCAAATCCCAAAACACAACTGGTCTCATCACAAAGGAATATTATACGGTTTCACTTAAGCCTCATGATAACCATTTTAATCTTTCTTCTGTGTTGTTTTTAACAGAAGCTAAGTTGACCTGTACTCAAGGAAATCCCATATATTGCAGAGTAGAACTGCTCCATAAGGTTTTTTCTTTGTTTTGTTTTGTTTTTAATTAGTTGTATTGGTTGTAACATTTATGGAAGCAGTTTGCCAGGCTTTTTTTTCCATAGAGTGATTGGGAGGGTTCAGTACCAAGCTTTGGGTTAGCAGCCAATTATAAACTGCCTTTGACATCCAGGCTCTTTTTAATTCTCTTGTTAGGTGCCATTGATTTGGCTCCGACTCAAAGTGACCCTGTGTAAGGTTTCCGAAGAGCAACTGGTAGGTTTGAAACTGCCAACTTTGACTTTAGCAGTCCAGCACTTATCCTACAACACCCCAATAGGTCTCTTCTGTAATAGCATCCAAATACCATTTTTCCAAGCAGCATATTTATCTTTCCACTCAAACATCTTATTTCACATCTTCTTCTTGAAGGTTATTTAATGTACAGCCCTAAATTTTCCTCTACTTTACCTCAATATGCCTATACATTTTTGTGAGGTCCTTCCAGTGATTTCCTCCACTAATCCTTTACATTTTATCTAGATTCTCATCTCACTGGATTAGTTTTATTAAGCATGCTCTTTCTTGCTTCCTCGATTTTGCTCTCTGCACTAGCATTTTTCACTAGACCCACAGGCATATTTGCTAACCAACTTATGAACCTTGTTTCATCAGATCCATGCTTTTATCTTTAATTACTTATCCTTCTCCTTGGTTTTAAAGTTGTACTTTAGATCTGACTAAGCAATTCCTCAAAATACTAGTTATTTGTGCCTAGAAATATAAACAAACAAACAAACAGAACTAAAAACACCTCCTTTGCTTAGACATAAAAAGATAAGCAAAACCAAACCTGGGTTTGTATTATTGTTGGAGAGAGCACTCATGTCTTCTGTAGAAATCTTTCCAAAGTGAGGATGTTAGTTAAGTAATCTTTCGATCTGGAAAAAAAGATGAGATTTTAAAGCACTCTTCTTTTTACAGAAGCATATGCTAGAAAGATTTCATTTTTATTTATTTATCTGGTATTTAATTACAAATAACTATTGAAAAGCACCAATATAACCTACTTTAAGACAAATAAGCAGATGAAAAGAAAAATGACATTAAAGTCTAACTTCATAGAATAAATCAATGAAAATATGAGGAGTACATTCACTTTCCCTATTAGTTCCCACAAGCCCACCAACACAGACTTGCTGGTATCAAACCATATTGATGCCGATGCTGTACAAGCTTTGTCAAATACTTTCAATTTACAGCCCTTTTTCTAGAATATCCATGTTATGGAATTCATTATAGTCAATATGTGACTGCATAGAACAATATTATCAGTGTAGACTTGGATAGCTAATATATGTTATCACTACAACGTATTTAGCATTTATTAGCCTGATATTGTTGCTGTTAGGTACTGTTGAATTTGTTCCAACTCATAGTGACTCTATGTACAACAGAGTAAAACGTAGCCCAGTACTGCATCATCCTCACAATCATCCTTAAGTCTGAGCCCATTGGTGCAATCATTACATCAGTACATATTGTTGGGATCTTCCTCTTTCACACCCTCTGTAATTCTTCCAAAATAGGCTTGTTAGTTCTTCGGGCTGTCCAGGGCACTTTCAGTATTCTTCACTAACACCACAATGCAAATGTATTTATTCTTTTTTTAATTTTCTTCATCCATTGTCCAGCTTTCACATGCATAATAGATTATTGAAAATACCATGCTTCAGTGAGGTGCACCTTTGTCTTCAAAGTGACATCTTTAATTTTAAAAACTTTAAAGAAATTTTCAGCAGCAGATTTACCCAATGAAATGTGTCCTTTGATTTCTTGACTGCTGAGTCCAAAAGCATTGATTATGGATCCAAGTAAAATGACGTTCTTGACAGCTTCAATCTTTTCTCCATTTATTGTGATATTGTTTATCAGGCCCCTTGTGAGGATTTTGTTTTCTTTATGGTGAGATGTAATCCATATTGAAGGCTGTAGTTTTTGATCTTTATTAGTAAGTGCTTTACTGTGATATTATACTGTATAATTTTAAGAATATGCTCTCTTTCATTTATAGAAATTTATAGTTCTTATAATAATGACACAGATAGACATTGGAATATAATTTTTAGTAAGTACATTATTTAAATTAATTAGCTAGAATTTTGTATGAGCTCTATTGATGTTATTATTTTTCTAACATGGTATATACATGAAAATTCTAGGCCAGAAGTCAGGATAGTTAAAAGATGCGTAACATGTCACAAGAGATAATTCACTGGACTATATAAAATGAAAAGATATAATATGGTCTTAGAGACATTGTGAAAATGAGGAACCACATCTTTTGGATTTACATGGTGGAAAATTTGGAATCATTACAGTGAGGGAATTTCAAATACGATTACTGTAAATGTCATCCTTTAAAGAAAATAAGTAGCTAAAGCTTAATAATCTGTGTAAAATAGATACCTACTGGGAAGTTTATTGAATAGAAACATGACAGCTTATCATAGTTTAAAGTATTTTAATTGTTGAATAATTAAAACATTAAAGAAAAGCTATTATAAGTCTTACAAGTTTCAAGAGAAAGCCTAGATCCAGAGGGTGAGGATGAAGGTAGAATCTCCACTGAGTAGTATCCAATCTGTCTGAGCAGGGTTGATAAAAGGAGATGGAGATAGGACTCTTGTGGTACAATAGTGAATAATTGCCATCAGGACTTACTGTGAGGGTTGGAAATGTAAAGGTAGACATTTTGTAGCAAAAGGAGGGGAGTGGTTAACTTTATAGTCCAGGAGCAGAGGTCCCTGGGACCATCAAGGTAGAAGAACGGAGTGCAGGACCCCACCCAGAGAAACAGTGATGCCAGAGATGGAACAGAGATTATGACATGGAGAGATGGAGCAGCTGGGGACTCTAGACCCAGAGAGGGAGAAGGGCTTCTGGGTGTACCCTTTGGTTGTTTGATGATGCATGGAGGGGATTGTAACCATGGCAATGAAATGATTGATATAGGATAGGATGAATGTTAAGCTAATGTACTCCCATGTAAACTATCACATACTTCACAATAAAAACTTAAGGAAAAAAAAAAAGCTATTGTAAGAGTAGGAGGCTTCTTTCGACTATTTGGTTTTATTGCATTTAACCAGTTAACCATCTGCCACAGAGTTGATTCTGACTCACGAGGTCAGAATAAAACTGTACTCCATAGCATTTTTTTTTTTTTTAAGTAGATCACCAGACCTTTCTTCCAAGTCCCCTCTGAATGAATTTTAAACTCCAACTTTCAGTTTAGCAATATGTGTGTTAACTGTTTGCACCACCCAGAAAATATTTTGTTGTATTAAAATTTCAAAACCAAGCCAGTTACTTTTGAGTCAATTCTGACACATTGTAAGCCTCTAGGACAGGATAGAATGATCTCATCGGGTTTCCAAGGCTGGAATCTTCATGGAAGCAGGCTGCCGTATCTTTCTCCTATGGAGCGTGTGTTGTGGTGGTGGTTAATTGACAGAGTTGGTTAGTAGGATTGAATTACTGATCTTTTCATTAGCAGTGATTGTTTAACAACTGAGAAACCATTTAATGAATATTGTCTCCCGAAAACAAAGCCCAGTACTTAATCTTACCTTCCATTCATTTATTTATTTGTATTCAGAATTTCTTGTTTTTTTCCTTAACTTTGCACCTGTAACAATGAATGTTCTGTCTAGTTGAGAATCAGGAGTCAGAGCATGGAAATCTGAAAAAAAACTCATCTGTTTAGCTAGTTAGGTTCAGTGAGGATTTCATTGTCCAAGCACAAAATAACTCTTAAACAAAATACAGAGAGAATGAAAATAACATGTCATGTAAGATAGTTGTAAGAAGAAAGGTAGATTAGTAGAATTCAAGTATGCTTTCCAAAGAGTCAATGTGCTATTGTTCATACTTGACCATAGACAACCCTCACATCTCTGATGTCTTTGAAGTTTTCCTATTGTGTGGATATGTGTACATGCATGCATATGTGTGCACAAGCCCAGAAAGAAACTCACTGGATATGTTAAGAAATACATATTCGAACATCTTAGGGAAACCAAACCCACTGATACTGAGTCGATTCTAACTCAGTGACCGTAGTTAACTCCTTACAGAATCTGAGACTGTAAATCTCTACAGGAGCAGACAGCCTTATCTTTCTTCTGCAGAATAGCTGGTGGGTTTGAATTTTTGACCTTGTGGTTAGGAGTTAAATGCTTATCCCACAGCACCACCAGGGCCCCTTTCAAATACCTTACATCCTCAAATATGAGGTGATGATGTGCCTGCTAACCATGGAGATTATCAATGTGGACCTGTGATGAGCAAAACAGATCATTTAGGGTTTGTAGCATCAGGAATCTGATCTTGCTGGAAGTGAGTTGGTATCTTGAATCTTTGAATTAGATTCCAAGCAGTAAATATGTTAAAGTAAAAATAGTTTTCACTAGAAGGTAGAAATTTCATATTCTTTCATTTCTGTAGCTGATTCACTGAGGAGCTCTGAGTAAATCACTCATCTAGATTTCTTTCCTATCTATCTCATAGGATTTTGACTCCTATATGTCATTGCACACTTCCCAATCCAACAAATCACTTGGTTCTGTCAATTATTCTTACACTTTGTATTCAGTGAAAACAGGACCTCTATACAACATACTATAAAGATAGAAAATTAAGTTATAAAAAAAGAAAAATGAGACACAGTTGTCTTAATACACAGTAAAAAAAATAAAATAAAAAGAGTTCTGACATTAAAACTAGCAGAAAGAGCATTAATTATAACCACAGAAACCATTTATCTGACTCAGCTGGTAGAGGGACATACTCTTTCAAATAATTCAGAATATGCTTTCATTTATTTGTTCACTGAATATATAATTTATTTGATGTTTTCTAGGTATCAAGCTGTGTTTCTTCTTGGAATGCTTCATGGCACAGAAGAAATATTTATGACCTCAAATTTCTTATGTTCAAAAGGAGGGGAGAAAGAAAAATAGAATTAATAAATTATTTAGTGCATTTGTATGCAATAAATACTGAGAAAAAACAGAAAGACATAGAATAAAGGCAAAGGCAATCAGAAGTGTCAGATTTGGGGGAAGGAGAATAGATTGCAATATTAAATATGAGTGTTAGGGTAGAATCGTTGAGAAGGTGACATTTGAGTAAAGACTCAAAGGATGTTATGGAATTATTAATGCACATGTATGGAAGGGAGCCATGGTGTTGTACTGTTGGTCGATGCATTTTACTGCAAGGTTAGTTTGAACTGCAAGACCAGTGGTCCAAGTTCACCGACTGCTCCTTGGAAACCCTATATAGGGTTGCTGTGAGTTGGAACTGACTCAACGGCACTTAACAACAACAAATATAAGGAGGACTCCTGCCTGGCATGCACTGTAGGATCAGAACTGGAGTGTGAACCACAAGGTTGGCATTCAAACCCACTAGCTGCTCCTCAGAAACCCTATATAGGGTTGCTATGAGTCGGAACCAATTCCATGTCACTTAATAACAATAACATATATGAAGGGGGAATATTCTAAGCAGAGAACACAGCTAGAATAAACACCCTAAAATAAGAACACGTGCAGTATATTTGAGAATCAGTAAAGACTTCTCATAGCTGTACTGGAATAAGCAAATGGAGAATATTTGATGTTCAGAGAGAAATTGGATTCAGGTATAGGAACTAGGGACATGTAACATTTATTTTTTTTTTAAATCTTGCCTTTTAATCTGCATGAAATTTGAGGTCTTTGCATGGTTTTGAACAGAAAAATATGTCTTAAAATTTGAAAACATCACTGTGGTTACTATGATGAGCATAACGCATCAGTGGATATGGTTGGAAAACAATTAGGAGGATATTGCAGTAACCCACAAGATAGATGATGGTGGCTCACTCAAGGCCAGTAGCAGTGGAATGAAAGGCACACGGGGATCTCCCTAAGACATCTCTTCCCAGGACCTAGTGTCTTATATTGTTCATGGAACATAATGTTCAATGAATATTTGGGAAATGATGACTCTTAAGAGGATTCTATTTTCCTGATTATTGTTCTTTTTCTTCCCTTCGTCAAGAAAACGCACCCATTCTCTGAGATCGATAGCAATCATTTTTTTTTTTTAATTAAATGTTTTTATTTTGCATTGAGTGAAAGTTTACAGGGCACATCATCAGTTTCACATTCAACCATTCATATAGCTTGTTTCATTACATTGATTATTATCCCC
>NW_006408520.1:36720716-36727394 GCF_000296735.1 Chrysochloris asiatica | reverse complement strand
CACAGGGGCTTGGCCTCCTGACCGGGTCTGTGCTGTCTGCATCTGAGTCCTCCTTTTTTATTGATTGTTTAAGGGACGCTGCCTGTCTTAGGTGGAGCAATCATTTTTTAAAAAAGAAGGGATAACTGTCATCTGTTAGTCCACTGACCTAATACAATGACTATTTTTCTCTTTTGTCTGTTCTCTTATATTTTCAGTTAGACTTTATTTCTAAGTCCCTGGTCTTTCAGTGATGATTCTTTATCAAATAGTAAAATTGAAGGAGAATGTGAGTGGGAAATTAGTTGTTATCTCTGGGGCCACACCCTCCTCAGTTTATTATAGTTCTTGAACGTGGATCAACAGTAATGTGTGTAATAAAGTTTTGTGAATTAGAGATATGCTGCCATGCATTTCCCAGAGAGGTGTCAGCTATAGTCAATAGAATACTGGATTTGTAATCTGAAGATGTAGTGTAAATGTCATGTGGGTCCCTGAGTGATTCATGCTATCTCTTTGGTCTTCAGTCTTAACCATAGTAGATAAAGAAGTCTTTAAGTGGCATGATGCCTAATCATCCTTTCTAGCTTTAAGGAAAGTTTCCAAGAAGTGCTTTGGTATGCAGAATTAACTTTTTTTTTTTCCTGTGCTGTTCTTTAAATTAGGAGCTCTGCTAGCTTAGTGGTAACGAATCAGGCTATGAACCTGAAGGTCAGCAATTTGAAACTACAAGCTGTTCCACGGGAGAAAGATAAGGCTTTCTGTGCCCACAAAGATTTACAGCCTTGGAAAACCTGTACAGGGTCCCTATGAGTCAGAACTAACTCCACGGCACATAACCATCACCACCACCATTCTTTAAATTAATGCATATTTGGACGCTAGAACTTATCTCATTGTATTACTTAAATGTTTGATTTCTATACTAGATTTTGATTTATTTTTTATATAAGAAATTTGTCTTCTTTCTGGCCATTGGCACAATAAGGTGCTGAGTTTTACTAGATCGAGTTCTCGTGTGTGCATGTTAAATTTTGGAGCACATATTTTTGGAGAATTCCCTTGTGCAGAGGCTATTGCCTTAGGTCTAACTTAGACACATTGGAGACTCCAACTGGGGGCTGTTAGCTCTCATTCATTAGTCCTTCCTTGAACATGATAAAGTTGTACTGAATAGGTGTCTTGACATGATAATTTGAGAAACAAATGCAAATCTAAAATGCAAATATGTAGAGAGCATTTTGTATTTATAAATTTTCCATTTGGAATCACACACATTGGAGAAAATGCCCTTAAAATCAAGTTTCATAATGTGTAGCATACACTAAAGTGACATGGAAAATGTTAATTTCAGATTGTGAGAGTTTCAATTATTGAAGCCATCCACCAATAACTGCATGGAAGTAATGTCAAAGAGTCTCAAGAGTGTGCCAGTGAAAGAAAGAGTTTATTATGGAAAAACTAATGAACCGTTTTCTGTAGCTGCTCCTGCTGGTGCCTCTATGATGGGTAACATACACCAACCGAAATGTCCTTCTCTTATGTTTAACCACACATTTTCACCCCAGGGAAATAGAATGTGCTTCATCTCTGTTAAATATGTTAGGTTGCTTTGAGATATTTTGCCCTCTTTCTGCTTTTTATATCACTATTTTTACTTTTAATAAAAATATTTTATAGCATTCATGCAAAAGCCCATTTAGTTCTATCTTTTATTCATAAATAACTTTATGTTAGGAATCAACTTAAATGGTACTCCTGTGATCTCCATTTTGTTATGATCCATAGGTCATTACAACTGAGCCTTGAGGGTGTTGGACTAATGAATCCAATGCCAACCCTTGTAAGATGACTGTGTTCCAGTGGTGCCAATGGAGTGTGTGCTATTTTTCAACTTGTTAAAACACACACACACACAAAAAAAAAAAAAAAAAAAACAGGGTGTTTGATGATGGGCAATCTTTGCTACATTCATGAGAAGTTATGTTGGTTTGGAGAAATTTAGTTTTACATATGTTCCCCATTAGCCATACTTTTATGTAAAGAAAATAATTCTTCAGGAGGCCATCAGAGCTTGATTATTTCAGGAAAACAGAGTTAAGAAGTCTGAAAATGTCTTAGACCCTGAAAATAACATTACAATGTGTGTTATTTTTCTAAATGTATTGACAATTCTTTGCAGATGTGTGTTGGTAAAATATATCACAATGGAAAGCACTGCCATTTGTAATTCTACAGAGCATGAATTGGAATATTGAGGCTCTGCTAAAGTTATTTCTGTTTCATTCTGTACTTGCTTCATGGACTGTTCCAGATTCCTACAGGCCAATCAACGAGTCTGCTTTAATATATTAAATTATGGAGTCCTGGTCTCTCTTTGTAAAATGAAAATTATTTGTTAACGATCTAAGTTTTCTTTTGAGGAAAGGAAGAATTCATCATTTCCACTTGCAATTTACTTCATTTTGACAACTCTAATTCCAGCCTTTACCCCTGCAGGGTTAGCAGCTGATTAGACTAATACAACCCATGAAGCCCATATAACTTATTGCTCATTAATTTTTAACCTAATCTCCAGTGGAGAACTTTGACAATTGTCCCAAATGCATTAGAACTCAAATGTTTGTTCTAGAATATCATTCAAAATCAAGATTGATGGATTTGTTATTTGTAACTCATTGTTCTTAAAATTTGTAATTTGTAGAAATCATTTCAATCTCAAATTCAGCCAATACAGATGAATGTAGTATGCAGAAGTCATTTGGCATTGAAATGCTGGTTGCATATTTTTCTTCACTTCTTTCATGGTTGCTTCTGGGTTCAATTCCACAAAAATTTAACTTATACTTTATATCCTTGGCTTAATTCCCCCTTCTGTCTCCATGGATCACAGTGTTTGTCAGAACTGCAGAGGAGAGAAAGTCTTACTACCAGATTTTTCACTTGAACTAAAGATTAAGTAAGGTTCAAATTGAAAATTCCTTAATCAAAGTTGTCAGCTTACATATGGTCTCTAGGTTTAATATACTCAAGAGTGTCTTTATGAAATGTTGTAAAGAACAAATTTAGGGTTCAGTTACATACCTAAAATAGACTTTGAATTACAGATAATTCTCATTTTCTTCCAGAAATGAAATTAACAATAATAATAAATTATGATAATAGTGTTGTTAGGTGCCACTGCATCAGTTCCCATTCATAGCAATCCATGTAGAATGAAGTGAAATGATGCCCAGTCCTGCATCATCATCAAAATTGTTGCTACATTTATGCCCATTGTTTCAACCCTTTATCAATCCATCATGTTGAGGGTCTTCCTAATTTTCACTTACCCTAGACTTTACCAAGATTCCTGTGCTTCTCCAGGGACGGATCCCTCCTGTTAACATGGCCAAAGTAAGTTAGATCAAGTCTTGCCAGCCTCACTTCTAAGGAGCATTCTAGTTGTATTTCTTCTGAGACAACTTGTTTATTCTTCTGGTAGTCAATATTCTTTACCAACACCATAATTCATAGATATCTCTTCTTTGTTCTTTGTCCAGCTTTTGCATCCATATGAGGTGAATGAAAAATACCATTATTAGGTCAGAAGCACCTTAGTCCTCTAAATGACCACTTTACTTTTTAATACTTAATAGAGGTCTTTTGCAGAAGATTTTTCCATTGCAGTACATTGTTTGATTTCTTGACTGCTTCCATGGAATGTTGATTATGGACCCAAATAAAATGAAATGCTTAAAACTTTCATTATTTTCTCTGTTTATGATAATGTTGTTTACTGAATCAGCTGTGACAATGTTATCCTTTATGTTGAAGTGTAATCCAAATGGAAGACTGTAGTAATTGTTTCAAGTCCACTCTACTTTCAGCAAAAAAATAGCTAAGATATCTGCATATGACCTGTAATAAGTACTTCAATTCCATTTCATTTTCAGTAAGCCAGGTTAAGATAGCTGCATATCACAGCTTGTTTATGAGTCTTCCTCCAATCCTCATGCTACAGTCTTCTTCACATAATCTGCTTCTGAGATCATCTGCTCAGCACACAAACTGAATTAGCTCAGTAAAAGGATAGAACCCTGACAAATACCTTTCTTAAAGTTTTAAACCATGCAGTATCTTCCTGTTCTGTTTGAACAACTGCCTCTTGGTTTATATGTAGGTTCCACATGAGCAAAAATAAATCTGGAATTCTCATTCTTCACAATTGAAGAATGAGAATTCCAGAAGTTTTATTTTTGCTCATGTGGAACCTACATATAAACCAATATATCATGTGTAACCTATATATAAATGTAATTTGTTATGATCTATACAATCTAATTTCTTTTCATAGTAATAACAAAAACCAGATAAACATCTCTCTGGTGTTCTCTGTTTTCAAACATGATCTTTCTGTGACATCAGCCCATCCTCTTCTGATTCCAACTTGAATTTCTGACAGTTTCCTGATAATACAGTGCTAGTAACGTTTTATCCTGTGTGACATTAATGATGTTATTGTTGTTATTAACTGCCTTTGAGTTGTTCCAATTTATAGTGACCCTGTATAGGGTTTCTGAGGAACGACTGGTGGGTTTGAACCACCAAATTTGTAGTTCAAATTGACCTTACAGCCCACTGCTTGTCCTACAGAGTAACACCAAGACTCTAATATTAATGATAGAATAATTTCTGTATTCTATTCAATCACCTTTCGTTGGCATGAGTACATATATGAACCTCAGGTAGTTGTCTTCTTAATTTCTTAAAACTGATTACTTCTAGCATTGCAATAGGTTGTTGAAGCATCTTGTCTTAGTGCTGGTGTGGTGCCGTAGGAAAAGCACTGGAATGCTAACTACAAAGTTGGTAGTTCAAACCCACCAGCCACTCCTCAGAAACCCTATATAGGGATACTGTGAGCCACAACAGACTTCACGGCACTTGCCAACATCAACAACATAAGAGAAATACCATGAGTGGAAAGCTTTTAACAAATAGAAATTTATTCTCTCACAGCATAGAAGGCTAGATGTCCAAAATTAGGGCACCAAATCCAGGGGAAGGCTTTCTCTCTATGAGGGATCTGAGGGGAAAGTTCTTGTCCCCTTTCAGCATCTGTGGGCTTGGCTTCCCTTGGAGATCTCTATGTGTTTTGGTATGAATTATTTCCTGAGCCTAAAAGGTTACAAGTGCAAGGACCTTGGACTAAAGGATGAACTCCATTCTCAGCTCTTCTTTCTTGATGGTCCTGAGGTTTCTTATATTCTATTTGCTTCTATTTTGTTTTATCTGTTGCAAACTGCAACCCACACCCAAGGAAACTCCTTTTACATTACATCACACCTATGACATGATTACAGGTGGCTGTGGGGAAAGCATTTCGTTAATGAGTCTTCTCCAGTCTTGATGCCGTATTCTCATTCATAGAATCCAGTTTCTTGGATTATTTGCCCATTATACAAAGTGAGCAAGTATGGTGAAAGAATAGAACCCTGGTGTACACCTTTCCTGATTTTAAACAATTCAATGTTCTCTTGTTCTGTTCCAATGATTACCTCTAATTCTACCTTTAAGTTCCTCATGAGCACAATTAAGTGTTTTGGAATACTTTAACTGTTCTTTGCAATATTATCCATAGTTTATCATGATCCACACAGTAGAAAGCCTTTGCATTGTCAATAAAGCATAGGTGAACATCTTCGTAGTATTCTCTGCTTTCAGCCAAGATCCATCTGATGTCAGCAATGATCTCTCTTGTCCATGTCCTTCCTTGTCTGAATCTGACTTGAACCTCTGACAGTTCCCTGCCAATTGTTGCAGCCATTTTAGAATTATCTTTAGCAAAATTGTACTTGCCTGTGATATTAATGATATTTTCTGATGATTTCGGCTTTCTGTTGGGTTGCCTCTCTTTGGAATCGGCAGAATTATGGATCTGTTGCAATCAGTTGACCAGGTAGCTGTCTTCCAAATTAAAAATTTTTTTTTGCATCGATAAGTGAGTGCCCCCAGTGCTGCCACAGTTAGTTGAAAAATTTCAGTTTGTCTTACATCAGTTTCCAGAGCCTTGTTTTTTTTCAATGCCTTTAGTGTACTTTGGATGTCTTCCTTCAGTCCCATTGGCTCTTGATCATATGCTACCCATTGAAGTGGTTGAACATCAACTAGTTCTTTTTGGTACAGTAACTCTATGTACTCCTTCCATCTTTTTTTTTTTTTTTTTAATTCTTTCCGTTGTTGTTGTTGTTGTTGTTTTCAGGTGACATCGAGTTGGAACTGCCTCATAGTGACACCATGCACAGCAGAACGAAACAATGTCCGATCCTGGTCCAACCTCATTACCGCTGCCACACTCGATGCCATCAATGATGCCACCTGGCCGATCCACCTCATTGGGGGTCTTCCTCTTTTTCTCTGACCCTCCACCTTACCCAGCATGACATCCTTCTCCAGCGACTGTTCCCTCGTGACAATATGTCCAAAGAATAAGAGATGAAGCTTAGCCATCTTGACCTCCAAGGAGCACTCTGGCATGCACTTCTTCAAAAACAGATCTATTGGTTCTTTTGGCAGTCCATGGCACTTTTAGTATTCTCCAACACCACAATTCAGAGGCATCAATTCTTCTACGATCTTCCTTATTCACTGTCCAGCTTTCGCATCCATATGAGGCTATTGAAAATACCTTGGCTTGGGTCAGGCACACCTTAGTCC
>NW_006408520.1:36718481-36720202 GCF_000296735.1 Chrysochloris asiatica | reverse complement strand
CCAAGAGCTGAACAGAAAATTTCAAAGATCAGCTTGAGAAGATAAAACCAAATACTATAATTCTTTCCATAGCATTCACTAATTTGCCCAAAGAATCCTTTAATATTTCAAGTCGAGTCTTGAATGTTTTCTTCAGTTCTTTCAGCTTTAGAAAGACTGAGTGTGTTCTTCACTTTTTGTTTTTAACTCCAAACCTTTCCACATTTTATTAAAATATTTACCTTTGTCTTCTCATGATGCCCTTTACATTTTTCTGTTCAGCTCTTTTACCTCCTTATTTCTTCCATTTGTATTAACATCACTAAACTGGAGAGCAAGTTTCAGAGTCTCTCCTGCTATCCATTTTGATCTTTCTTTCTTTCTTGTCTTCTTAATAATCTTTTATTTTTTTCCTGTATGTGATGTTCTTGATGTCATCCATCCACTTTTCTGATCTTTCAGTATGTCTTCTTAAGAAGATTGATCACTTCTTAAGCTTATCTCTAAATTCCAGTGGGATATGTTCAAAGTCAAATATTGATTCTCGTGGACTTGTTTTAATTTTCTTCAGCTTCAACCTGAACTTTCAAGAGACTCTATATGACAGAGAAGATCTGCCTCATAGACTTTCCAAGACTGTAAATCTTGCAGAGATATCTTTCTTCCATGGGTCTGCTGACAGAATTGAAACACTAAGTTTTGGGTTGGCAGCTGAGCAGTTTAACATCTATACCACCAGGATTCTTACCTATAGTATGGTTATTTAAATTTATGGTAACTTAGGAGATAAAATATCTTCTACCAAATCACATAGCTTTAAAGTTATTTAAAATGGAAATTTATCTCAAGAACATATCCCTTCAAAGCCTGTATTCCTAAGGATTCTTCAAAATGACTTACAATTTAGATTATAGAGATACTTTTATCTAATGATAAATGATTCTGGAACTCAAGAGACTTCCAAATCCATAACTTTGTATAAACCTGTGATAAATTCTCCAAGGGTTTCTATGAAGTATCTCTGCCTGAATAGAGGATTAAAATAAGTTGGTTGTAAATATGACAAGTGTATTTGGTCCATGCACTGTTATTGTTCTCAATATTACAGTAAGTTTGAATTATTCTTCAGGATTCTGACTAAAAGCCAAGAAAATGAAGCTCAGAACTGATGTTTCATATTCTCCTTTTTTTTTTCATTTTGAACTCCAGGTGGACTTAGTTTAAATGATCAGACCATCTTTGTAGTGTGCCTTTTAGAAGATCATGTGCCTTTACAATATGCACCGCTGGGTTCCCAGGCCAATGTAAAGAAGACTGAATTCAGTCTGGTAGCATCATGGTAGTAAATTATGCAACATTTCAATACTCACACAAAGTTCATAAACATAAATACCTTGTCCACATTATGATACCTTTCCTTAATTGTTGTTGTTGTTCAGTGACTTTGAGTCAATTCCAACCCATAGTGATCCTGTATAGGGTTTCCAAGGAGTAGCTGGTGAGCTTGAACAACCGACCTTGCAGTTTAAACAACTTTGCAGTCTGGTGCATTAACCCAGGACTCCCTTATTAAGTTCTCGCTGCTTGAAGTTCTTGCTGCTCGCAGTTCTCGCTCTTTGAAAATTTCAAAGATCAGCTCGAGAAGATAAAGCCAAATACTATAATAAAATATGCAAAGATTTAGAATTAGAAAACCAAAAAGGAAGAACATGGTCAGCATTTCTCAAGCTCGGGGAACTGAA
>NW_006408520.1:36707169-36717171 GCF_000296735.1 Chrysochloris asiatica | reverse complement strand
AAGAATTGATGCCTTTGAGTTGTGGTGTTGGAGGAGAATACTGAAAGTGCCATGGACTGCCAAAAGAACCAATAGATCTGTTTTGGAAGAAGTGCGGCCAGAGTGTTCCTTGGAAACCAGGATGGCTAAGCTTCGTCTCTCATACTTTGGACATATTGTCTGGAGGGAGCAGTTGCTGGAAAAGGATGTCATGCTGGCTAAGATGGAGGGTCAGAGAAAAAGAGGAAGAGCCCCAATGAGTTGGATTGGCCAGGTGGCATCATTGATGGCATCGAGTGTGGCGGAGGTAATGAGGTTGGACCAGGATCAGACATTGTTTCGTTCTGCTGTGCATGGTGTCACTATGAGTCAGTTCTGACTCGATGGCACCTGACAACAACAACAACAACAACAACAACCCTTATTAAGTTCCTTTTAATCAATATATCAACTCTTATACAATTAGAGCAATAAACACAATAAATAGCAACTGGATCTTTTTCAGTTTAAATGATAGAAATTTATCCCAATAAACTGTCATTAATTTTACAGTAGCAATCCCAGACCATGTAATTACCTGTTGAGGGCTATCCAAGTCATGTTGATAAGAGTTATCTCTAAGATGAGGTATGTGCTTGCAATCTGAATGCTAAAGTGCCATGGAGTCAGTTCTGACACGTAACTATCCTATGTAGTGTTTCTGAGGAGCAGCTGGTGAGCTTGAACTGCTGGCCATGCAGTTCAAACCAGTGCATTAACCCGCAGTGCCACCCAGGACTCCTTGCAATCTGAATGTGGCTGTGTGCCATGCAGTCAGTTCTGACTCATAGTGACCCTGTATAGTGGAAAGAAAATACTAGTATTAGGACCTCTTGTTATATTTATTTTATTTAACCTTTTAAACTTTTATTTTGGGATGTTTACAATGTAAATAATATGTAAGTATATTGTTGTTGTTGTTAATTGCTTTTGAGTATCTTCTGACTCATAGCTGAACAAAACACTGCCTGGTCCTGTATAATCCTCACAATATTTTATATAAATAAATGTGCATTTACTGAATATTTGTGATTAAAAAATTTTTTTAAAACCTGTGTTTGGAGATTCCTAGTCTATAAGACTATGTTGTTGTTGTTGTTAGGTGCCATTAAGTCAGTTTTGACTCTAAGCAACCCTGTATAGGATATACGAAGAGCATCTAGTGAGTTCAAACGTGCCTTATGGTCCAGTGCATTTATTCTGTAGCACTACACCTGGACTCCTATGCTGTTGTTGTTTGGTGCCATCGATTCAGTACCAACCCATAGCGACCTTATGCACAGCAGAATGAAACAATGCCTGGTTCTGGGCCAACTTCACAATTGTTGCCACACTTGAGCCCACTGATGCTGCCACTTTGCTAATCCATCTCGCTGGAGTTCTTCCTCTTTTTCTCTGACCCTTCAACTTACCGAACATAATATTCTTCTCCAGTGACGGGTCCCTCCTGACAATATGTCCGAAGTATGAGAGACGAAGTTTGACCATCCTGGCCTCTAAGGAACACTCTGGCTTCACTTCATACAACACAGATCTGTTGGTTCTTTTGGCAGTCCATGGCAATTTCAGTATTCTCCTCCAACAACATAACTCAAATGCATTAAATCTTCCACGGTCTTCCTTATTCAATGACCAGCTTTTGCATGCATATGACATTATTGAAAATACCATGGCTTGGGTCAGGTGCACCTTAATCCTCAAGTTGACATTTTTGCTCTTCAACACTTTAAAAAGGCCTTGTACAGCAGATGTGCCTAATGCAATACGTTGTTTGATTTCTGCTTCAATGAGTGTTGATAGTTGATCCAAGAAAAATGAAGTCCTTGAAAACATCAATCTTTTCTCTGTTGCTAAGAATGTTGTTTATTGTTTCAGTGGTGAGGATTTTTGTTTTCTTTACATTGAGATGCAATCCATACCGAAGGCTGTGGTCTTTGATATTCATTATTAATATTTTAACTCCTCTTTGTTTTCAACAAGCAAGGTTGTATCATCTGCATATTGCATGTTGTTAATGAGCCTTCCTCCAATCCTGATGCCACATTTTTCTTCATATAACCCAGATTCTCAGATTGTTTACTCAGCATACAGGTTGATTAAGTATCATGAAAGAATACAACACTGTCTCACACCTTTCTTAGTTTTAAACCATTCAGTGTTTCCACGTTCTGTTTAAACAACTGCCTCTTGGTCCATGTACAGATTCCTCATGAGCACAATTAAGTGTTCCAGGACATACATGATTTGCAATGCTGTCTATAGCTTGTCATGATCCACACAATCGAAAGCCTTTGCATAGTCAATAAGCACAGGTAAACATCTTTCTGGTATTCTCTAATGAGAATTCATCGGACATCAGCAGTGATATCCTTCATTCCACGTCCTCTTCTGAATCCAGCTTGAACCTCTGGAAGTTCTCTGTCAATGTATGTTTGCAGCCATTTCTGTATGACCTTTAGTAAAACTTTACTTGCATGGGATATCAAAGATATTGTCCGATGATTTCCACATTCTGTTGGGTTACTGTTTTTTGAAATCAGGATAAATTCGGACCTCTTCCAGTCAGCCAGATAGTTGTCTTGCAAATTTCTTGTCATAAATGACTGAGTACCTTCGGTGCCACCTTATTTTCTTGAAAGATTTCAATTTTTATTCCATCAATTCCTGGTGACTTGTTCTTTACTAATTCCTTCAATGCACCTTGGACTTCTTCTTTCAGTATCATTGGCTTTTGATCATATGCTACCTCTTGAAACGGTTGAAAATCAACCATTACCTTTTGGTAGAGTGACTCTGTGTACTCCTTCCATCTTCTTTTGATGCTTTTTGCATCATTCAATATTTTGCCCAGAGAATACTTCAGTAATGAAATTCGAGGCTTGAATTTTTTTCTTCAGTTCCCCAGCTTGAGCATTGCTGAGCGTATTCTTCCTTTTTGGTTTTCTGACTCCAGATCTTTGCACATTTTGTTTTAATATTTATTTGACTTTATCTTCTCGAGAGGATCTTTGCAATGTTCTGTTCAGCTCTTGGACCTCCTCATTTCTTTCATTTGCTTTAGCATCTCTACAGTGAAGAGCAAGTTTCAGTGTCTCTTCTGACATCCATTTTGACCTTTTCCTTCTTTCTTGTCTTCTTAATGACTTTTTGCTTTCTTCATGTATGATGTTCTTGATGTCATCCCACAACTCCTCTGGTCTTTGGTCTTTAGTGTTTAATGTATCAAATCTGTTCTTCAGATGATCTTCTTCAGGTGGGATATATTTAAGGTAATATTTTGTTTTTTGTGGACTTGTTTAGACTTACTTCAGCTTCAGTTTGAATTTGAATATGAACAATTGATGGTCTGTCCCACAATCTGCTCCTGTCTTTGTTTTGACTGATGATAAAGAGCTTTTCCATTGTCTCTTTCCGCAGATGTAGTCAATTTGGTTTCTGTGTATTCCATCTGGTGAGGTCCATGTGTATAATTACCTCTTATGCTGTCTAAAGAAGGTATTTAGCATGAACAAATAATTGATTTTTCAAAATTCTATCATTTGATCTCCAGCATCACTTCTATCAATCACAAAGGCCATGCCTTCCAACCACTGATCCTTCCTCTCTGTTCCCAACTTTTGCATTCCAATTATGAGTTATGATCAATACATCGTGATTGCATATTTGTTCAATTTCAGTTTGAAGAAGTTGGTAGAATTCTTCTATTTCATCCTCACTGGTTTTAGTGATTGGTGCATAAATTTGAATAATAATGGTATTAACTGGGCTTCCCTGTAGGCACATGGATATTATTCTATCACAGACTGCTTTGTACCTCATGACTGATCTGGAATGTTCTTTTGGATAATGAATACAACACCATTCCTCTTCAATTTGTCATTACCAGCATAGTAAACCAGGTGGTTGTCAGATTCAAAATGGCCAAGACCAGTCCATTTCAGCTCACTAATGCCTAAGATATCAATGTCTATGTATTCCATTTAATTTTTGACAATTTCCAATTTTCCTAGTTTCATACTTCATACATTCTATGTTCTGATTATTAATGGATGCTTACAGCTGTTTCTCTTCATTTTGAGTTGTGTCCCATCAGCAAATGAAGGTTCCGTGGGCTTTATTCCCACAGGCTTTACTCCATTTGCATCATCATTATCAAGTGCATCAAATTTAGTTTGGTGAGTTAGGAAAGCATCCCCAAGGAAGTGATATTTTGCTGGAATGTGAAGGATGAGGTTAAAATATGAGGGGCTGCATAAAATAATTCATGGAAAAATGAAATAAAAAATAGTAGAATTTTTCTAAGAACTTTTGAATTCTCCTTATAAACACGATCAGAAAGTAATTCTTTAATGTGGAAAAAGGGAATGTCCAAATGCTCTGAGATGAGAATGATTTTGTCCCAGTCATCATTGGAAGAAGACTAGCATGACCAGAACAGAATGTGTGAGGTAGAGAAGCAACACGGAATGAGATAGCAAAGATAGGAGGAACTAGATTGACTGAGTACACAGAGTCTGGAAACTTCATCAAGAATTTGAGATTTTAATCAGGAGCAATTCAAAGATATGAAAAGGTCTTAAGTAGGGATTGACAAGATCAGAGTTCTTTCTCTTTGTAACAATCTTGGGGTATAGTGTTGATAAGAGATTGTAGATAACAGTATGAACATCAAACAAAAAGTAACATTGCCATATCCCTTTAGACAAAGCCCTCAAGAGAGAGGAGATATTTCCTCTTACTGAACCACCTCAGGGTCCTTGGTATCACAATGGTTAAATGCTTGACTGCTAACAAAAATGGTAGGTGGTTTGAGTCCATCAGTCAGTCTGTGAAACGAAGATGCAGCACTCTGCTTTCATCAAGATTTGCAGCCTTGGAAACACTATGGGACAGATCTACTCTCTCTGTGAGTCAGAATTTGACTTAAAGGTAATAGTTTTACTTGATTTGGGGTAAGTACCTCAGGTATCCACAGAAGTGTTTGGTAAATTGTGTTGTTACTGTTGAACTGCCAACCTTGCAGTACAGGGCATTATGCCACAGTGCCATGCCAGGACTCCTGGAAATCATGTAGTGTTACTTATATGAATCAGAATCAACTGTATGGCAGCAGGTTTTTTTCATATAGATATATGAGTATATATAGATATATATATATATATATGGAAATGATTATAAAATAACTCTTGGGAATTTCATTAAATGAATCAGAGGGACTGGGGTATCTAAATTCCCTCATTTCCTGTTATGTGAGTTCTATAAATTCTAGGGTTCAAAATTTCTTTGAAAACATATGGAGGTTTGAGGTGCTGGCATGCATCAAATTCCTTAGTAAAGCAAGACTGGTGAATATGCTTTTAACTTTAATACTAAGCATTGTTGTAATTGTCTCACAGCTATTTAATCAGATATTGACTGCAGTGGATCTCATCATGTGAATTCAAGCAAAGGGCATGTGCCCTTAACAAAAATATGTAAGGCAACTCTGCATTAGATCACTGCCACCCACACTCATTTATGGTCTAGAGAAGACAAACTCTTCCAAATGTTTCTAATTTTTATTCTGCTGAAGACTCGTGCAGATACTTCCCAGGAATGTTCTTATTCCATCCACTGTAATTGCTTGGTCCATCTACTTTGTTTCTCACAATGCAAAGAAAACCAAAATCCTCAAAACTGTGCCAATAAATAACATCATGATTAACAGAGAAAATCTGACATTGTCTAAGACTTCACTTTTCTTGGATTCACCATCAATGGAACCAGCAGTCAAGACATCAAAAAACAGTTTACATTATGCAAATACACTGCACAAGACATCTTTAGAGTGTTAAAGAGCAAAAAGTATCATTTTGAAGATTAATGTGTGCCTGACCTAAGCAGTGGTATTTTCAGTCACCTCACATACATGTTGGACAATGAATAAGGAAGACCTTAGAAAAATGGATACGTTTGAGTTATGGTGTTAGAGAAGAATATTGAAAGTACCACGGTCTGTCAGAAGAACAAACAAATCTGTATTGGAAGAGGTATAGCCAGAATGCTCCTTGGATGCCAGGATGGTGAGACTGTCTCTAGTACTTTATGTTATCAAAAAGAACAAATCCCTAGAGATGTACATCATGCTTGGTAAAGTGGACGGTCAATGAAAAAGAGAAAGACCCTCAGTGAGACAGAATGACACAGTGGCAGCAACAATGGACTCAAAATAACAATTGTAGAAATGGCACAGGACCAGGCAATGTTTTTTCTATTTTGATAGGGTTGCTATGAGTCGAAACCAGTTCGATGGCACCTACCAACAACAACAGCATCAAAATATCAATTCTTTGTTTGTCTTCCCTTTACTGAAGTCTGAAGTTGTATATTCAGCCTTTTCCTATCTCCTCAACTTTACCCTTCTCCTGTTGTTGTTGTTGTTGTTGTTGGTGATTTCCTTGTTTCATATTCAACTTTCTAAATGTTCAATTATTATTATTTTAAAATTTTTATTCACAGCACTTACTACTCCCTAGATTTTTTTTCTAAGCCATCATAAAGACACATCAGCATTATCTATTTGAATGATTCAGATTTTTTTTAATGAAATCATTCCTTTTGTCAAACTTACCTTTTCAAAAATATGAGATATATCAACCACTTGGAATTCTGCATTCATGCAATCTTATATTTTTCTTGCTATGCTTGCAGAAGGGCACTGATATGCTCAGGCAGAGGGTGTAACAAACGTTTCTAAAATGTGCTGAAAATGTAACAACTGCTCACACTACACCATACTTAACATACTCAAACAACACCATACTCACACAACACCATATTCCTTTCCTTGTCTCTCTTGTCTTCCCATGATACAAAAAGAATGAATACTCTCTTCCATAAACAGTTACTTCAGCTAGAGATTTTTAGACTGCAGTCACAGGATGACTGAAATGTCTGTTCCACAAGCATAAAATACACCTAGTGATTGAGATATAAAAGAGTCAGCTTTAAGTGTTTCATTAAAATCACTGCAAATACTATGTATAACAATTTATAAAGAACTCATGAACTGCTTGTTTAATAAATGAGGTTCATCTATAGTAAATGTCTTGGTGCAACCGAAGTGGCTCTAATCAAATTGGGGACAGATGAGTTCTGTAGATGTAGCTTATTTCGTTAATTTACTACTGTTTAGGGTTCATAGTCAATGGCCAATTGATATTATTTGTGACAACACTAAATAAAATAACTAAAGGAAAATAAGTTGCATGATGTATTGCAAAGATAAATCACAGCCCAGCATGTGGGGAGATGAAAGCCTCCAGCAGAAGCACTTAGCACACATCATTTGATTCCCATTCGTCAGCCTCAGTGCCTGTGGCTCAAAAAGAATGCAAAGGTAAATGAACACCAAAATATGATTTACAGCACTGGAAAGCAGTCCTACCCAAATAAATCAAGGTTCCACTTCATTTCAGTCATTGGTTTATTCATAATACAGGGTGTCTACAATCAAGTGTTGCCATTGTAAACAAACCCCAACAAAACACACACCTGCATTAGGAGATAGGCATTCTACTGCATGTGCAGAGAGAAGTAAAGCAGTTTTAAATTAACTGCAGCTATTTGGAGAATTGAAAAAGGAAACGGGCAGCACATTTTAAAAGACCTTGCTGGTTTGAGCAATAATATTGTTACATTCTGCTTACATTGTTTGGACAGGAGAAGCAGCATCACTTTCAGCATATGTAGATTTTAAATGTTGAAAAAGACTGTTTATAGACATAGTGCTCTTAAAACTGATGTTGAGACTAATTGAAGGTCCGTACATTCTGAATCCAAAATTTGCAGAACTAAGCTAGGGCAGAAATAATAAGGAAAAATGGGGATACAAAATCTGTATATTGGGGTATTTCTTAAACTATTTTGTTCTGTCAGTTGTGACAACAGTGAAACTGTATAGGTTGCAATTCATAGTGACTCTCATAGTGACTGCTGACCTTGCTTTTACCAGTCCAGTGCTTATCCTACAGCACCACATCAGGCTACTTATAAAATAGTTTAATTGAATTTTCATTCTAAGACTAATAGATTAGAACTGCACTTTTGCTTCTGAAGAACTTTTCTTCTGAATTAAACTAAACACAATAAAAAAGGAAAGTGAAGGGGTTCTGCCATAAACTTATCTGTCACTAGGTAGAAATCAAATTGACAACATCTGTGGAAAAGCTCCATATCATTAACCAAAAAAAGGCCAGGGATAGAGTGTGGAACAGACCATCAACTGCTCATAAGCAAGTTCAGGCTGAAGCTGAAGAAAATGAAAACAAGACCACGAGAGCCAAAATACAACCTTGAACGTATCCATCATGAATTTAGAGAGCATCCGAAGAAGTTTTGATGCATTAGACACTAAAGACAGGAGACCAGAAGACCTGTGGGATGATATCAAGAACATCATACAGGAAGAGAGCAAAAGGTCATTAAGAAGAAAAGAAAGACAGGAAAGACCAAAGTGGATGTCAGAAGAGACTCTGGAGCTTGCTTTCCACCATAGAGATGCTAAAGCAAATGGGAAAAATGAAGAGGTGAAAGAGTTGAATAGAAAATTTCAAACGTCAGCTCAAAAAGACAAAATCAAATATTATAATGAAATGTGCAAAGATGTGGAGTTAGAAAACCAAAAGGGAAGAACCTGCTCAGCATTTCTCAAGCTGAAGGAACTGAAGACAAAATTCAAGCCTCAGTTTACAATACTGAAGGAGTCTATAGGCAAAATATTGAATGATAAGGAAAGCATCAAAAGAAGATGGGAAGAAAATACAGAATCACTGCACCAAAATTTAATGGTTGATGTTCAAACCATTTCAAGAGGTAGCATATGATCAAGAGCCAATGATACTGAAGGGAAAAGTCCAAGGTGCAAGGAAAGCATTGTCTAAGAATAAGTCACTGTGAATTGATGAAGTTCAAATTGAAATCTATCAACAAACTGATACAGAACTGTAGGAACTCACTCATTTATGCCAAGAAATTTGGGAGAAAACTACCTGGCCAACTGACTAGAAAAGATCTATATTTTTGACTATTCCAAAGAGGTTACCCAATGGAATGCAGAAATCATTGGCAAATATCATTAATATTGCATACAAGTAAAATTTTGCTAAAATAATACAAAATTGGCTGCAACCATACATTGACATAGAACTTCCAGAGGTTCGAGCAAGATTCAGAAAAGGATGTGGAATGAAGGATATCATTGCTGATGTCAGATGGATCTTGGCTGAAAGCATAGAAAACCAGAAAGCTGTTTACCTGTGCTTTATTGACTATGCAAAAGCCTTCAGTTGTATGGATCATGACACACTATGGAAAACACTAGACAGAATGAATATCCTGGAATCCTTAATTGTGCTCATGTGGAACCTGTACATAGACCAAGAGTCAGTTGTTTTAACAGAACAAGGGAACACTGAAAGATTCAAACTAGGATAGATGTGGACCAGGGTAATATTCTTTCACCATACTAATTCAATCTGTATGCTGAGCAAATAATCTGAGAAGCTGGATTATATGAAGAAAAACATGGCATAAGAATTAGAGGAAAACTCACTAACAGTCTGCTATGTGCAGATTATACAACCTTACTTGACAAAAGAAAGAAGAATTTAAAGTACTTTTTTTTTTTACCCCAACTTTATTTATTTATTTTTTAAATGTTTTATTGTGAATTGTGTGATAGTCTACATGGGAGAACATCAGCTTTACATTCATTCCATCATCCATCATTTCATTGGCATAGTTATCATCCTGTCCATTCATCCTCACCCAACCAAGGGGTGTATCCTGTGAGCCTGCACACACACACACACACACACACACACACACACACACACCACAGTCCTCAGCCCCTTTCCATCTCCTGATCCCGAGCCCCCAGCCCTACCATCTCTTTTCATTTTCTTCTCTGCCTCCATCCCAGGCCTCACTGCCTCTCTGGGTAGG
>NW_006408520.1:36680635-36705249 GCF_000296735.1 Chrysochloris asiatica | reverse complement strand
GCTTTTTAAATCTTTGCTGTTATTGCTGGTGTGAGATGGTATCTTATTGTTGTTTTGATTTGCATCTCTCTAATGGCTAGTGATCGTGAACATTTCTTCATATGTTTGTTGGCTGCCCAGATCGCCTCCCTGGTGAAGTGTCTGTTCATATCCTGTGTCCATTTTTTGATTGGGTTATTTGTCTTGTATTTGTAGATGTGTAGTAATTTCCTATATGTTTTAGAGATGAGTCCCTTATCCGATATGTCATTGCAGAAGATTTTTTCCCAGTCTGTGTTTTCCCTTTTTACTCTCTTGGTGAAGTCTTTCGATGCACACAAGTTTTTAATTTTTAGTATGTCCCACTCATCTATTTTGTCTATTTTTGTTTGTGTGTGTTTCAGAATGTGTGGCAGTCTGAATATTCCCTGAATTAGTGCCCTCACGTTCGTCCCTATTGTTTCATTGATGATCTTCATAATTTTAGGATTCACATTTAGATCTATAATCCATGTTGAGTTCATTTTTGTATAGGGTGTGAGGCAAAGGTCTTGTCTCAGTCTTTTACATATCGCTTTCCAGTTCTGCCAGCATGATTTGTTAAAGAGACTGTCTCTTCCCCCATGCAATGTGTCTAGGCACTTTGTTGAAAATCATTTGGCTGTAAGTGGTTGGGTTAATATCTGGATTCTCAATTCTATTCCATTGATCAATGTCTCTTTTGTTGTACCAGTACCAGGCTATTTTGACCACTATAGCCATATAGTATAGTTTGAAATCGGGGAGTGAGAGACCTCCAACCATGTCGTTCCTTTTAAGTAGTGCTTTGCTTATCCTAGGTCTCTTAAAGTACTTATTAATGAAGATCAAAAACCAGTTTTTGAAATGGGTTACACCTCCATGTAAAGAAATTTTAAAAATCCTCACCACTGGACCAATAAACAACATCCATATAAATGCAAAAAATATTGAACTTTTCAAAGATTTCATTTTGCTTGGATCAACCATAAACATCCATATAAGCAGCAGTTAAGAAATCAAACCAAGTATTGTATTAGGCAAATCTGCTGCACAAGACCTCTTTGAAGTGTTGCAGAGCAAAGATGTCAGTCTGAGGACTAAGGTGCACCTGAACAAAGTCATGGTATTTTCAATAACCTCATATGCATGTGAAAGCTGACAATGAATACGGAAGACCATAGAAGAATTGATGCATTTGAGTTATGGTATTAGCGGAGCATATTAAAAGTACCATGGACTGCCCAAAGAACAAACCAATCTGTGTTGGAAGGAGTGCGTTTTGGAAGCCAGGATAGCCAAACTTCATCTCTTATACTTATGACATATTATCAGGAGGGACAAGTCCCTGGAGAAGGATATCATGTTTGGTAAAGTGGAGGGTCATAGAAAAAAAAGTAATACCACCCACAAGATGTATTGGCACAGAGGGAGCAGCAGTGGGTTTAAAGGTAACAGTGATTGTGAGGTTCATGCAGGACCAAGCAATGTTTTGTTCTGTTGTACATAGGGTCGCTGTACACAGTACTGACTCAATGGCACCTAACAACAACTAACAAGGTAGATATAGGTGATTGCATTCCATGAACATAAATACTACTATAGTTTATTTTTATTAATAATGTGTAAGCAAGGAAAGGAAGCACAGTGATACTACAGGATAAGCACGGGGCTGCAAACCACAAGGTAAGCAGTTTCAGTCTACTAGCTGATCTGTGGGAGAAAGATGCGGTTTTCTGCTCCCACAAAGATTTACAGTGAGTTGGAATCAACTCGATAACACTTAACAACAACAACAAGAGATTAAAACAAATAATCAATTGAAAACAACAATGAAACAAAAACATCCTTAACATTATAGAATTTTAGAACTAGGAAAGACCTTCTAGATCATTTAAAAGTGTAATTACCAAATTCAGCAATGGAGATCCCAGGAGGTAAAATGAGTTAGATACAATCACTCTTGGATTGTTAACAGAGTCAGGCTACAATCTTGGGCTCCTGACTTCCTTTTTGGTGTATTCTATTAGTTCCAGAATCCTGGTGTGGTGCTTTGGGTAAATGCTACAGACTACAAAGCCATTTGAACAGCAAGATCGGTGGTTCAAGCTCACCAGCTGCTCCTTGGAAACCCTATACAGGGACGCTATGGATTGGAACCAATTTGGTGGCACTTAACAACAACAGCAATTAGTTTATCCAGCTTAAAGCAAAGTTTCACAGAAGAATTTAAACATTTTTAGAAATGTATAGGCAAACATCTATTGAAGCAATTGTACCTCTAATGTTTATTGTGATATGTGATATTGTGAAATGAAAGGGGAAACGATCCACCTTCTTACATATCCAGTGGGTATGAGTGTGTTTTAACCTGTGTGTGTTTATGTGTGTGCATGTGTGTATGTATATATATCATGAACTCATTATTTTAAGTTGCCTACTTTTCTTATAACTTATAGCCATGTTTCGTTTGGCTTTAGTATATTAAAATAATTTTCCCAAGATACATTTAGTGTGTGGTTTCCAACATGGAAGTGGCTTCCCTGAGGTTATTTTAAGCATTGTTGCACTTAAATCGCTTTTGTTTTCCCTCCTTCCTAATTGTGTCCTGAGAAAGACACACTGGACTGATTTGCAGCCTACTTAATGCCAACTCTCCAAAGGATATGCATAGAGTATTCTTTCTCTAACAAGCTGCAAAGCAACTGTCTTCAGAAGCATCGAAAGCCAAGTACAAAGTGCTTTATATATAATATCTTTCCTTGGAAATAACGTAGTCCTTTCCCCCCAGTATTTGTACTGCAAAATACTGCTTATATAATTGAAAGTTAATATTTTATCCCTAGTTGCAGAGGTATTACAAATTACCAGACCTATACAACCATACTGCCTGAAGTTAAGATTATACATCTCCAAGGTTTAAATAGGTGTTTGCCTAAGAGCAGCATTCTCCATAGAAATCAAGTTTTCAGAAAGAAAGCAAAAACAGTTGGGTTTTCATTCTATAACCATTGAAATTGCACTTCTTTTTGTTAATGATTGAATAAATCAGAATTTCAGTGGTGTATTCTCAGCATTTTATCCTATTTATTCCATCTGTTATGGGAAAGCACAAGCATCTTGAGAAATAACCCACTTTATAGTCAAAAAGTATAGTCTGCAAATTTAAGCTGTTTATTGTGGGATAAAAATAACCATAAAACAAACAAGCTCTCCTTGACTATTTGTGCCCCTGGTTGAAGAGCTCTTCCATACCCTTGAAGGGTTTTGGCTATAAAATACCTTGAAAAACAATTTCTCACAGTCCTAGCTCACATGTAGGAAGCTGTTTCTCTCATTCTGATTAGCTTGACTACAGGTTTGCCTGGGGATTAAATAAACTAGCTCACTTCCAAAACCCCTTCGAGGGAGAAAAGGTCTCATCTCTCTTTTGTAGCTTTCAGTTCTAGCTCTTGACACGCAGGTGGAGGTTTTTACTTAGCTGGAACAGAGCATAGAAATAAAAACCCAAAGAACATGAAGGCTTCCTGTGGCCCTGCTGTGAAATGAGATTCTGGCCCACCCCTCCTGGTTCATGTTTTCCCTACCTGTTACAAACCATTTATTTTTATAACACCTTTAATGAAAGTGACCTGTAGAAAGATCTTTCTCTGAAGTGGTGGTGAAGGACGAAAGAAAAATGAACAGGGGATTAAAGTGCTGTAGGTAACCATCAAGGAAATAAAAGGAATAAGTTTTGGAAAGAAAGATAAGTTACTTTTAATAAGTACTTTTCTAAATAAAATAACATCATGCACGAGAGGAGGAAAATCTAGTTGAGCAAACTCCAACTGTAATTCATTTGACAACTATGCATTCAATGTGAAACCCCATTCAAGCTTCACTTCTGCAATCTTTGTCTTTTCAGTGTTTGAATGCTCCCTCTCATTGCTATAAATATCTGTGCTTCAAAGTTTACATTTTAATAGCATAATATATTCCATGGAGCTATTTTTAAACTTGTTTCCAAATTTACAATCACTCAACATGTTAGTACTTTGAATGTCAAAAAGCTGGTACAACAAATTCTTTTTCTTTTTTATATTTATCTGATACTAAAGCTTGAGGGGGAATTCAAAGTTTCCCTTCCAAACATGCTTGTAGATTATTTCCTTGTTTGGCAAGAGTATGGAATTTACCATCACTTGGGAAAATTCTGGAGTCAAGCTGTGAAATTGAACAAAATTTTCATCAGCAAAAATTGAGTTTGAAAAACATGTGTTTCCCCTTTGGTAACAAGAGGATGCAAGGTAGATAGGAAGCTGGATTGGAGAGTTCAAGCCTTCATTATTCTTTCCTGTGTAACTGTTCAGCAGCAAGGAAAAGAAAGGAGAGGCATGCCAGCTGCAGTGCCCAAAGCAAGATCTTTGTGAGAGTGATAGAACTCAAAGGAGCAAACCAGGTGTCCACCCCCTTGATCTTAACGCACAACATTTGTATACACATCGAAAAAGCAAGGCAAGCCAGAAAAGGACAGACCACTGGGGAAAATGGAGAAAGAAAGTAGAGAACAAGGAATCTTAAGTTGATTCTGAGCCCTGTCTGTATTCATAGAAGGTGTGCTGAAAAATAGTTCAAGATCTGTATTTGCATAACATAATTGGCTATTTCCTTAAGATATCTAATAAACTCAATGCAAAGGACACATTTTTGGGGGATAATAACTGTTTAAGTTGTTATAGCACTTTATATTACCATGTTTGATCTCATCCCATACAACAACACTGTCCACTAAGTTACATTTACTCTAAAAGAACTTAGAGCTCACAGAGGTTAAATAGTTTCCCCACAGGTCTGAATTTGGCTTATAGATGGCTCTCAATGTTTTAATGTCATAGAACCAACCAGATTTATATAAAAAGTAAAATCCCACTACCCATTATTCTCAGAATAAATATTAGTCAAATCACCCCTAAGACTTCTTTTGTAAAAATCAAATGTATTGCCTTAAAACAATATAGAGAAAATTAGGGTAAGCTCTCCTTCAACCTTAAGGGTCAGTTCAGTCCGTTCTTGTTCTATACATATAAAGTAACTTCCACATCCCATTGCTCGAAGGTAATATTTATGACTATCCTTTTATTCCTGGTGCTGACATTAACATTGTGGCTCTTACTCTTGTGTGAGGGAGAAAATCACCAATATCACAGCCATTTCCACATAAACAATTAGTGCACCTGTTGTTGTTTTGCAAAGTGGGTTACCAGACGTGGTTCTTGTCCACTGGGATCTTAAAGACAAAGGAAGGCAACCTAAAGGACATACAGACAACTAAACAAGCAATGAGACTTGTACACAGGCACATATGTGCTAGTGCCTATTTGCATATGGAAATGTCGACTTTGTAGATTCAAGTTAATGATGTTTTGCTTTTGTCAATCCATTATGAGTTGTCAGCTATTAAAATCTGGCCCCAAGTGGTGTCTCAGTGCAGTGACTTGTCTGATCCTGCTGTTCTGTTGTGTAGGTTAAGATTTCAATGCTCCCACTGAGCTTCAGGGAATTCTTAACTTGTAAAGACTGTGTATTCAGAGTTACTGATGTTTCAAAAAACAGCTTAGCCAAACATCAATATTTTTTCTTAATTTTTTTTTAAGTAGTTTAACAAATAGTAAATCAAATCATCTGTTTATCACTCCTTATAAGGTGGAGTTTACTGAAAACTTTGTGAACTGCGAGCAAAATTTAAAACAATTTCTATTAGGATTTCAAACAGTGATAGACTAATTAAGACTAAATAACTCTGGTGTTGCAGTATTTAAGCACTTAGTTGCTAACTGAAAAGTCTGCAATTTGAATCCCCCACTGCTGCTCCACGGGAGAAAGATGTGGCAGTCTGTCACTGCAAAGATTTACCACCTTACCATGGGCTAATGTGCCAGACTACAAAGCCGTTTGAACTGCAAGATCCGCAGTTCAAGCTCACCAGCTGCTCCTTGGAAACCCTACACAGGGTCACTATGGGTTAGCATTGACTCAACGACACTCAACAACAATAACAAACCCTATGGAGAGTTTTACTTTGAACCTGTAGGGTTGCTATTAGTCAGAATCAATTCCATGGCAATGGATTTGGGTTTTGGTTTGATAACTTCTCCATTTTTAAGTTTTTCCATGGAAGAAGTATTATGAGATATCTTTTTCTTACCTAAAACAACCTTAAGGCCATATTGAAAATATCTTATGTTTTATGGTATAATTTGATGTCTATACTAGAAGGAGGTAAGAAAACACGAAAATTATTGTCAATCTTCCCTTTATACAGTAGCTAGTATAGATGTTTCTATTTGATATGGTAACTATGCCAGACAATGGGCTAGGTGCCACACATACATTGTTGTTGTTAAGTGCCATGAAGTCAGTTCCAACTTACAGAGACCCTGCATAGGGTTTCCTAGGAGAGGCTGGTGGGTTTGAACTGCTGAACTTGCAAATTGCACTCCAGTATTTACCCAAGAGAACCACAACAGAACTGTACACATGCAGAGTCTTTCATTTTTCACAATTTCCCCACAGGATAGAATATCTTTTACATCCTACCTCATCACCCTTGAACTGATGAGGATGAATAAGAAATGGAGATAGAATTCAAACTCCAATTTACCTGAATGCACAGCTCATAAAATTTGTCAGTTTGTCACAGCTTGACTGTTGCTGTGATGTTGGAAGCTTTGCTATGACTATTTTAAATATAAGCAGGGTCACTCATGGTTGACAGGTTTCAGCTGAGCTTCCAAACTAAGATTAGGAAGAAGGAGAGGCAAACTGCTTCTGAATATTTAGCCACTAAAAACCTTATGACTAACACCGGAATGTTGACAGATATAGAGCCAGAAAAATGAAAAAAACATGAATAGTATCAGAATATTTTCAGATATAGTGCTAGAAAATGAACCCCTCAGGCTGGAAGACACTCAAAAAATGCCTGGGGAAGAGCAGCCTTCTTAAACTAGAGTTGAATGTGATGACGCAAATGGACGTTCATTTGTTTATGGGCACAACTCAAAATAAGGAGAAACAGCTGCAAATATCCATTAATAATCAGAACATGGAATGTACGAATTATGAATCTAGGAAAATAGAAGATAAAAAAAAATGAAATGGAACCATTAATATTGATATCCTAGGCTTTAGTGAGCTGAAAGGGACTGGTATTGGCCATTTTGAATCTGACACTCATATGGTTTACTGCCAAGACAGACAAATTCAAGAGGAATGGCATAACATCCATCATCAAAAACAAAATGTCAAGATTTATCTTGAAGTACAAAGCTGTCTGTGATAGAATAACATCCATATGCCTATAAGGAAGACCAGTTAATACCACTATTATTGAAATTTATGCACAAACCCCTGAAGTTAGTGATAATGAAACTGTAGAATTCAAAAAATTCCTTCAATCTGAAATTAATAAACATGTAACCAAAATGTGTTTATAATTGCTGGTGATTTGAATGCAAAGATTGGAAATACAGAGGTAGGAACAGTAGCAGGAAAATACGGCCTTATGATAGAAAGGATACTGGAGATTACATGATACAATTTTTCAAGACCAATGACTTCATTGCAATACCTATTTTAAATAACATAAATGGCAGTTATACACATGGACCTCACCAGATGAAATATGTTGTTGTTAAGTACTGTCAAGTCGATTCTGACCCATAGTGACCCTGTATATGGTTTCCAAGGATCAACTGGTGAGCTTGAACCGCCACCTTGCAGTTCAAATGACTTTGCGGTCTGATGCATTAGCTCACAGTGCCACACCAGGACTCCCAAATTGACTGCAACTGTGGGAAGAGATGGTGGAAAAGCAACATAAGCCAAAACAAGACCAGGGGTCAACTGTGGAACAGACTATCAATTGCTCATATGCAAGTTCAGGCTGAAACTGAAGAAAATTAAAACAAGTCCACGAGAGCCAAAATATGGCTGTGAGCATATCCCACCTGAAATAAGCAACCATCTCAAGAACAGTATTGTTGTATTGGACACTAATGACTGAAGACCAAAAGAGTGGTGGGATGACATCTAGAATATCATAAAGGAGGAAAGCAAAAGCTTATTAAAAAGATAGGCAACAAAGCAAAGACCAAAATGGATGTCAGAAGAGACTCTGGAACTTGCTCTCCAGCACAGAGATGCTAAAACAAATGGAAGAAGAGAGAAGGCAAAATAACTGAACAGAAAATTTCAAAGGGCAGCTTAAGATGACAAAGTCAAGTATTATAATGAAATGTACAAATAACTGGTATTAGAAAAACTAAAAGAAAATATGCTTAATGTTTCTCAAGCTGAAAAATCTGAAGAAAATATTCAAGTGTCTACTTGTAATATCAAAGGATCCTATGAGAAAGGAGCTCTGGTAGTATAGTGTTTATGAATCAGGCTGCTAACCTCAAGGTCGGCAGTTCGAAACTACCAGGTGTTCCATGAGAGAAAGATGAGGCTTTCTGCTCCAGTAAAGATTTGCAGCCTCAGAAACCCTGTGCAGGGTCACTATGAGTCAGAACCGACTCCACAGTACTTAACAACAACAACATGAGAAAAATATTGAATTATACAGAAAACATAAAAAGAAGATGGAAGAAATACTAAGAGTTACTGAACCAAAAAGAAGTGGTCGATGTTTATTCACTTCAATAGGTAACATGTGTTCAAGAGCCAATCTACTATGCATGTTCATGACTACCCTAGTCTGCTTGTGAGTTGAAGTAGGGAAAATGCAACAATGAAGACATGGATTGAGATTGACCATGTTCCATTGACCTTGAGATGAGAAAGAGAAGAGGAAGGACTGGTTGGTCTGAAGTCTAGGGAGATGTATGAATTCCCAAGTCTATTGGCACTGACCTAGCCACTGGTGGCTAGAGGTGAGAGGAAAGTGACCAACTGATCTGAAGAGCAGGGAGGCTTGCATGAGCTCCCAAACATGTATCTAGTACCAATTGACCTAGCTTGGATGGCTAGCTGACCAGAATTCAACCAGATGAAGATAAAGATGCTTGGTACTCTGAGAAAATATACATTTCTACAATCTGATGAACTAGAGCTTTGCTTATAAATGCAGTTGCTCAAAATTTCAAACAAAATGTAAGGTTTCATCATATTAAGGATCAAGCTTGTGTTCTCAGTGCACTTGGTTGGTAGGGACAGGCAATTTAAACATTGGTTCTCAAAACTGAGACTCTATAATTCATGAAGTGGCTGGCTTAGAAGCTTTTATGAGTTTGCTTAGTTTCAGAATTGGGTGGGTAATGTAGAATTTCCGCTGAATAGTTTTCCTCTTTTCTATGTGGATCTGGTGGAAGGGTGTGGGGAATGATGGTAGTACGATTTTATTATTTAATTGTGAATAATTTTAACTGGATTAATTGTGATTACCACAACTGTAATCATAGTAGATGTGCAATTAAAAGTGTGGAGTAGTTAATCTTTCATTTCAGCAACAGAGGATCCCTGGACCATCAAGAATGGACAGCATGAGTGGAGCATGATTTCCTACATAGAAGAGTGGAAATGATGGAAATGGCAACGGCATAGAGAGATAGAGTAATTGCTGACTCTGGGCCAATGGACTGAGTAAGGCTATGTGCCTGTGCATAGAAGGCTGGCTTCAAAAATGTACCCTTTGACATTTAAATGAAAATATATTTTTTTGTTTTGTGTACAAATTTTCTTTCTTTCTTTTTTTTGTATGTGTACATCAAATATTTTTGCTTTGCTAATTTGTAAAAAATAAGATGTAAAGGGGAAGCCACAGGGAGGAAGCAGGATAACTGTGTTCGCAGGGAAGTGATTTTAATCATTTAGATGAAAAAATAAGACTGATGATCTTGTTTGTTAACTTCACTCATTTCACAATAAAAATTTTTTTTAAAGTTTTTATTGTGAATTGAGTGATAGTTTACATGGGAGAACATCAGCTTTACATTCATCCTATCATATTTTGTTTATTGCAATGATTATAATCTCATCCATGCATCATCATTCAACGGCATTTGCTTTCATTCCCTCTGTTTTTTTTTTGGTTGTTGTTTTAAAGGATGTATACTGAAGCACTCAAAATATATAAACATTCAAGCAAGCCTGACCCCCAGATGCCAGCTCACAGCTCCTCTCCTTACTTGAGCCCAGAGTCCCCAGTCATTCCATCTCTCCACATCATCATCTCTGCTTTCATCTCTGGTGTCACTGCTTCTCTGGACAGGGTCCTACACTCCGCTCTTCTCCCTTGATGGTCCCAGGGTCCTCCGCTCCTGGACTGCAAGGTCAACCACTCCCCTTCTTTTGCTACAAAATGTCTACCTTTACATTTGTAACACTCACAATCAGTCCTGATACCAATTATTCACTATTGAAACACAAGAGTTCCATCCCTGTCTCCTTTCACCAGTCCCATCTAGAGAGGTGGAAAACACTCAGTGGAGATTCTACCTTCCCCCTCACCCTCCGAAACTAGGTTCCCTCTTGCAGGTTTATAATACAGTCACTTCATGCCTTTGTAACCCCCCAATTTGGGGTAGCCAGTGTCTAAGTTGCCCATCCCTGTCAACTCTGTATACAGAGGGGGTGGGAATGATCTTTCTGTGAAGATTCCTCCCCTCTTTCAATCTACTACATCCATAAGTATAGGTCAATTTCATCAAATTGTAGCAGATTATACTTATTTCCCCCTTCTTTCTTCCTTTAGTTGAGGTCTGCTCATCCAGCCATTGAAGCTAGGTAAGATGGGTACTATCTACAAGTATGGATGTTCTTGTGCATCTCCCCTCACTTCATATCAGCTGTATATTTCACTTTCCACTCTAGTCCTCTATGCCTTTGTCCCTGTCCCTGGGCTTGGAGTCCCCAGGTCTTACTATACTGCTGGACAATCAGGTTTCAATCCAGGTTGGCAGTAGTCTATTAAATGTGGTCAGACTTAGCTCACAGCTTCATTGCTGATTTTCCCCCACTTCCTCTTATCAGTGACCAATGTAGTCACCAGCAACATTACATGCCTGCTCATGTTTTCCCTTTGAGTCTCAGTCTTGGAAGGGGGTTTACCCTGAGGGGGTTTGATTGCTTGCCTTGATGGTTCCCCAGTGAACAACTTGCTAGTTCTTGTAGTAATCAATCAGACTTTCGTTATTGGTTTTTATTTTTACTGCTGATCTTTCTTTCAAGAAGTGTCTTCTGTTCTTCTAGCCACTCCAGGCTGTCTGTTTGTCTTTCAAGTAGAAATTTACCACCTCAGAAGATGCTGGATGAGGATCAGGATTCCACCTATGGTCTTATGCAATGCAAAGTCTCTTCAGAAGCCTTTCATTGGGTACATTCTAGCCCCATTTTAAGTATTCCAATCAGTTATAGTCTGAAGATGGGCTTACAAGATTTCTATAGTGATGTTTCTGGCTATTCCTTTCTCTCCCCTCAAGTGTCTATTTTACAATACTAAGCAAGGGAAACCAAGATTCAAAAGACAGTCAAGCATCTTAACATTATTTCCCCTCTTTTACCCATTCAAACCAGGCCTCAATATCTGTATCCTGGAGCACTGTTGTTCCAAGGTTGAGCATGCATCACTATTTACCTCTGTCCCATTTAGACCATGCAAACCTGCCTAAAACTTCTCCCATCTGCCTTCTTGTGTATTGCCTCCCCACAACACCCAAACTATCCTCTACCACACACCTTACATCTGGATAATCAACAAATAATTGTTTTCCCCTTTTACTGTTGGTATTTTTTCTGAAGCTTTTACAATAATGTTTCTATGCAGTATTTCTCCTTTTGTGACTGATGAATTTCACTCAGCATACTGTCCTAAAGGTTCATCCATGGCATGTGGTGGCTTGCACCTTCCTTGTTATTTTTCAAGGTAGCAAATATTCCATTGTGTGTATGTACCACAGTTTGTTTATCCATTCTACCATTGATGGGCACTTAGGCTGCCTCTATGTTTTTGCTACTGTAAACAATGCTGCTATGAACATTGGTGTGCATATATCTACTCATGTTATGACTTGTATTTCTTGTGGATAAATACCAAGTAGAGGAATTGCTGGATCATAAAGTGTTTGTATCTCCAACTCTCTGAGGAAGAGCCATACTGTTTTCCAGAATGGTTGGACCATTTTGCAATCCCACCAGCAATGTAGGAGGGTCCCAGTCTCTCTGCATCATCACCAGCACTTATTGTACTCTTAAAAGTTACTATTATTTTTAAAAAGCCAATCATACTGAAGGAAGAAGTTGAAGGTGCACTGAAGGCATTAAAGAAGAGCAAGGCTCCAGGAATTGAGGAAATACAAATTGAAATATTTTAAGTAACAGAGGCAGTTTTGGAGGCACTCGCTCATCTATGCCAAAAAATTTGGAAGACAGCTACCTGACAAACCAACTGGAATATATCCATATTTGTTTCCATTTGAAAGAGAGGTAACCCAATAGAAATCTAAAATCATGGTACAATTTCACTACTATAACATGCAAGTAAAATTTGTTTAAGATAACCTAAAAATGACTTCAACAGTACATCAATAAGGAACTGCCAGAAACTCAAGCCAGATTCAGAAAAGGATGTGGAACAAGGATATCATTGTTGACATCAGGTGGATCTTGGCTGAAAGTAGAGAACATCAGAAAATTGTTTACCTGTGCTTTATTGACTATTGCAAGGAGTTTCGATTGTGTGGATTATGACAAGCTATGGATAACATTCCAGAACACTTGATTGTGCTCATGAGGAACATATATATAGACTATGAGGCAGTGGTTCAAACAGAACTAGGGAATACTGAATGGTTGAACATCAGGAAAGGTATGTGACAGGACTGTATTTTCCACCATACTTAATTAAAGGAGCTCTGGTAGCGTAGTGGTTATGAATCAGGCTGCAAACCTTAAGATCAGCGGTTCGAAACTACCAGTCTCTCCGCGGGAGAAAGATGAGGCTTTCTACTCCCGTAAAGATTTACACCCTCGGAAACCCTGTACAGGGTCGCTATGGGTCGGAACCGACTCGACAGCACTTAACAACAACAACAACAACTGAGTCACTAGTCACAAATTGGATCTGTGTCTCCTGCATGGAAGCCAAAACTTCTAATGCTGAACCGCCATTACTCTCCTATGTTCTGGAAGATCACTCTGAGAAACTAGAGATATGAGCCAATAAATGAAAACTCCTTCCTTTTATCTTCCCAGTAAATAATTCTAAGACACATTTCATAAATCTCCTTAGAAAATCCGGCAAGGTGGAACATCGTTTTTCTTGATGGCAGTCAATGAATTAATCCTTGGGTTGGTTTTCCTTCCCTCCCTATTTCACTCTATTGTCTAACTTTTGCTCCATGTGTTCATGTCTATAATATAAAACCTGTTGAACTCTGCCCAAGTTCTGCATTCAAAGTACTTCAAGCTGTGACATGGACATTGTGTTTTAATAATCATTACATGTCTATCTGCTGAAAACATACTTATCATGAAGTATGTAATGTCCTGGTGTGGTGCAGTAGGTTAATGCACTGGAATGCAAAGCTGGTTTGAACCACAACGTCAGCAGTTCAAACTCACCAGCCACCCCTTAGAAACCCTATACAGGGTTGCAATGAGCAGACTTGATAGCACTTAACCACAACAAAGCTTAGAGTCCTGGTGTGGTTCTGTAGAGTAATGCACTAGACCAAAATGTCAGTTTGAACCACAAGATGGATGGTTCAAATTCACCAGCCGCTCCTTGGAAACCCTATACTGGGTTGCTGTAAGTCAGAACTGACTCCATGGCACTTAGCAACAACAACAAAGTATTAGCTTAATATTAGCTTGGGTAAAAGGGTTAAGTTTTTTTATATATAATAGAAAAACTGACCATGCTTAGTTGTTGCCATGTATGTGTGGCTTGGGAGCCTGGGAATTTGCACAATTTGGTGGTAAGTGGACACACATTTTCAGAAAAAGTAACTTCAAATCCCCTTGATTCTAAAATGAATTTAATCAGCACTTAAGCTTTCTAATTGTAAAAATGCTATTCCTTGTTATGGAAATTTGTAATACAATTTTGATCACTCATTCTTTTACAAAAGTGGGCTCTGTAGTTTTACTCTGTATTTTTTCTTCTTCTGATATGAGTATTGATTTTTAAGCAACTAAGTAGCACATGGATTCCTAGTGTAGAGCTGTAGGATCAGTACTGGATTGTGACTACTTAACAACAACAACAAAGATAGCACATATTCTAAAATGATAGACACTCACCTTACTGGTCTATATTCAGTTTGCCAAGAGATATCAATTTTTAAAATAGTTCATAATTAGTATTAATTAAAACAATTTATGAAGAGCTTGTAAGTGAAGTTAGATACTGAAAACAAGTTGAAATTGAACACTTTCTCTGTTACCTCCTGATCAATGTTTCAATGCCTGTGGGCTTTCTAGCAATAAAGTGTTCTGGAGTCAAGGATTACAACAGGGCTCTCTTCAGCAGCAATAAATCCACTTAAAAATATGTAAATGTGTTTCACTTACCATTGACCTGGAGGTGAAAAGTTCTATATCAAATTACTAACAGGCTGAGATACCCATTCTCTTCTGATCCTAATTAAATAGAACTGAGAAATGAGCTAGGCAAGAATGTTCATTTATATTACAGTGAAAATTTACAGAGGATTTACTAAGTGTTACTCTTCACACAAAGCTGCAACTACAGAGAAACAAGAATAGTACATGTTTTTTGCATTCCTTTTTATTCTCATGGTTGCCACTACCACCATATTCTAAGAAGAATCTCCTAATATCCAACCTTTTAAAAACCATCCCAGTTGGATTTCCTCAGATTTGGAGTTTTGTTCATTTGTCTTTACACACTTAAATTAATCATTCCTATGTCCACAAATGGCCCAGGACAGAAAATTCAAACTGTTCTTTTTTTTTAATCTAAGTATTTATAATCTTCCAGAATGTCTATTTTTCACATAAACTGGACATTCAATCAATATTTTCTCTTGTTGTTGTTGTTGTTGTTAAGTACTGTGGAGTTGGTTCCGATTTGTAGTGACCCTACATAGGGTTTCTGATGCTGTAAATCTTTAAAGGAGCACACTGCCTCATCTTTCTCCCACGGAACCACTGGTAGTTTCGAACTGCCAACCTTGAGGTTTTAGCATCCTGATTCATAACCACTACACTACCAGAGCTCTTGTGAAAAATTATATATCAGAGTATTGTTTATATTATTTGTACATATAATGTTGTTGTTGTTAAGTGCAGTGGAGTCAGTTCCAACTCATAGTGACCCTGTATAGGATTTCCAAGGAGCAGCTGGTGAATTTGAACCACCGACCTTATGATTCAAACTGACCTTGAGATCGAGTGCTTATTCAGGCTTAGATGAAATCTGAAAACATTGTGGGTATTTGACATACAGGTAGCATAATGTCCAGCTTCAAGCAGCACAAAAACCACCCCACCACAGCAGTAAAAACTGACAGGCCATATTTATTCAATTTGTATGATGAACAAATAATTTGAGAAGCTGAAGTATACCAAGAAGAACATGGCATCAAGACTAGAAGAAGAATGATTAACAATCTGTGATATGCAGATGAACAACTTTTCTTGCTGAAAGCAAATCAACTTGAAGCCTTTATTGATGAAGACTAAAGACTATAGCTTTCAGTATGGATTAAACCTCAGTATAAGGAAAACAAATATCCTCACACTGGACCAACAAACAACATCATGAAAAATAATAGATTGACATTAACAAGTATTTCATTTTACTTAGAGCTACGATCAATGCTCATGGAAGCAGCAGTCAGAAATTAAATGATATATTGTATGACAAATCTGCTGCAAAAGACATCTTTGAAGTGTTAAAGAATAAAGATGCACTTTGAGTACTAAGATACATCTTGCTCAAGCCAGGGTATCTTCGATTGCCTAATATGCCTAATATGGAATACTAATGTTGCACTATAGGATAAGTGCATGGTTGCAGGATTGGTTTGAACCACAAGATGGGTTGTTCAAACTCACCAGTCACTCCTTGGAAACACTATGCAGAGTTGCTATGTGTTGGAACCAACTCAATGGCACTTAACAACAACTTGCTTATAATGAAATGTACAATGACTTGGAGTTAGAAAACCAACTCTCAGCATTTCTCAAGCTGAAGGAACTGAAAAAAATCATGCCTAGAATTAAAATACTGATGGATTCAATGGGCAAAATATTGAATATTGTGGAAAGCATCAAAAGAAAGTGGAAGGAATACACAGTCACTTTACTGAAAAGAAAGAGTCGCTGTTCAAACATTTCAAGAGGTAGCTTAGATCAAGAGCCAATGATGCTGAAGGAAGACATTGGCATATAACAAGGCCCCAAGAATTGATGAAATACTAATTGAAATCTTTCAACAAGCTGATGAGGCACCAGGGGCACTTGTGCATCTATGCCAAGAAATTTGTAAGACAACTACATTGCCAACTGATTGGAAGAGATCCATAGTTGTGCCTATTCCAAAGACAGGTGTCCCAACAGAATGAGGAAATCATTGGACAATGTCATTAAAATCTCATGCAAATGAAATTTGGCTAAATATAATTTTTAAATGGCTACAGTAGTACATTGACAGGGAACTGCTTGAGGATCAAGCTGGATTCAGATGAGGATGTGGAATGAGGGATATAGTTGCCGATGTCAGTTGTATCTTGGCTGAAAGCAGAGAATACCAGAAAGATGTTTATCTGTCATTTATTGTGTGGATCATGAAAAACTATGGACAATATTGCAGCAAATGTATATTCCAGAACACTTAATTGTGCTCATGAAGAATCTGTACATAGACCAAGAGGCAGTAGGTTGACCAGAACAAGGGAATACTGAATGGTTTAAAATCAGGAAAGGTGTATGCCAGGGTTGTATTCTTTCACCATACATATTCAATCTGTATGCTCTGAGCAAATAATTTGAGAAATTGGATTATATGAAGATGAATGTAGCATCAGCATTAGAGGAAGATTCATTAACAACCTATAACATTAGATGATATAAACTTGCTTGCTGAAAGCGAAGAATACTTACTGATGAAGATCAAAGACCACAGATTTCTATACGGGTTGCTCCTCAGTGTAAAGAAAATAAAAATCCTCATCATTGGACCAATAAATAACATCAAGATTAATGGAGAAAAGTTTGAAGTTGTCAAAGACTTAATTTTTCTCAGATCAACCATCAACATTTGTGTAAGCAGCAGTCAAGATGTATTGCATTAGGCAAATCTATTGCACAGACCTCTTTAAATTATTTAAAAGCAAAGACTTCAGATTGCAGGTTAAACTGTGCCTGAGCCAAGTCATGATATTTTCAATAATCTCATTTGCATGTGAAATTTGGGCAGTGAATAAAGAAGACTACAGAAGAATTGATACATTTGAGTTATGTTGTTGCAGGAGAATATTAAAAGTACCATGGACTGACAAAAGAACAAACAAATCTGTTTTAAGAAGTGCAGCCAAAATGCTCCTTAAAACCAAGATGGCCAGACTTCGTCTCTCATACTTCAGACATATTATCAAAAGAGATAGGTTCCTGGAGAAGGACATCATGCTTTCCATAGTAGAGGGTCAGCAAAAAAAAAAAAAAAAGAAAGAAAGAAAGAAAGAAAACCTACAACGAGATGGATTGGCATAGTCTATGGCAGCTACAAAGGGCTCAGTGTAGCAACAATTCTGAGGTTGGTGCAGGACATGAGAGTTTTTGTTCTGTTGTGTATAAGGTTGCTATTAGTATGAAATTAATGACATCTAACAACAACAACAACAACAGAATACATGTGAAAGCTGGACAATGAATAAGAAAAACTGAAGAAGAAATGAAGTATTTGAATTATGGTGTTGGTGAAAAATACTGAATATATTCTAGAATGACAAAAGAAAGAACATATTTTTCTTTTGGTAGAAATATAACCAGAATACTCTCTGGAAGTGAGTATAATGAGACTTTGTTTCACTTACTTTGGCTTGTCATCAGGATACACCAATTCCTGGAGAAGGGCATTATGCATAGTAAGGTAGAGGGTATGTCTCTGGCCTTGTTTTAACTGATGCTTTAGAATTTTTCCACCATCTCTTCCTAAAGACGTATTCAATGTGATTTCTGTGTATTTCATCTGATGAGGTCCATGTATATAGTCATCTTTTATGTTGTTTAAAAAGGTCCTTGCAATGAATAAATCATTGGTCTTACCAAATCCTATCATGTAACCTTCAGAATTAGTTCTATGACCTACTCCATTTTTTCCAACAACAGATTCTTCCTCTTTGTTTCCAATCTTCATATTCCAAAGACCAGTAATTATCAATGCATCTTGAAAGCATGTTTGATCAATTTCAGACTGAAGAAGTTGGTAGAATTCTTTAATTTCACCATTACTGGCTTTAGGGTTTGGTTGATAAATTTTAAAAATAATGGTGTTGACTGGTCTTCCTTGTAGGTATATGAATATTATCCTATCACAGATGGTATTTTACTTCAAGATAGATCTTGAAATGTTCTTTTTAATGGTGAGTGTGACACCTTTCCTCTTGAGTTTGTTGTTCATGGCATAGTAAACCATATGATTGTCATATTCAAATGGACAAAGTTAGTCCATTTCAGCTCCCTGATTTCTATGATTTTTATGTGTTCCAAAATTGACAACTTCAATTTTCTTAGATTCATACATGTGCCACTTATTAATGAATGTTTGCAAATGTTTTTCCACATTTTGAGTTGTGCCCTATCAGCAAATTAGGGTCCTGAAAACTTTATTCCATTTTCAACATCAAGGTTAACTCTACTTTGAGAAGCCAGCAATTTCCCATTTGTATTTTGAGTGCTTTCCAAGCTGAGGGGTTCATCTTCTGGCACTATATCTGACAATGTTGTTGTTGTTGTTAAGTGCCGTCAAGTCAGTTCCGACCCATAGCGACTCTGTACAGGGTTTCCGAGAGTATAAATCTTTACGGGAGTAGAAAGCCTCATCTTTCTCCCACGGAATGTCTGGTAGTTTCGAACCTCTGACCTTAAGGTTCCCAGCCCGATTCGTAACCACTACGCTACCAGAGCTCCTTATATCTGACAATAGTCTGGTTCTATTCATAATGTTTTCATCTTTTGGCACTAAGCCTGACAGTGTTCCATTGCTATCTGTAAATTTTTCAGTGGTTAAACATTCAGAAGCAGTCTATCTTGCCTTTTTACTAGTCTGTCTTAGTATGGGAGCTCAGCTAAAACCTGTCCATCATGGATATTTAAAATACTGCTGTCATATATACACGGGCCTCAACAAATGCAATACACAGACATCAAATTGTTTCCCTATATGGAAAGGGACCCTAGAAAAACTCCATATCCTCAGTCCAAATCAGGCCGGGAGGCAGACTGGAACAGACCATCAATTGCACATATGCAAATTCAGGCAGAAGCTGGAGAAAATTAAAACAAATCTAGTACAGCCAAACTATGCCCTTGAACATATCACACCTGAATTTAGAGATCATCTCTGGAACAGATGTGATGCAGACACTAATGACCAGAGTAGTATAGGATGACATCAAGCACATTGTACAGGAAGAAAGCAAAAGGCCATTAAAAAGATAAAAAAGACCAAAATGGATATCAGAAGAGACTCTGAAATTTACTCTCTAGCACAGAGATGCTAAAGTAAATTGATCAAATGAGTAGGTAAAAGAGCTTAATATAAAACTCACAAGGGAAGCTCAAGAAGGCAAAGTCAAATATAATGAAAGTGCAAAGATCTGGAGTTAGAAAACCAAAAGAGAAGAACATTCTCAGCATTCCTCAATCTTAGACAACTGAAGAAAAAGAACTCAAGCTTTGATTTTCAGTACTGAAGATTGGATGATACAGAAAGCATCAAAGGAAGATGGAAGGAATTCACAGTGTCATTGTACCAAAAAGAAATGATTGATGTTCAACCATTTGAAGAGTCAACATATGATCAAGAGCCAATTGAAATTGAAGACAGAAGTCCAAGGTCCACTGATAGCATTGGCAAAGAACAAGTTTCCAGAACTGATAGAATGAAAATTAAAATCTTTAAACAAACTGCAGAAACACTGGAGGCACTTACTCCTCTATGCCAAGAAATTTAGAGGACAGCTACTTGGCACATAATGGGGACTTTATGGTGCTTTTTCTCACTACCCTTTATGGTGCTTTTTCACATTACCTTTCAATTGTTTATTGACTATTAAAGGAATCTAGGTAAATATTATCAGAACTGAAAATATTAAACAATTTAAAAATATATATATCTATGCTTTAGATGCTAGGAAGATAGGCAGATAGGATTAAATATTTTAACAGTCAAAGCAAGCAGTGTTAAGTTTTCAGAGCATGGTTTATGAAATTCTTTAGATTTGAGTTATAACGACCAGCCATTTCACAGTGTTACCAAACAAATCTGAATTTATTGTAGTTAATAACAAATGTAGCCTAGATCTACCTCAGAGGTGATGTAATAGTTAATATAACATTTTGCAATTGTGGCAGAGGTTCTAAAACTCTAGCCCAACAGAACACCAAAGAATTGTACCATTAATATATTTAACAACTTATATTTTTGCCAATTCACCAAAAACAAAACAAAACAAAAAACCTCACATACAACAGAAAAAGAAAAATCAATAGTACACTCACTCACCAATACATTTAAAAATAATTTTCCTGTCTAAAGTTTTTTTTTTTTTTTTCTTCTTCTTAAATCCTTTATTCCTTCTTCTGGCATTGTGGAATAATGCACTGGACTGCAAGGTAGGTTTAAACCACAAGGTTGTCAGTAGGAACAGATTCGAAGGCACTTAACAACAACAATAAATTCTAGTATGGTAACAATAATTTTGCAATGAAATGACCTTAATTAATGCTTTTAAAGGTCCTTTGCCACCTGAACAAGTTGAGAAATTCTACTCTACATAAGAGGAATTATATTTATAATGTTATTAAGTGCCGTAAAGTCAATACCAACTCATTGTGACGCTGTACAAGGTTTCCAAGCAGCAGCTGATGAGTTTGAACCCCCAACCTTGTAGTTCACTGTCCATTGCTTATCCTACAGTGCCACATCAGCATCTTCAAACTCCTTTTATTTGTAATATTCTTTAACTGGCCTAGTTATTCAGGAAGAGACTTTAGGAAGATTATCACCAAGCTAATGAGACAACCCATACACATAAAGACAAGTAACTAACAACGTCAGCAGTGATATTAAATGTGAGTGTGTTCCAAAGAATGGTATGAGAACTTGGAGGAATAAGAGAAAAATACAAGGCAGAGTAGTCAGGAAGACTTTCCAAAAATGGGTTGCAACTGTGCTCTGAAGTTTGCTAAAGGCATAGAAAATTAAAGAAAAAATATGTCAATTGATGGAAATAGCAAGAACAAAGAAAAGCTCAGAAGATAAGCTTAAAATGTACATTTTAAGACAATGGATTGTTAATTTATAGAGAATCATTACATACAAAACTCATTAGCAAATAGTGTTTAAGTATACCAATTCAAAGTTTTTATTATGTGAATATGATTTTTATTATAAGTTTTTGACAATATCATTCTAGTTATCATCAAGTTCTCTCGTGTGCTCCATGGAGTGTTCAGTGGCTGATTTTTTTGTGTGTGAGTACATTGCTGCCTCTGTTTGTACTCACACTAACAACTTTTGGTTAGGAGGCAAGCACATTAAGCAGTTACACTATCCTGTGTATATAGAAATCATAAAATTTTAAGGCAGAAGTCCATAATAAAGGACATTCCTCCCTTCAGTTTCCTGATACTAGCTAGAGTTTCTCTGCTATATGTTTTGTGATTGACCATGACTGATCTCAATCCACAACTCAGGAGTGACCCCTATTTGAATTAATCCTATTAGCTTATTTCCTCACCTAGGTAACAATGATTGTTTTAGGCAATGGTCACATGACTTAAGTCAGCCCAAGCATGATTCATAAAAATCAACTTAATGCACTTTGAGTGAACTGTCACAGAAGCAGATTTGTTTTGATTGCTGGATGTAAACCAAGAGGCCTTTTGATGGAAAGCCTTGGAACCATAGGCTTAACTATAAGAATAACACTGAAGAAATTAGAATGAGAAATGGGGAGAGAAAAAAAGGGTCCTAGTCATACCATTTAAATCTGTGATTTAAAACTTCTGTCACTGTATAGGAACTAATAAATTTGCTGTACATTTTCTTGCCCCTGTTTTGTAAAAAGTCCCAGGTGACTACCATCTTGGATATCTATAGCATCAGAAAGTTTTTCAGCCTCTTCATATTTGAAGGGCTCTTCTCTTGTCTTTCCTAAACATGCCCCATATTCTTTCCTTACACCACTATATATTGCAAGTTAATTGAAGGCAGCACCCCTCTTTGTTTTCTTCTCTTAGCTTGGTTGTGGTTAAGTGCCATTGAGTTGGTCTCGACTCATAAAGACCCTGTATAGGGTTTCTGAGGAGCAGCTGGTAGGTTTGAATTGCCAACTTTTTAGTTCACAGTCCAGTACTGATCCTATAAAGTCACACCAGGATTCTCTTATGTAGCTAGTACCATAATTGGTTTATTGCCACAAATAATGAGCTCTTGATAAATGTAGAATGGTATGGAAGTTAAAAGTTCAGCCTTTGAAAGCACAAACTTTGGGTTATAGTCCTGCTGTTATTGTTTACTTATACACATTTGAGTAAGCTACTTACTTCTCTGTGCCTCAGCTTGCTTCTTTTCTGTGTTTCAGTTCTCTTATCAATAAAATGAAGGGAACAGAGCTCAGAAAGTTATTATGGGAAGTAGTTGCAATGATGTACATAAGATGCCAGAATAGACATGTATAAGGAAATTTGTAAAAAAAATTAAATAAAAATGGATACAAGTAAATTAACAAATGGATGCATAAAAACATATGTACAAGTTAATAACAAGAACAACTAAAGATTAATGAGGAAAGTGGTATTATCTAAGAAAAATACCCAATGTATCTTGTAATCTAAAGCAATCAGATAACAAGAACTTCACCAGTTACTTAGATTTAAAAGGTCAAAAAAAGGCAACAAAGTAATCTAAATAGTAAGTTTATTTGCTATAATTTTATAAAATAATATAAATGCAAAAAGAAAAAAAATCTTAGGAAAATGTAATTGACCTTTGAGCATGGAAAGATAAGAAGATCAAGAAACATTTAGCAAGAGAATGGAGTTATGTATAATGTTAAGTATAATGGTAGACATAGCTCAAGAGCACTTTCAATTACTCCATAGTCTGGAGCACCAATAATGAGATTGCAAAGACAGTACATGTTGCTGGAGGTGGTACAGAGATGCCTTTTTCATACATTTATGAAGAAGCCAATAAGTTTAGAGGCTATTTTGGAGTAAGTCCTAAGAATGAAACCAACTATGATAAATGGGACTGAACTGGGCAAACAGCTAAGGTTTAATGTTCACCATATCAATTCTTGGAATCACCCTGGGCTAGAGAAGCCAGGCTTTAAATTTTTTTAAATCAGACTTTGAAGAGCTACGTAAGGCCAAAATGTGATTGTAACAAGTTATCTGCCAACAAAATTCAGCACTGGAAGTGTGTGAAGTTCTAATGGAAAGGATTATATTAGAGCAAGGAGTTCTGGTAGAGTAGAGGTTATGAATCGGGCTGCTAACCTCAAGGTTGGCAGTTCGAAACCACAAGCTATTCCACAGGAGAAAGATGAGGTTTTCTGCTCCTGTAAAGATTTGCAGCCTCGGAAACCCAGTGCAGGGTCACTATGAGTCGGAACCGAATCCACGGTACTTAACAACAAGTCTTTCCCTTCTTACATTTTAGGTTAATCATATGGAAGTTACACAATAGAAAATCAATATTTCATTGTTACAAACACTGTATTCAGTTTTGGGGCACAATGTTCATGTAATTCTAGTGGGAGATTCTTTTGAAAGGAGTTGAAAATGACAGAAAAAATGTTGAAACCTATCAAAAAGTATAACCTCCAAGTTGAGTATTGTCTTTCTAAATGGAAGTCACAAATATGAAGCTGACACTATAGGACTGTAGTTTATGTCTTACGCCTGAGAGAATTTCCACTTTAAAGTCATAAAGGCATACAAGCCTGATAAGAATGAAACATTTTTATAGCAAGGTATACTCCAATCTGCAGGTGACATTCCAGTTTTCACAGAAAGTCATTGACTCATTCCTCTCTACTTTCTGAGTGTCTTCCATACTTGTAGAGCTCCCATGGACATTATTGGAAAAGAAGAGTATAAAAAAATAGGTTGAAGTTTGTAGTTACTAAATTAGTAATCTCACACAAAGTTTAGGAATTTGGTTAAGTCATCCCATTCGAAAACAGCTCATTCACTTATCTTATCTTTCTATTATTCATTCAATCAGCAGTAACCTAGTGAACAATTTTTATAGCTTAGATACCTTTATTGCCCCTAACAGACTATAGCTGATATTTCATATAGAAATTCATGATTTGAATTATTATTTTAATTCATTATAATTAACTATTATTATTTGTTGTTGTTGTTAAGTGCCG
>NW_006408520.1:36677135-36678977 GCF_000296735.1 Chrysochloris asiatica | reverse complement strand
TTCTTTATTGTAAACTGAAGCATCCAGGAATATATAATCATTCAAACAACCAAAGGTCACACCCTGCAAGCCTGCGCCCCCCCCCCAGCCGCCAGCACAGAGCCCCTCTCCTTCCTTGAGTCTAGAGTCCCCAGCCACTCTATCTCTCCACGTCATTGTCTTTGCCGTCTTTGTCATCTCTGGCATCACTGCATCTCTGGATAGGGTTCCACACTCCACTCTTTTCCTTTGATGGTCCCAAGGTCCTCCACTCCAGGATGTCAAGATCAACCGCTCCCCTCCTTTTGTTACAAAATGTCTACCATTACATTTGCAACATTCACAGTCAGTCCTGATAGCAATTATTCATTATTGAGTCACAAGAGTTCCATCCCCATCTCCTTTCACCAGCCCCATCTAGACAGGTTGAAAACCACTCAGTGGAGATTCTATCTTCCATTGTACCCTCCAAAACCAAACTCCCTCTTGAACACTTGTAAGCCAGTCACTGCATGCCTTAATAGCCCCCCTTTTTAGGTAGCCAATGTCTAAGTTCCCCATCCCTGTCAACCCTATGTACAGAGGGGTTGAGAATGATCCTTGTTTAAAGATTCCTCCCCTCTTTTAAGCTACTACATCCATAAGTATAGGTCACGTTCATCAAATTGTAGCAGATTATACTGTTTTTTCCCTCTTCTTTCTTCCTCTAGTCAATTTCTGATCATCCAACCATTGAAGCTATGTCAAATGGATACTATCTGAAAGTATGGGAGTTCTTGTTAATCTCTCCTCAATTCATATCAGCTGGACGCTTTACTCTCTGCTCTAGTCCTTTATGGCTATGTCTCTGTCCATGGAATCAGGAGACCCCAGATCTCACTTCAGGTTGACAGGAGTCTATTGAACGTGGTCAGACTCCACCCACAGCTTCATTGCTGTTTTCTGCTACTTCCCCTTATAGGTAGACCAACGTGGTCACCAGCAACATTACATGCCTGCTCATGTTTTCCCTTTGAGTTTCAGTCTTGGAAGGGGGATTGCCCTAAAGGGACTTGATTGCTTGCCTTGGTGGCTCCCTGGTGAACAACTTGCTTGTTCTTGTAGTAATCAATCAAAATGCCATTTTTATTTTTTATTTTTCCTACTGATCTTTTTTTCCAGGAGTATCTTCTGTTCCTCTAGCTGCTACAAGCTGGTCTGCTTGTCTTTCCAAGTGGAAATTTCCCACCTCAGAAGATTCTGGGTGGGGCTCAGGATTCCACCTAAGGTCTTATACACTACAAAGGTCCCAAGAATTTTTTTTCACTGGGTAAGTCTAGTCCCATTTTAAGTATTCCAATCAGCTATAGGCTGAAGATGGACTTACAAGCTTTCTATGGTGATGTTTCTGGCTATTCCTTTCTCTCCCCTTCAAGTGTCTATTTTACAATAATAGGCAAGGACAACTAAGATTCATAAGACATTCAAGCATCTTAACATTATTTCCCCTCTTTTACCAATTCAGACTAAGCCTTAATCCCTGTATCACAGAGACCTGTTGTTCCAAGGTTGAGCATGCATCAGTATTTACCTCTGTCCCATTTAGCCCATGCAAACCTGCCTAAATGTTCTTCTATCTGCCTTGTTCTTCCATTTCCCTCCCCTTTCTTCTGTATTACTCCCCCACAACACCCGAACTATCCTGTTTCTATTGCCTACCCTGTGCTCTACCTTTCTCTGCCTTCCCTTACCACCTCCCACTACACCCCCAGTTACCAACAAATATATGTATTTTTTTCTTTTAGTGTGGGTATTTTTTCTTAAACTTTTATACTAATGGTCTTATGCAGTATTTCTCCTTTGTGACTGACTAATTTCACTTCT
>NW_006408520.1:36673640-36675501 GCF_000296735.1 Chrysochloris asiatica | reverse complement strand
CTTACAGCTTCCTTGTTATTCTTCAAAGTAGCATAATAGTCCATTGTGTCTATGTACCAAAATTTGCTTAATTATTCTTGCACTAATGGGCACATAGGCTGTCTCCAACTTTTGGCTATTGTAAATAGTGCTGCTACGAACATTGATGTGCATATATATACTTTTGTTATGACTTGTATTTCTTGTGGATAAATACCAAGTAAAGGGATTGCTGGTTCATAAGGTATTTCTTTCAATAGTTCTTTCTTGAAATGAAATATCTGTGAAGGGGCATCTTTTTAGTATAGGCTTGTCACTGGTAATAGTTAGTCCTCAGTTTGTGACGAATCAAATTCTTAAATTGACTACACTGAACTCATGACTACATAGGATCAATTTTTGAATACGACATTGTGATTAGCTGGTTGTAAAGAAATATGATTTCCAAATGGCATTATTGGATCAAAGATGCTGAGATGTATGAATATTCATGGAGGGGCTAAGGTCTAACATTTAAAAAAGGAAACAAACAAATATGAAACTCAAATTCCCGTGATGAGTTAGATAAAGAATCTATAAAAATGAACAGTTACAAAAGAGGTAGATGGGAAAAGGTTAAATACAAAAATGCTTACTTTAACATTTTAGTTAGTGTTTTTTTCTTACAATATCTTTAAGAATGAAAACTTATAGGGAGGAAAGAATGATAAGAATATTTCCTATACATACTTTATTTACAATATCTTTGTGAATCAGGTAACAATAAACGAGGCCTGGAGAAAGAGTCCTCAAAACATAATACAAATGACTACTGTCCATACATTCCTTGATTTTCAAATGTTATTTTATTATATTAAAATAACATATATATTTAAATAACAAGTCTTAAAATTATATTAAAATAAAAAGCATGCGCTTTATTTATAGCTTGAGTATCTATCTATCTCACATTTATAATTGATATTCTGCTTTAGGAGACTCAGCCATATGAAGTTCTTGCAGATCCATTTCCCTTCTGTAAGCCTTGGTTCTGATATTGCCTTGAGAATCCTACTTCATGTCTTCTTTCCTTGGCTTCCATCTGTTGTTAGATGCCATCGAGTTGATTCCAACTCATAGCACAACAGAATGAAACAAAGCAGACTGTACCATCCTCACAATCATTGACCTTGAGTGCATGTTGCTCCTGCTTTGCCAATCCATTTCATTGGAGGTCTACCTCTTTATCTCTGATCCTCCACTTTACTTAGCATGATGCTCTTCTCCAGGATGTGATCCCTCATAATATGTCTAAAACTGAGAGACGAAGTCTCATTATCCTGGATTCCAAGGAACATTCTAGCTGTACTTCTTCCAACATAGATTTATTTTTTCTAACAACCCAGTGGAAATTTTAATATTCTTCTTCAATACTATAAGACAACTGCATACATGCCATTTTCTACAGTTTTCCTTAATCACTGTCCCTCTTTCACATACATATGAAGCTATTGAAAATACCATGGCTTGAGTTGAGCGTAATCCTCAAACTGACGGTTTTGCTTTTGAACACTTTAAAGTGGTCTTGTGCAATAGATTCCTAATGCAATACATCGTTTGATTTCTTGATTGCTGTTTCCCTGGGTGTTTATAGTGGATTGAAGCAAAATGAAGTCTTTGACAACTTCAGTCTTTTCTCCATTAATCATGATGCTATTTATCGGTTCACTTGTGAAGGATTTTTGTTTTCTTTACAATAATGTGTAGCCCACACTGAAAGCTGTAGTCTTTGATGTACATCGGTAAGTATTTTAAGTCCTCTTTGCTTCCAGCTAGCATAACTGTATCATCTGCATATTCTAGGTTGTTAATGTGTCTCCCTCCAATTCTGATGCCATGTTCT
>NW_006408520.1:36669991-36672760 GCF_000296735.1 Chrysochloris asiatica | reverse complement strand
TACATGAGCGCTTGATTTCCATGGACCAATGTTAACACCTCTCCTAAAGCCGAGGCTGTAAAAAGTTCCAAAGGTAAGCTTCCCCCAAAGAATTAACTCAGAGTAGATTAGCGAATTCTGGGGTTTTGTCCAAAGAACAATAGCGTCAGCCGTCTTAAATCGCCCCCAGGTGCAGATCATTGACCTAGGCATCTTTCTTCCGCCTGCAAGTCTCTGCCAGGCAGCTGACACAGTGGGATTCCTCCCAATCCTTTTCACCTTTTCCCATTTGAGATTAGGTGCTATAGGTATGTTAATTAGGCTTGAGAAACCGAGTTGCTGTCTTGGGATTTGAACCTGAAAAGTACCATATAACAATTTGCTTGAATTTCTGGAAAATTAAGGATGATAGATTATCAAAACAATTTGTGATATATGTTTTAGAATTTGTGCCTGTAAATCATGGTGTCCTGTTTTGAATGATTAATCACATTTCACTTCTGTACCCCCTCTTAATAAACCCCACCTTCCTTTGTGTAAAGCTCCTCTTCGAAATAAAACGGAGGAACAGACCAAAGCCCGCATGCATTATGGCTTGCATGACTACTTCCTGATGATTTATGGGTGTAGATGGGGCAAGTCTGCAACAGAAGAGCAGTTGCCAACCTGATCTTTCTCAATGGCAGTGATCTGGCCAGCAAGAAACCTTTGGATGGAATTTATTATACAAGGCAGGAATACAGCTTGCAGGTTAAGGAGCAGTAGAGGTCCTAAGAAGGGAAATAATCTAGGGAAGATATTTTGGGTGAGCCACGAGTTTGGAGATTTGTTGGAATTCAACCTTGCTACTTTTCTTTTAATCTCTTTATACCATCTTGGACTAGGCCTGATTTATTCACAAAAGACAGCATTCCTCATTGAGAAATATGTTGGTGCCTTCTTTTTCAGCTGTAAGTAAGTCTTGGACTCTTTGATTTTAGAGAACAACTCCTGCTAGGGAGCCAATCTGATCTTGAATTTGGGATAGTTGTAGAGATATTTCATCCAAACTTTCTCATAGGGAGGAGGGTAGAGTTGTTGGAACTGAAATTCCTGCTGCTCTAATCCCTACACTTGCTGAGATTCCTAGGCTGCAAGTAGGGCTATAAGTTGCAAGACACATATGTTTTGGCTCAAAGAAATGTTTATTGGGATGTTGATCTTCAAAAGAATACATTACAAGTGGGGATATGTATGCTAGGGTACATGTACCAGTCCAATTAGTAGGTGGGCAAATGTAAAGGTTCTTTCTGCATAGGAAAAATACTCCTTGGTGAGGGTTAATACATCCTTGGAATTGGAAAGTTAAGAAATGTTGGGGCCTCTCTGCATGTGATGCTCTTTCCCATGCTGACAGGGAAGTTGCTAAGTGTGCTGCTCAAAAGGGTTATAGGAGGATGGAGTTGGCGAGGCTGTAATTGTGGCTTGCTTCTTGTGCTAACCTGTCGGTTTGAGTATGCAGAAACAGTCAAGTATTATTAATGGATGACATGTGACAGTCTCTTCTGACTTGGGGGGCCTATTGCCTTGAGGCACATGTTGAATAGTAGGTAGTCAGTGGATATGGGGTGTCTGGAGTCACAGTATTGTGAAGTTGTTGTAGATCCTACTGGAGGTGTAATATGAGAGGGGTGAGAAAATCTTAGGGAGCGGTTGAAGACGTATTGTTTGAAGTTACAAACTTTGGGGGCTCCTGTTGTGGTGCTATTGGAGTTTATATATGTGGGTGGTGGGAGTTTTAGGGTTTGGGTTCACAAGGTTTTGAAAATTCCTACAGGAGAGTCTGTGTCAGGTAATACACAAGACAGGATGGGATGTTAGATCTTGAGCATTTCCTATTGGTCCTGTGGTGGGTGTTGTAGGATACCGAAGGGGTTGGATCAATGTTTAGATACCCTGTAGGATATTTTCAGCTTCTTCTGGCATATTTGTGATGATCTGACTATAGTAGACTAATGCACATTTTTGGGGTTTTGAGAAAGCTAGGGAGACTTTGGTTTCTACCCATGTTTGTAAGGGGGTTGGAGTGGCTGAAAGGAGTAATGAAGTAGAGACTAAACAAACCCAGCATTTATGTGTTGTGGTACAGCTTGGTATAGGAGGGAGGTTGAGAGGTCTATTAAATTGTGACAGGTGAGGGTTGGTTGGAACAGGATGAAGAGTAAAGAAAGTGAGAAGAAGGAAATTTGGGTGGTGGAGGGATGACTGCATGATAGAGGGTGTAGGGGTTTGGAATTATTAGAAAATTAGCACACACAGCTTGATTAATCCAACAGAGGCCTTGGACAAGTCAATATGTCCCATCAGGTTTTTGTGTTGGGAGAATAGGAGTGTTGTGTGGAGAATGGGTAGGTATGACGATGCGGGCCACAAGGAATCAGGAAACAATGGGTTAGAGGCCATCAAGACCCTCATAACTAAGAGGATATTGAGGGACAGTGATTTAACACATAGTTCCTTCAATGAAATCTTTATAGGGATGTGGTGACAGGAAACAACAGGGATGGCAGTATTCCAAATTATGGGATTAATTTTTGGTGAAATTTCAAGGGGACTTTCACAGGGACCAGGTGTCTGTGCTAGTAAAAGGTAGGGGTGACTGACCCTTAGAAACTAAAAATGTATTATGGCTCCTATTTTGTGTAAGAGTTGTTGTTGTTGTTATGTGCTGTGGAGTTGGTTCTGACTCATAGCGACCCTGTAAAGGGTTTCTGAGGCTGTAACTCTTTATGGGAGCAGAAAGCCTCATCT
>NW_006408520.1:36668027-36669601 GCF_000296735.1 Chrysochloris asiatica | reverse complement strand
CCATGCACCATCAGTCTTCTGAAGAGAGCTAAGGATGAAGGGTCTTTCACAGGTGGTTGGGGGTGGGGAGGGCAAAGACTGGACTGAACCTGACATGGGAGGGCATCCATGGTGAGGGCAGTCCATCTTCCAGTGGCCCCATTGACCACATATTGAGCATGGCTTGGTTGGTGGCCTTGGGTTAGGGCATGCTTTTGCCCAGTGTCCAGCCTGCCCGTATCGAGAGCACATTCCAGGGACTGTTGTGTTTTTCCTACTTTGGCTGGGGCAAGTGTGTTGTGGCAGATGTTAGCAACTGATATTTAATGTGAATTTGTTTTTCTTTTGGGTTTCTTTGTTCCTCGTATCGGTTGTTAAAAACTTTTAAGGCTGCTTTTTAGAAGATCTCATTGTGGGATTGAGGATCATCTTCTAACTTTTGTAATTGCCTTCTAATGTCAGGAGCAGACTGGTAAATAAACTGCAAATGAAGCGTGTTGGTATATTTTATCATTACCTCTGAAAAGTGGGAAAGAAAAAAAGGCAGGATTTTCATTGGGGCCTCCTTGGGTGACCTCATGCAATTTATCATAATTGACAGCCTTATGGACATTTTTATCCATTACACCTATAAAATAAGTATCATGTGATCCCTTTGTTGGTTGCCTTCACTTCCATGTTGATAATTCCAATTTAGGCTTCCTGCAGAGGGAAAGCATCTGCCACTATAGGGTGATGGGTGGGGGTCTGCTCATGGAGGGCATCAGCATGTACTTCTGCTGCTCTCCATGAGTTCCCTTTCCTCTGGGGTCAAAGTATTATTTAAAATAATGTAAATATCATGCCAATTAAACTAAAAGTCTGGGTTATCTGCAGGAAATCTTTGTGGAACTTTACTGGGTTTTCAGAAAAGGATCCTAGTTCTTGGATCTGGGAAAGATTTTGCATAGAAAAAGGAACATGCATTAGGGTGGAGCCATTGACCCCAGCTACTTCCCTTAAGGGGATTATAGTTGGTGCTGTACTGGGATTGGGTGACTGGTGGCAAGGGAGGAGACTCTTCAGAAGGGACAAAGGGTGGAGGAGGAGGGGAAAGTGCAAAAGCTGTTGTAATGGGTGGGTGGGAGATGTTCATTGACAGGATCAAAGGAAGATTCAGGAGGAAATTGTTTCTGAGATGGTTTTACATTTAAAAGGAGAATTTGGTGAGCTGAGCAAGGGAGGGGTACAAGCAGAGGAAGGAAAAGGCTTGAATGTGGGAACCTCCTGCCACTTTGCTACTCCTTTAGAGAAGTTGTAAGTGACTCTGAGAATTTGGAAGTCAGAAGTGCTGTTTTCTGGCCACTGACTGTCAGTGTCCAGTTTATAATTGAGGCCAGGCTATATTGCAAAAATCAATTAATCTTTTTTTTCGGATTGATTTGTGTTAGATGTAATTTCTTTAGGTTATTCAGAAGACAGCCTAGAGGGGAGGGGGTGGTTTGCGAAGCCCCAGCTCCCATTTTGGGTGGGTCAAGGAGTTGCTTCCAAAAGCGGTGTCTGCCTTCTCACAAGGTGTCCTGAGTGAGAAAGAAGGCCGGAGATCCACCTCCGAT
>NW_006408520.1:36664673-36665782 GCF_000296735.1 Chrysochloris asiatica | reverse complement strand
TAGAAAAAGGCTTGGACATAGAGACCTCAGACCACTTTCCTATCCGTTGGAGGAAATTCTGTAGATCTCTGAGAACTCCATAATCGAAGGTGTCATTTTCAAAGTGTAAAGAGGCATTTCAGTTTGATTTCAGATTGTAAATGAAGTTTTTTGAAATTGAACAAGAGACACCCCAATGGGGTCTCCTTTTCTATTTTTGAGATATTGGTTCCCTTAATTTTGTTAAAGGGAGAGGTAAGAGGAGGGTTGCTGGGGTACACAATGTTTCTCTACAGGGTGTCCCGAAGAGAGAAAGACATGGAGGCCTGGAAACAGAAGAGAGGGCCAGAAGAATAGCCAGAGCATTCTCTGTAGTATTCTAACGGCGGGCCCCTGAGACTTGTAAGGAAGGCCTGCTGAGGCCTTATGTCTGAGGGCCAGAGAAGGTGTTCTCTAGGTACCTAAGAGAAAACCTCCAGAGGCCAATTTACCTTCCCTGTGGGAACAACTAGAGAGGAATCAGCTGGTGGTAGATGGTTGGAGCTGGTCTGGAATGTGGTCCTGTGTTGTGCTGGAGCCATGAGCTTAGGAAGGACAAAAGGGAGACAAATACCTAGATGGGCGACCAAAGATGTGAATGCCCCAAGTCCCTTTAGAGGCTACTGGAGAGTAACCCTGGCCAAGCCTTCTCAGTTGGACTGGTTTGCTCACAACTCTGAGATGTCTCAGAAAGAAAAAGTTAATCTCACATGTAGGATTCACCCATTGAATTTCCACTGACTACCGAGCCTGAGACCATGAGGAGAGGAAGAAAAGAGGATGTGGGGAATGAGGTGAAGGCAACCCAGAGCCAGCCACTGAGCCTCTGCTTACTCTCCCATGCCCCACATTGGGTGTCAAAATGTAAGAAATAATAAAGAAAGAGACAAGGAGAGAAACTTGGCTTCAACAGCAGGCAGGTTTATTGATAGTAAACCTGGAGACAGTGGAAGTCAAGAGAGACCAAGAGCCCCCCTGTCCCTTACAAACTGCGGGATTTAAGGGGGTATGACCTCAGGTACATTTATGGCAAGCTTCCAATGGGTTGGGTTATAGAGATTTCCCTGAAACCACTGTGGGAGGGTCTCTTG
>NW_006408520.1:36651820-36663238 GCF_000296735.1 Chrysochloris asiatica | reverse complement strand
AGGTACAGATTCTTCAGGAGCACAATTAAGTGTTCCGGAATACTCATACTTTGCAATCTTGTCCATAGCTTGTCATGATCCACACAATCGAAAGCCTTTATTTAGTCAATAATGTGAACATCTTTCTGGTATTCTCTGCTTTCAGCCAAGATCTATCGGACATCAGCAATGATATCCCTTGTTCCTTGTCCTCTTCTGAATCCAATTTAGAGAGTCTAATAGTTTGTGATATATATTGCTAGCCAGGTTTATTGCATATCATATGATGCAGTAGGCACTCACTGCTGCAACACCATACATGGACTATTTCACCCTTATCCTAGAAGTTAAATATTATCACTCAACTTTACTCTTAAGATTACTGATAACACTGAAATTTAGAGAAAATTAGGAACATTTCCTAAGTTATGCATGTTGTAGACACTGAATTGACTCCTGCTCAGCAAGTCTCCTGAATTCAATAGGCATTTCAGAAAGTATACCACAGCATACTAGTTGTCCAGCAGCATATCACATTAATATGGCTCCCAAGCACCCCACTAAATTAAGACCAATGATCTGAATCAGCAAACTTCATTGACATTTTCACCAAATTGTTCTACAATCTACGAAAAACAAGAGAAGATCTAATGAACAGACTTCCAAATAAATACACAAAGCTCTCTTCCAGTCAAATATTAGACCAAACATCAATTAGTATTCTACTCTGTGCAGGCACTGTGCAATGAGAAAACAATGATGAATAGAGTACCTAATTTCATGAAGTTTACAGACAAGTAAACAGTCAATGAGATTCAGTGTATATATGTTAAAGACATGAAAAGAATAACTTAATGCTCTGTAGTAATGGTGTGGCACCGTAGAATAAACAGAGGACTGCTAACCACAAGGTCAGTAGCTCAAAGCTACCAGTCACTCTTCCCAAACCCTAGGCAGGGTCTTGACAGAACTGACTTAATGGCAAATAACAACAAAAACAGTAATTTAAAAATAAGACTTATTTACAAGTATTAGCTGAGTAAATTTCAAAAACATGTTTTACAACAAAAATCATATATTTCCTTAAACACAAATAAGCAAAACTTTTTATTATGAATTGAGTTAAGGTTTTCAAAGCAGATCATCGGTTTTACATATAACAGATCATTCATTTAGTTTCATTTCAATGATTGCAATCCCCTTCGTGTACCATCAGTTAACAGTATTTATCTCTGTCCCTGTTAACTTATGCACTCCTCCTTGTCTCCTCCCTTGTCTTCATCTTTCTTCTACCAAACTTCCCATCACCCAAGTCAACATTATATTAATCTCCAGCGGTGGGGAAACTTTTTTTCTTCCAAAATTTACAACATCATTTGCAGGCAATACAAAATTATCATCTTAAAAATTAGCCTGCTATATTTGGTCAAACCTTTAATTAATTCACCCCTAATGTGATGAAGAGTCCTGTTGTGGTGCTGTGGGTCAATGTGTTGGACTGCAAAGTTAATTTGAATTGCAAGGAAATCCTCTACAGGCTTTCAATGGTTCGGAACCAACTGAAAGGCACTTAACAACAACATTGTGATGGGTGGAACTGCGGTTGCCTTGGCAGGATCAAACCAAATCATTTTGTGGACTTTTTATGGCCCATGGGCTAGACGTTCCCCATACCTGTTAGCCAGTGAATAATTCTTCCTTCTCTCCTACCCCTGGTAACCATAAAATAATATTTCTTTTAGCGTGACAACTTTTTATTGACTTTATGATATAATGGCATCACACAATATTTGCTTTTTTGTGATTGACTAATTTCATCGATATAATATCCTTCAGGTTCATCCATATTATGGACTGTTTTGCAGATTCCTCATTATTCTTCAACATTGCATAGTATTCCATAGTGCTTATGTGCCAAAGTTTGTTTAACCATTCTTCTCTTGATGGACACTTAAGCTGTCCACATCATTTTGCTATTGTGAATAGTGCTGCAATGAATATGAATGTACATATATCTATATGTATCATGGTTCCTATTTCTTGAAAATATATACCAAGTAGAGGGATTGCTGGGTAATATGACATATCTGTTTCCAACATTTTGAGAAAATGCCATACTGTTTTCCACAATGGTTGGAGCATTTTTCAGTCCCACTTCTATGTAGTATAGGAGAGTCCCAGTGTCTTCAATCCCTCACCAGTTTTTGGTGTTTTCTGTTTTTTTTTGAACTTTGATATTAATGCTGGGATAAGATGATACCTCATTGTTGTTTTGATTTACATCTCTCTAAAGACTAATGGATAAGGAGCTCTGGTAGCGTAGTGGTTACGAATCAGGCTGCGAACCTTAAGGTCAGTGGTTCGAAACTACCAGCCGCTCTGCGGGAGAAAGATGAGGCTTTCTACTCTCGTAAGGATTTACACCCTTGGAAACCCTGTACAGGGTCGCTATGGGTCAGAACCGACTCGACGGCACTTAACAACAGCACAACAACAAAGACTAATGGATAGTGAGGTTCATCCAGGATTAGGCAGTGTTTTGTTCTGCATCGCTATGAGTTGGTACCAACTCAATGGCGCCCAACAAAAACAAAAGACTAATGAGGAGTCCAGGTATGTACTATAGGGTAAGTACTGGACAGCTAGTCACAAGACCAGTGGTTCAAACCTATCAGTTGCTCCTTGGAAATCTTATACAGGATCACTACCAGTCAGAACATATATGATGACACTAATAACAAGTCAGAAACCAAATGTTCTTGGCCTTAATAGATAGAAGGCAAAAGTGATTAATATATATAATTATCCTAGTGTGACTCTGTAGGATAAGCATTGGACTGGTAACCACAATGTTGGTTACCAGTCCAATTGTCTACTTCTGTCTTTAATTCTATTAGAATTTGATTTATGTATTTTGTGGGTCTTTCATTGGAAGCATAGATATTTATTATGGTTATGTCTTCTTGTTTAATTGACTCTTTAATCATGATACAATGTCCTTTTATCTCATGTTTTTTATTGTTTCTTCCTGTTCGGGAATTCTAATAATCAGTAATGATTTCTCTTCATAAATTGTTGTCCCACATAAATCTTAGGCTTTCTTCAAAAAATTTCCTTCTTTCTTCTGATTCTTCTCTTAGCATTCTAATATTGAGAGATTTATCTTCAAGCTCACTAATTCGGGCGTCCATGGATTAAAATCTATTTGCTTGCCCTTTCTATGTATTGTGCATTTCTGAAATTTTACTATTAATCTTCTGATTTTTTTCTTTGCAGGTTTTGTATTGTTTCAAAATTTTCATTTATTTTTTTCTGTTTATTCTTCTAGTGTTTTGCTGAATTTATCCGAAGATTTTTTTTCTATCTTCTGCTTTCTTATTTCCTCAATCTTTTTCTCAACCCGTTGAAGGTACCTAAATATCATTATCTTGATTTCTTTCTCAGGTCATTTCCTTATCTTTTTTTCCACAGAGAAGTTTTTGGGCACTGCACCTTAGTCATTTGTTTGATCCACTCTCTTATCTTTTTTTATGTGAACAGAAACTGTCTGTTGTCTCTGGGACATTGTGGCATCATATGTTTATTTAATTGTATGTTGTATATTCTTAGCCCTTACAAACTGACTCCTGACGGGTGTTATCAGTGAATGGTAGCATGTGCACAGTTCTCTGTTCACCATTTGAGCAGTTAAGTTTAGGGTGGGTTTGTCTGGAGTTGGTTGCTATTGATTGTTAATCAGGTCGTGTAGGAGCTGGTATTGGCCCAATGGGGGGAGTTGCAAAGGGTATGGTTGCATCTGGTTTGCATAAGTATGGTTTCTTTCCAGTCACTACTCATCAGCTTGAATCTATGCCATCAGGCAGCCGACTGTCTCTAAAGCTTCCTGCAAATATTCTAGATAGCTCTGACACATCTGGCCAGCAGAAAACTCAGTAGTCTGTCTCCTTTCTTTGGTACCCCTGCTCAGCTTCTCCTCCCAGAGAATATTCAATCTAGTTTGCTAACCTCTCCTCTGAACCTCATGGTTCCAGGATTATCATCTATGTATGTTTTATTTGTACTCCCATATCTTTTTTATAGAGGGTCTGTGTGCAGTTTGTCTGTCAGTCTGCTATTTTGTCAGAAGTCTCAGAAAGGTATATGTCTGTAAATAAAAACATATATAATACAAATTTGTGTTATTGGTAATAGAGTGTTTGTATGTATGTATTGGTAAGTATTAAGCATGGATTTTAATTATTTAAATCAAAGTCATGATAGTGGTTATCTTAAGTAATGATGGGGACAAATTGGACTAGATACATAGATCACAGCAGACTCTCTATGGAGGAAAATGTCTGGAAGTATATAAAATTTAATATTAACAGTTAATTCTCAGTCTTGGATTTTTTGTTATAGTATTATATACCTTTCTGAATAGGTAAGTGTACATGTTTTCTAACAACAAAAAAAAATTTAGCGTGTAAAAGAGACTCTTGTTTAGATAAGTCAGTTAGGGAAATCATTTTAGAAGGCAATGCTAAAATTGAACATTGATAGATCATAGTAATTTTTCTGAGTATAAAAAAAGAAGCATAATCTGGGTAAAGGAAAGTATGTGTTGCTGTTGTTGTTGTTGTCAGGTACCATTGAGTCGGAACCGACTCACAGCAACCCCATGCACAGCAGAACAAAACAATGTCTGATCCTGGGCCAACCTCACTACCACTGCCACACTTGACACCATCAATGATGCCACCTGGCTGATCCATCTTGTTGGGGGTCTTCCTCTTTTTCTCTGACCCTCCATCTTACCAAACATGATATCCTTCTTCAGCGACTGTTCCCTCCTGACAATATGTCCAAAATATGAGAGACGAAGCTTAGCCATCTTGGCCTCCAAGGAGCACTCTGGCTGCACTTCTTCCAAAACTGATCTATTGGTTCTTTTGGCAGTCCACAGCACTTTTAGTATTCTCCTCCAACACCACAACTCAAAGGCATCAATTCTTCTATGATCGTCCTCATTCACTGTCCAGCTTTTGCATCCATATGAGGTTATTGAAAATACCATGGCTTGGGTCAGGCATACCTTAGTCCTCAAGCTGACATCGTTGCTCTTCAACACTTTAAAAAGTTCCTGTGCAGCAGATTTGCCTAGTGCAATACGTCGTCCGATCTCTTGACTGATGCTTCTGCGAATGTTGATAGCTGATCCAAGAAGAATGGCTCTTGTGGACTTGTTTTCATTTTCTTCAGCTTCATGCGTTGCTGTTAGATGCTGTCAACTCAGTTCCAACTCATAGCAAGCTGACCCTATATACAACAGAACAAAACATTGCCCGGTTCTGTACTAACTCCACACTTTTTGCTATTCTTGGGCCTATTATTATTGGCACTGTGTCAATTTTTCTCACTCAAAGTCTTCTCCTATTTTATTGACCCTCTACTTTACCAAGCATGGTGTCCTCCTCCAGAGACTTGCCCTTCCTGATAACATGACCAAATTATGAGAGATGAAATCTCCTCATCATCATTTCAAAGGAGCAATCTAGCCATACTTGTTGCAAAACAGATTTGTTCATTCTTCTGGCAGTTCAGGGTACTTCCAATATTCTCTGCTAGCACCATAAAGGTAAAGGAATAGCATGTTTCAAGTTCTGGAAACTGGATGATCTTTGTTTCATGAGGGAATTTCTCCCTCTCTGGAGTTCTCTTATACCTATTTTGGCTCAGAAATTGAAGGGTAGGTAGAAGAGAGGTCATAGTGACTTGAGGGAATGTGGCTTGAATCCATATGGAAACTCCTATTCAGGAGCTTAAGAGCCCTGGTAATGCTTGCCAAATGGCCCTATTATTGGCCACATTCACTACTGAGGTTGAACAAGGAGGTCTCTCTGCTGGGTGTTGCAGGCATGCACAGCAACTGTGATTAAGAGAAGATTTGGGCTGTATTCCAGCTGGTGTAAATACTAGACTGTTTTCTCTACCGTCAGATGGAATCTGGCAAAATTTTAAGGAATGTTTCTTTCTTCATGCAAATATAATGCTGCCAATTTACAGACGTAAGAATGTGTATTTGTATTTATTTGTTGGTTTTTTTTTTCCCTTTGCAAGATCAACCACTCCTTCACTCACAAATGGCGATGAGTGATATAACTCTATACTGGACCCTGTTTCTTTTTCAACAAAACAATGAACACTTGTGACAGTTGCCTTGTGTAACGGATGTAGCGCTTGATGTTGGAACAGATCCAAACTGTCTGATCCACACTCTGAGACCAACATTTTTGAGCTTTATTTCAAGCTTTTCCAACTGATTCTTAGAACTCTAATTGTCTGAAAATGCTCACTAATACACTGAGAAGCAGTTCACTAAAGGGATTGCTATACAAGTGATTTCTGAAATTAATGATTTAAAAGAACAACCATTTGCAATGGAGGGAGATATCAATATGAAGGAGAAAGACAGAGCTCTCTGTTCCTCTAAAGATTTATAGTCTCAGAAACCCTGTATAGGTTTCTGTAAATTGAAATCAACTACATGAAAGAGAGTTTATTTGTTTGTTTGTTTCTTGGGGGGAAATCTCTTTAAACATAAACTATTAGGTAATGGGTAATGGCATCTGGAGATATGGGAGTTAGGTTGAAAAATATTTTTCTCTTGTCTCTATTTGTAAAACTTGAAAACTAGAAAATTGAGTCAGAGCAGTGTCTTTACTTAATAGCTATCCATTTCTTCCAAAGACAATTAAATATCTCACCAGAAAGTGGTTGTTGTATGATGCTGCTCTCTAGGTATCAGAGGTTCATGTCATTCTTCTTTTTATAATGGCTAAAAAATAAGATAATAAGAAAAAATATAAATGCTATCATATACTTTATATATGTATACTTACATATCTCAATTAAAATTTAAATGTGGATTTTGTATTTTTATGATTAAAACATTGAAAGATTTGTTGTTGTTGTTGTTAGGTGGCATCGAGTTGGTTCTGATCCATAGTGACCCTATGTACAGTGAAATAAAATATCACGCAGGATGGCATCATCCTCACAATTGCTGCTATGCATGAGTCCATTGTTGCTGCTACTGTGCCAATCCATCTTGTTGGGGCCCTTCCTCTTTTTTGCTGGTCCTCCATTCTACCAATCATGAGTCTTTCTCCAAGGCCTGTCCTTCCTGATCAAACGTCTAAAGTATGAGAGACAAAGTCTGGCCATCTTGTCCTCTAAGGAACATTTTGGTTGTACTTCTTCCAACCAGATTTGTTTGTTATTCTGACAGTCCATGATACTTTTAATATTCTTTTACACCACCATAAATCAAATGCATCAATTCTTCTATGGTCTTCCTTATTCATTATTCAACTTTCACATTCATATGAGGCTATTGAAAATACCATGGCTTGGGTCAGGCACACTTTACTTCTCTAACTGACATCTTTGCTCTTGAAGAGGTCTTGTGCAGCAGATTTGCCCAATGCAATACATTGTTGGAGTTCTTGACTGATCTTTCATGAATAGTGGTGGTGGATCCAAGTTAAATGAAAATACTGGTGGCATAACTTCCAGCATCATAGCAACATGCAAGCCACCACAGTGCGACAAACTGACAGATACGTGGTGGACTGAAATAGTACAGGTACATAGATTATCTTGTACAATACTTACCTTAAGCAATAGTGGTTCAAGTAAGAGTCTTGGAGCTAGACTATCTGGGTTTTAACCTTGCTTTTATCCATTAATAATTATGCAACCTGGTCATGTTACCTGATCTCTAAGGTCCTCAGTTTTTCATCTGTAAAATGGGATAAAAATAATAGCAATGTATCCTTTTCATCATTGTTCTGATAATTAAATTTGTTAAGCACTTAGAACAGTGCAGCAAAATCAATAATATAAATGTTAGATATATAACTTATCTTGGAAATCTCTTAGATACTCATATATATTCAAAATTTTAAACCATTCGTGACCCCTTGTTCTGTTTAAATGACTGCCTCTTGATCTTACAGGTTTTTCATGATCACAATTAAGTGTTCTGGGATATCCATACTTCACAGAGTTTTCAATAGCTTGTCATGATAGACATAGTTGAAAGCCTTTTTAATTGTCAATAAAGTACAGGTAAACATCTTTCTTGTATTATCTGTTTCAGCCAAGTTCCATCTGGCATCAGCCATGAAATTCTTTGTTCTATGTTCCAGATGCAACTTGAACCTCTGGCAGTCCGCTGTCAATGTACTGTTGCAACTGTTTTTGAATTATGTTTAGCAAAATTTTACTTGTATGTAGTATTAATGATATTGTCTGATGAGTTCTGAATTCCATTGGATCACCTCGCTTTGAAATGGACACAAATATTGATCTCTTTCAATCAGTTGGCCAGGTAGCAGTCTTCCAAATTTATTGACATAGATGAGTGCGTGCCTCCAGTGCTTCATCAATTTGTGGCAGCATTATTTAGAGTTCATTATAATCCATACAATTGAATTATTTTGCATAGTCAATAAAACATCTTTATGACAATGGTATCCTTTGTTCCACATTCTCTTCTGAATCCTGCTTGAAGTTTTGGCAGCAGTTCCCTGTTGTACTGCTGTAAAAAATTTAAAATTATCTTCAGCTAAATTTTCCTTGCATCTGTTATTAATGATATTGCTTATTTGAATAGGCACAAATATGGAACTCTTTCAGTCAGTTGGCCTTGTATTTGTCTTCCAAATTTCTTGTCACAGATGGACTACTGAGTGCTTCCAGCTCACCATCAGTTTGTTGAAACATTTCAAATGGTATTTTACCAATTGCTGAAGCCTTGTTTTTTTGATAATGCCCTTAGTGCAAATTTGAATTTTTCCTTCATTACTATTTGATCATATACTACCTGAAATGGTTGAACATCAACCAATTCTTTTTGCTATAATGACTCCGTGTATTCCTTCCATCTTTTTTTTTTTTGATGCTTCCTGAGGCATTCAATATTTTGCCATAGTATTTTTCAATAGTTCATGTTGAGGCTTGAATTTTTTTGTCAGCTCTTTCAGCTTCAGAAATTCTAGGCATGTTCTTCTCATTTGGGTTTCTAACGCCAGGTCTTTGCACATTTCATGTACTATTTGACTTTCTTTTCTTGAACTGCGATTTGGAAATTTCTGTTTAGCTCTTATACTTTATAATTTCTTCCTGTTGCTTTAGCTACTCTAAGTTCAAGAGTAAGTTTCAGAGTCCCTTCTGACATCCACATTGGTCTTCTCTTTCTTTCCTGTCTTTTTAATGACCTTTTGACTTCTTAAGATATTATGTTCTATATGTCATACCATAACTCATCTGATCTTTGTTCATTATGTTCATTGTGTCAAATCTGTTCTTGAGATGGTCTCCTAATTTACTTGGGATACATTCAAGGATGTAATTTGGATTTCATGGACTTGTTTCAATTTTCTTCATCTTCGGCCTGAACTTGAATAAAAATAATAGATGGTCTGTTCCACAATTATCCCCTGGCCTTGTTTTGCTAGATGATATTGAGTTTCTAAATCATCTTTTCCCACATATGTAATCAGTTTGATTTCTACGTATCCCCCATCTGGTGAGGTTCATATGATAGTTACCATTTATGTTGTTGAAAAGGTATTTGCAATGAAGAACTTTTTGGTCTTGAAAAATTCTATCATGTGATTTCCAACATCATTTCTATCAGCAAGGACATGTTTTCCAACGATTGATCTCACCCTTTTGTTTCCAACTTTCACAGTCCAACCATCATTAGTTATCAGTGTATCTTGAATGAATGTTTGCTCTATTTCAAACTGAAGAAGCTGATGGAATTCTTCAATTTCATCATCATTGGTTTTAATAGTTGGTATGTAAATTTAAAGGATTCTATGAACAAAATCCGAGGAGCTCTGGTAGTGTAGTAGTTATGAATTGGCTTGCTAATCTCAAGGTCAGCAGTTTCAAACTATCAGCTATTCCATGAGAGAAAGATAAGGTTTTGTGCTCCTGTAAAGAATTATAGCCTTGTAAACTCTATGCAGGGTTGCTGTGAGTAGGAACCAATTCCACAGCACACCACTACCACCACTACCATGAGAAAAATTCACCACTAATATTTCAGTTTGTCCTGTCTTGAACCTCTGTCCTTGTGGTTAGCTGTCCACTGTGTTTATTCTACAGTGTCAAACCAAGACTCCCTCTCTCTCTATATGTGTATGTTAACATCACAGATTGTGCTCCTCTAGACAGGTTTCAGATAAGCTTCCAGACAAGACAGACTAGGAAGAAGGAGAGAAGAACTACATCAAATATTTAGTCCCTGAAAACCTTATGAATAGCAGAAACACTGTCAGATACAGTGTTGGAATATGAGCCTCTCAGGTTGGAAGGCACTCAAAATGCAACTGGGGAAGAGATGCCTCCTCAAAATACATTTGATCGTGATGATGCAAATGGAGTAAAGCCCACAGGAGTAAAGCTCACAGGACCTTCATTTGCTGATAGGGCACAACTCATAATGAAGAGAAACATCTGTAAACATCCATTAATAATCGGAACATGGAACGTATGCAATATGAATCTAGGAAAATTGGAAATTGTCAAAACTTAAACGGAATGCATAAACATCGATCTCTTAGACATTAGTGAGCTGAAATGGACTGATATTTGCCATTTTGAATCTGACAACCACATGGTTTACTATGCAGAGAATGACAAATTGAAGAGGAATGGTGTTGCATTCATCGACAAAAAGAACATATCCAGATCAATCATGAGGTACAATGCTGTCTATGATAGGTTAATATCCATGTGCCTAAGGAAGCCCAATTAATACCACTATTATTCATATTTATGCACCCACCTCTAAAGTCAGTGAGGATGAAATAGAACAATTCTACCAACTTCCTCAACCTGAAATTGATCAAACATGCAATCAAGATGTATTGATCATTAATAGTGATTGGAATGCAAAGGTTGGGAACAGAGAGGAAGGATCAGTAGTTGGAAAATATAACCTTGGAGATAGAAATGATGCTGGAAATCACATGATAGAATTCTGCAAAATCAATGAGTTGTTCATTTCAAATACCTTCTTTAGGCAGCATAAAAGATGTTTATATGCACTGACATCACCAGATGGAATACATAGAAATCAAATTAACTACATCTGTGGAAAGAGATGGCCGAAAAGCTCCATAACATTAGCCAAAACAAGGCCAGGAGCAGTCTGTGGAACAGACCAATTGCTCTTAAGCAAATTCAGATTGCAGCTGAAGAAAATGGAAACAAGTCAACGAAAGCCAAATGAAGCATTGAATATATCCCACCTGAATATAGAGATCATCTGAAGAACAGATTTGATACATTAAAGACCGAAGATCAAAAGAGTTGTGGGATGACATCAAGAACATCATTCAGGAAGAAAGCAAAAAGTCATTAAGAAGACAAGAAAGAAGGAAA
>NW_006408520.1:36648255-36650865 GCF_000296735.1 Chrysochloris asiatica | reverse complement strand
ACTATACAAAGGCTTTCGATTGTGTGGATCATGACAAGCTATGGACAACATTGAGAAGTATGAGTATTCCAGAACACTTAATTGTGCTCATGAGGAATCTACCTGGACCAAGAGACAGTTGTTCGTGTAGAACATCGGAACAGTAACTGGTTTAAAATAAAGAAAGTGTGTGACAGGGTTGTATTCTTTCACCATACTTATTCAATCTGTATGCTGAGCAAATAATCTAAGAAGCTGGACTCTATGAAAAAAAACGTGACATCAGAATTGAAAGAAGACTCATTAACAGCCTGTGATGATACAACAGCACAGATGATACAACCTTGCATTTAGCAAATCATCCACCTCATTTTATTTCAAAGATTCAATACCCTCCATATAAAATCAGTTATCCCACTTCTTCCTTGTGGTTCTAGTTTTCATTTCACCTTCCATCCCAACCCTTCTAAATTTTTTTCTTTAGGTAAATGTTACCCTTTGATCTTGAATTGTGGACAATTCTAACAATAACTTTCTAGTTATATATTGCCTTCCCCATCACTCAAATTAACAGGTGTCTCTATCCGGAAGGAACTCTGGTAGCATAGTGGTTATGAATTGGGCTGTAAACCTCAAGGTCAGCAGTTCAAAACTACCAGTGGTTCCATGGGAGAAAGATGAGGCATTCGGCTCCCATAAAGATTTACAGCCTCGGAAACCCTGTACAGGGTCGCTATGAGTCAGAACCGACTCCATGGCACATAACAACAACAACAACAACCCTCTATCCAGTGAATTACTCTCCCTTCCCTGCCTTACCATCTTTGGTAACCATCAAAGTATGTTTCTTTTAGTATGAAAACCTTTTCTTGACTTTTTACAATAGTGGTCTTATACAATATTTGTCATTTTGGTTAGAATGCCTCATCTTTCTCCCATGAAGTTGATAGTGGCTTCGAATCACTAATTTTTCATTTAATAGTCCAACACTATAATCTATTGCCACCAGGGATCTTAAGACCTGTAAGAGATGAGGAACTAAGTCAAGTGAATATATTGGAAAAGTATATTCCAGGAAGAAAACAGAATAAATGAAGTGCACAGACGTGTCTGGATATTAGATAAGAGGGTGTCGAAACAAAGACATATATAAAAGTGCACATGAACACACATGGTTCACCATGGCTCCGTAAGATACATATTGGATTTTGAGCCACACGGTCTAGAATTTGGGTCCAAGAGCCACCCAATGGAAGTAAGATGAGGCTTTCTCCTCCTATAAAGATGGACATCCTTGAAAACCCTATAGAGGGTTGCTACGAGTTGGAACAGATTCAAAGACACTTAACAACAACAAAAACATATGTACACACATAATTACATGAAGGACTTTAAAAAAACCCTGTGATAATTCATATATATATAGTTTTGTTAAGTGCTATTGAGTCAGTTCCAACTCATAGAGATCCTGTATAGGGTTTCTGAGGAGCAGCTGGTAAGCTTGAACCACGGTTCTTGTGGTTCAAATCAACTTTGCAGTCGAGTGCATTAACCCACAGCACCACACCAGGACCCTCTCAGTCTCTTTCTTTCACTGTTTCTTTTTCTCTCTCTCTGTTTTTTGTTGTTAAGTTCCATGGAGTCAATTTTGATGTAGTGAACCTGTATAGGGTTTCTGAGAAGTAGATGGTGAGCTTGAACTGCTAACCTTGTAGTTCAAAGTTACTTTACAGGCCAGTGCATTTACCTGTAAATGCCATACCAGGATACTTCCAGAAGTCTACACACATGCACACATATGTATAAATTCATAGAAAAAGACTGTAAGGAAGTTCATAAAACTATATCATACCTTGTAGAAATATGGAAGAGTCCCTGTGTGTGTGATGGAGGAATAATGAAAAAGGAAGGGCTTGCACTTTTCTCCTACATACTTATACTTTGTTTAAATTTAGTAATGCGGTATGTACCATTGACCACCGCTTTACTGTCAGTTTGTCATACTGTGGTGGTTTGCATGTTGCTGCAGTGCTGTAAGCTATGTCCTTGGGTTAACCATAGTGGACAGCTAAGGAGAGTTGGACTACATCTGAATGCTTAACCATTGAAAACCTTATTAATAGCTGTGATATACTCTCAGACTGCACCAGAACACTGACTATTAAATCACTATGAATAGCACCAGAATATTGTTAAATATAGTTCTGGAAGCTGAGCATCTCAGGTTTGAAGGCAAAGGCACTCAAAATGTGACTGGGAAACTGCTGCCTCTCAAAAGTAAAGTTGACCATGATGATGTGAATTGAGTAAAGCTTTCAGATCTGATGGGGCACAACTCAAACTGAGGGAAAAAAATCTGTAAATATCCATTAATAATATGAAAATTGAATGTATGAAGCATGAATATAGAAAACTGGAAGTTGTTAAAGTTGAAATGGAACACATAATGATCGACTTTTCTAGGCATATGTGATCTGAAATGGACTAGCATTGGTCGTTTTGAATGTGATAATCTTATGGTTTACGATATTGGGAATGACAAATTGAAGAGGAATGGCATTGTATTCATCATCAAAAAGAACATTTCAAGATATATCTTGAAGTATAATAATGTCTGTAATAGGATAATAT
>NW_006408520.1:36646476-36647835 GCF_000296735.1 Chrysochloris asiatica | reverse complement strand
TCAAGTCGGTTCCGACTCATAGCGACCCTACACAGGGTTTCCGAGGCTGTAAATCTTTACGGGAGCAGAACGCCTCTTCTTTCTCCCGCGGAACCGCTGGTAGTTTCAAACTGCTGATCTTGCGGTTCACAGCCCAATTCGTAACCACTACGCTACCAGAGCTCCTTAATATATATGTATATACATATATATATTACTGCTTGCCTTGAAAAAAAAAAACAAACAAAACAAAATACTTGAAATAAACATCTAAGGAGTCAACTTATACAGCTGGAAAGAGATTCATGGTTTGGTTTCAGTTAAACTATAGTCTTTTCCCCAGGTCACATATTAAATTTTTAGTTCAATGATTCACCCTGACAAGCTATTTGTACTTACAGTTTTAATATACATTATGCAGAGCAAAAGGGCAGAAGTCTAGGAAACCACACATGACTTAAATTATATGTGGATATTTGTTGTTGTTGGTAGGTGCCATAGAGTCAGTAAAGATGCATAGCAACCCTATGCACAACAGAACAAAACACTGCTCAATCCTGGGCCAACCTCACTACTTTTGCCACGCTTGAATCCATCGATGCTGCCACTTGGCCAATCCATCTCGTTGGGGGTCTTCCTGTTTTATTCTCTGACCCACCCCCTTACCAAACATGATATCCTTCTCTAGTGACTGGTTCTGCCTGACAATATATTCGAAGTATGAGAGACGAAGTTTGGCCATCCTGGCCTCCCAGGAACACTCTGGAAGCACTTCTTCCAACACAGATCTTTTGGTTCTTTTGGCAGTCCATGGCACTTTCAGTATTCTCCTCCAAAAACATAACTCAAAAGCATTAATTCTTCTATGGTCTTCCTTATTCACTGTTCAGCTTTGACATGCATTATTGAAAATACCATGGCTTGGTTCAGGCTCACCTTAATCCTCAAACTGACATCTTTGCTCTTCAATGCTTTAAAAAGGTCTCATGCAGCACATTTGCCTAATGCAATACGTCGTTTGATTTCTTGACTGCTGCTTTAGTGAGTGTTGATAGTTGATCCAAGAAGAATGAAGTCCTTGAAAACTTCAATCTTTTCTCTGTTGATCAGAAAGTTGTTTATGGGTCCAGTGGTGAGGATTTTTGTTATCTTTACATTGAGATGCAATCCATACCGAAGGCTGTGCTCTTTGATCCTCATCAATAAATGTTTAAGTCTTCTTCACTTTCAGCAAGCAAGAGTGTATCATCTGCATGCTGCAGGTTGTTAATGAGTCTTCCTCCAATCCTGATGCCACGTTTTTCTTCATATAACCCAGCTTCTAGAATTATTTGCTCAGCATACAGATTGAATAAGTATGGTGAAAGAATACAACCTTGT
>NW_006408520.1:36630308-36646314 GCF_000296735.1 Chrysochloris asiatica | reverse complement strand
TCTTCCAATCAGTGGGTCAGATACTTGTCTTCCAAATTTCTTGGCAGAGATGAGTGAGTGCCTCCTGTACAGTGATGGTACAGTGACTCTGTGTATTCCTTCCATCTTCTCTTGATGCTTACTACATCATTCAATAATTTGCTCAGAGTATCCTTCAATAATGAAAGCCGAGGCTTAAATTTTTTCTTTTGTTTTCCCAGCTTGAGAAATGCTGAGCGTGTTCTTCCTTTTTGGTTTTCTGATTCCAGATATTTGCACATTTTGTTGTAATATTTGGCTTTATCTTCGTGAGCTAATCTTTGAAATTTTCTGTTCAACTCTTGGACCTCCTCATATCTTCCATTTGCTTTAACATCTCTACGCGGCAGAGCAAGTTTCACTGTCTCTTCTGACATCCATTTTGATCTTTTCCTTCTTTCTTGTCTTCTTAATGACTTTTTGCTTTCTTCCTGAATGATGTACTTGATGTCAACCCACAACTCTTCTGGCCTTCAGTCTTTAGTGTTTGATGTATCAAATCCGTTTTTCAGATCATCTCTAAATCCAGGTGGGATATATTTAAGGTCATATTTTGGCTCTCATGGACTTGTTTTCATTTTCTTCAGCTTCAGTTTGAATTTCCATAGGAGTAATTGGCGGTCTGTTCCAAAGACTGGCCTGGGCCTTGTTTTGACTGATGATATAGAGCTTTTCCATCATCTCTTTCTGCAGATGTAGTCAATTTGATTTCTTTGTATTACATGGGTGTAGTCATCTCTTATGCTATCTAAAGAAGGTATTTGAAATGAACAAATCATTGATTTTGCAGAATTCTATCATGCATTCTCCAGCATCATTTCTATCAAGAAGGCCATGTTTTCCAACTACTGATCCTTCCTCTTTGTTCCCAACCTTTGCATTCCAATCACCAGTAATGATCAGTACATCTTGATTGCATGTTTGTTCAATTTCAGATTGAAGAAGTTGGTAGAATTCTTCTATTTCATCCTCACTGGTTTAGAGGTGGGTGCATGAATTTGAATAATAATGGTATTAACTGGGCTTCCCTGTAGGCGCATGGATATTATCCTATCACAGACAGCGTTGTACCTCATAACTGATCTGGATATGTTCTTTTTGATAATGAATGCAACACCATTCCTCTTCAATTTGTCATTTCCGGCATAGTAAAGCATGTGGTCATCAGATTCAAAATGGCCAATTCAAGTCTATTTCAGCTCACTAATGCCTAAGATATCAATGTTTATGCATTCCATTTCATTTTTGATAACTTCCAATTTTCCCAGATTCATACTTCATACATTCCATGATCCGATTTTCAATGGATGTTTTCAGCTGTTTCTCATCATTTTAAGTTGTGCCCCATCAGCAAATGAAGATCCCGCAGGCTTTTTTCACACAGGCTTTACTCCACTCGTGTCATCACGGTCAACTCTACTTTGAGGCACAGCTCTTCCCCAGTTGCATTTGAGTGCCTTCCAACTTAGGGGCTCATTATACGGGACTATATCTGACTGTGTTTCTCTGCTATTCGTAAGTTTTTCAGTGACTAAGTATTCGGAAGTAGTTCATCACTCCTTCCTCCTAGTCTGTCTTCGTCTGGAAGCTCATCTGAGAGGTGTCCACCATGGGTGTCCCTGCTGGTATTTGAAATACTGGTGGCATAGTTTTCAGAATCATAACAACTCACAAGCCACCACAGTATGACAAACTGACAGATGAGTGGTGGATATGTGAATATAGGATGACAGAATTAAAAAAGGTCAATGACAATATGAATCCTATTTAGATCAATATACTTTTATAAACCTGAAGAATAATGCTTATGACCTAATTGCTTTTTAAAAAGTAGATATGGGGAAATGGAAATAGAAAAATAAAGTCTATTAAATGACACATAGAAAGAATTATTTATTCTACCAGTAGCTACAAATCTATCTTTAATAGAATAGAGTTACCAGGTAATGTGTACACATGAATATTACCAAAAATTTAAACATAATTAAGGAAAATTATAATGGCTTTCTGTAAAATGAAGTTGAAATCTTTAAGTATTCAAATGTCAGGTTTTATTTTATAAGTAAGATAAGAAATAAAATGTGCAGCATATGTAAATAATATAAATAGACAATTATCCTAAATATCAACTCTAGACATATACATACTAGCAAACCCCCCCCAAATGAACATAATAGTAAGTAATTTCTAGCTATTTTCTTCAACAAATTGATGTAATTCTAAAAAATCTTGGAAACTAATAAGGGACCCCCATAACAATGTTACTTTAAAAAAATAGAAACAAAATCCCCAAGGATAGTTGATTTTGAATAAATCATGGAGAAAGAGCTAGAATATCAAGTATAGAAAACACGTAAAATGGCCACAGAAAGTACAGGGAGGTAAGCATGGAAAGGATGAGATGCCATAACTTTTAGGAAATTTTCTTTTTTTTTCCAAAGTGGCTATACTTCGATTTTATTTTTTTAAATGTTTTATTGTAAGTTATGTGATAGTTTACATGGGAGAACATTAGTTTTACATTCATCCTATCATATAGCATTTCATTGCCATGGTTACAATCCCCTCCATGCATCATCAACCAACCAAAGTGTATACCCTACAAGCCTAAAGTCTCCAGCTTCTCCATCTCTCCACGTCATCGTCTCTGCCTCCATCTCTGGCATCACTGCTTCTCTGGGTAAGGTCCCGCTTTCTGCCCTTCTCCCTAGATGGTCCCAGGGACCTCTGCTCTTAGGCTGCAAAGTTAATACCTCCCCTTCTTGCCAAAAAATGTCTACCTTTACAGTTCCAACCCTCACAATTAGTCCTGCTAACAATTATTCACTATAATATCACAAGAGACCTATCGGCATCTCCTTTTATCAGCCCAGCCTAGACAGATTGGATAGTACTCAATGGAGATTCTACCTTCCTCCATGCCCTCTGGATCTTGGTTCCCTCTTGAAAGCTTGTAAACCAGTCATTTCTTGCTTTTGTAGCTCCCCCCATTTTGTGTAGCCAATGTCCAAGTTGCCCATCCCTGTCTGCTCTGTGTATGGAAGGGGTGAGAATGATCCTTGCTGTAAAGATTTGTTCCCTCTTTTGAACTACTGCATCCAAAGGTGTAGGTCAAATTCATCAAGTTCTATCAGATTACTCTTTTTTCCTCTTCTGGTTGAGCTCTGATCATCCAGTCATTGAAGCCAGGTCAAGTGGGTATTATCTGCAAGTGTGAGTGTTCTTGTGCATATGCCCTCTCTTCTTATCATCTGGGTGCTTCACTCTCCACTCTAGTCTCATGTGGCTATGTCACTGACTCTGGGCCCAGGAGTCCTCAGGTCTTGCCACACTGCTGGCCAACCAGGTCTCCACCCAAGTTCACAGGAGTCTATTGGATGTTGTAGGGCTTAGCTGGCAGCTTCATTGCTGTTTTTTTCCTTATTTCCCCTTATCGGTGACAAATGTGGTCACCAATAAGTGTGTATATTCCCATTGAGTCTTAGTCTTGGAAGGGGGTTTGCTCTGACGGGACCTGAACACTTGTCTTGATGTCTCCTGGGCAAGCAACTTGCTTGTTCTTGTAGTAATCAGTCAGTCTGCCTATATTGCTTTGTGTTTTTCCTGTGGGTCATTCTTTCAAGAAGTATCTTCTGTTCTTCTAACTGCTCCAGGCTGGTCTGCTTGTCCTTTCAAGTGGACATTTCCCATCTCTGAATATTCTGGATGCTGTTCAGGAATCCACGTATAGTCTTACGTAATGCAGAAACTCTGCAGGAAGCTTCCTTCACTGGGCACGTTGTAGCCCCATTTTAGGTATTCCAATCAGTCATAGGCAGAAGACAGACTTGCAAGCTTTCTATGGTAATATTTCTAGCTATTCCTTTCTCTCCCCCCTCCAGTGTCTATTTTATAATGCTATGCCAGGGAAACCAAGATTCAAAAGACAGCCAAGCATCTTAACATTATTTCCCCCCTTTTCCCCATTCCAACTACTTCTCAACCTTTATATCCCAGAGCCCTGTTTTTACAAGGTTGTGCATACATCATTATTTACCTCTGCCCCACTTAGCCCATGCAAACCTGCTTAATTGTTCTCCCATCTGCTTTGTTCTTCTATTCCCTTCTGCCTTCTTGCATATTGTCCCCTTGTCCAGTACCCAAACTATCCTGTGTCTATTCCCTGCCCTGTGTTCCACCTTTCCCTCCCTCCCTTCAACCCAGCCCCCACATTCCAGCAACCAGCAAAGAATCCACCCTCCCCCTTTAGTATGGGTTCTTTTTCTTAGTCTGTTACTATAGTGGTCCTATGCAGTATTTCTCCTTTTGTGACTAATTTCACTCAACTTAATGTCATTAAGGTTCATCCATGTTATGCAGTGGCTTGCAGCTTCCTTGTTATTCTTCAAGGTAGCATAACATTCCATTATGTGTATGTACCACAGTGTGTTTATCCATTTTTCAGTTGATGGGCGCTTTGGCTGTCTCCATCTTTTTCTATTGTAAATAGTGCTGCTATGAACATTGGTGTGCATATATCTACTTATGTTATGGCTTGTGTTTCTTGTAGGTAAATACCAAGTAGAGGAATTGCTGAATCATAAGGTATTTCTAATTCCAACCTTCTGAGGAAGCACCATATTGCTTTCCAGAGAGGTTGGACCATTTTGCAGTCCCACCAGCAACAGGCTGTTATAAATTGGAAAGAGTCAGTTTTTATGATTTTTAGGCAAGTGATACTGTTCATATTGCTCACATTGGCCACAAAATTTGAAAAGTGGGTTTGGTTGAGGTAGGACCATGGTGGGGAATGAACGATTTTTACTTGACAATTTGTGGAAACATAACTTTGATAGTGGCATTCTCTTAAGGCACATGCATGAGGTGTGTCACATACTATGTATTTTTCTCTGTCCATGTAACATAAACTGAAATCAAAGTAGCTTTGGAATATGTGATAACAGTAGTGTATTATACAATGAAAAAAATGAAGATGAAACAAATCTCAAGACAATAGAGACTGGGGTAACTTATGTGACTTCAGGTACCCTAGTCCCTTCAAGATTCTTTTTCCTTCTATTTTTATACTTTTGTGGGCATGCTGACTTTATACTGTCAAGCAGGGTTTTACTTGAGGCTAAGCCATGGCTGTCTAAAACTCTGGACTCACTACTTTCAAGCTTGACTACCTGAGAGGACAAGCTGTTCTTCTAGTAGTTCTAATTTGCAGGATTCGAGGGTAAATCTCAAAGTGGCCTAAACCCATTGTCATTGAGTAAATTACAACTCATAGTGACCCTATAGGACAGGATAGAATGGCTGCATAGGTTTTCTAAAGCTGTAAACCTTTACAGAAGCTGCCTGCCACAGTTTTCTTTCTCTGAATGGGTGATTGGTTAAAGCCACCAACCTTTTTGTTATCAGATGTTTGCATTAACTATTGCCCTACCAGGATTCCTTTCCTAGGCAGTAATAATTACTGTCACTAGGGCTAAAAGGAGAAGGAGTCCTGGTGATACAATGGTTAAGCCCTTGGTGTTAACGAAAAGATTGAAGGTTGGAACTTACTAAGTGCTCAATGGGAGAAAGTTGTAGCAGTCAGCTTCCTTGAAGATGCCTAGAAACTCTATGTGTAGTTTAACTCTGTACTCTATGGTTACTATGTGTGTTGTTGGAGGATAAACACTGGGCTGCAAGGTCAGTTTAAACCAAAAGGTTTGAGATTCAAATTCACCAGCCACTTCTCAGAAACCTTACAGGGTCATTATGAACAGAACCCATGTGATGGCACTTAACAACAACATGACTATACAAAAGGTGCCCTGCTAATTTAGTGGGTTGTGTGTTGGGCTGCTGACTACAAGGTCATCAGTTCGAATCTACCAGCTGCTGAACTGGAGAAAGATGAGGTTTTCTGCTCTCATACAAATGCACAGCCATTGGAAACCCTATTCAGGGTCGCTATGGGTTGGGATCAACACCACACAACCACCAACCACCACCATGACTCTGCAAAAGCATTCAACTGTTGGATCCTAACAAACTATAAAAACATTACAAAGAGCGGGCTAGTCCAGAATACTTAATTGTGCTCATAAGGAACTTGTACAGAGACCAAGAGGCAATTGTTTGAAAACTACAAGGAAATTGTAAATGGAAGAAAATCAGGAAAGGTGTGCTCCAGGATTGCATCTACTTACCATACTTGTTCAATCTGCATGCTGAGCAAATAATCCAAGAAGCTGGATTATATGAAGAAGAATGTGACATCAGGATTGGAGGAAAACACATTAACAACCTGTGATATGTAGATGACAAACCTTGATTGCTTAGAAAGATCTCAAAGTTTTCAGTATGGATTGTACCTCAATGTATCGCAACAAAAACCCATATAACTAGGCCAATAAATAAACCAGGACCAAAAAATGGAGGAAACATTAAAGTTATCAAAGATTTCCCTTGCTTAGATCCATAACTAGCACTCATGGAAGCAGCAGTCAAGAAATCAAATGATGGAGTATATTAGGCTAATCTGCTGTAAAAGATCTCTTTAAAGTGTTTGAGAGCAAAGATGTGTATTTGAGGATTAAGGTGCTCTTGACCCAAGTCATAGTATTTTCAGTTGCCTTATATTAATGTGAAATTTGGACATTGACTAAGGAAGACTGTAGATGATTTGATGCATTTGAATTTTAATATAGGTGAAGAATATTGAAAGGCCTGTGGACTGCTAGAAGAACAAACGTTTGTCTTGGAAGAAGTGCAGCCAGAATACTTCATCACTCATATTTTGCACATATTGCCAGGAAGGGCCAGTCCCTGGTAAGGGACATCTTGCTTGGAAAAGTGGAGGATCCATGAAAAAAAGAGGAAGACCCCCAATGAGGATAGACACAGTGCAGCAACAATGGTCTCAGATATAGTAAGAATTGTAAGGCTAGCACAGGACCTGGCAATGTGCCATTCTGCTTTGGTTTCTGTAAGTTAGAATCAGCCTACCCACCTTTAACAACAATGACAACTAATGGTTGCTGTAAGAGTATTTGGACCAACATGATGGTAACAGGATCTTAGGGCCAAAGGGTATTTTCTTAGTTTTCTGGTGATACCATGAGAAAATAACACACACAAAAAGGGTGGCTTTAAATATCAGAAATTTATTTTCTCACAATTTGGAAAGACAGAAGTCTGAATTAAATGTACCGGTAGGTTGATGCTTGCTCTCCTCCAGCTTTAGAAAAAAATCTTTCTTTGTGTTTTTCAACTTCTCATAGCTCAGTGTTTCATGATGTTTCTTAGCTTGTAGATGGTTCCTCACTTGGCTCTTCCCCTCGTGTAGCTCTATGTCTGACTTCATTTCTATAAAACACCATTTACAATTTATATTCACACAACTCTGATATCACCTTATTAATCAAACTGATTACATAGAAGAACCTATGTCCAAATAAAGTCAATTTCCCAGGTACAGGAAGTAGGATTTCAATGTATCTTTTGGGGAGTGATAATGCAATCCACAACAGGCACATCAGAGTTTTCATGACCATACATGACCACACAGGGTTGAATCTGAAGAGCAATTCACATCTCTTTAGAGGAGCTGTGCAGACAAACAATAAGTGGCTATTTCAGTCTCAGAGCATTCAAAAAGCAAAAGAGCAGTGGAACTGTGACTTGTTGTTGTTGTTGTTAAGTGCCGTCGAGTCGGTTTCGACCCATAGCGACCCTGAATAGGGTTTCCGAGGCTGTGAATCTTTACGGGAGCAGATGGCCTCATCTTTCTCCCGCGGAGCAGCTGGTAGTTTCGAACTGCTGACCTTCCGGTTCGCAGCCCGATTCGTAACCACTATGCTACCAGAGTCACTAATATTTGTTCAGTACTTTACATGTTTCAAATTATTGTTTTTTAAGTATAAGTTCCCTTGAACTCTTAAATAATCCTATTGGGTCTTTGTCATGAATATCCCCATTTTTCAAATATGCAAACTGGTATGAAGTATAGTTATTCAAAGAGGTTGTATCTTCTACCCCAAATAAAAGAGAGATCATATTCAAATCCCTATCCTTTAAAGTCTGACATTGACATGCTGATAGTGTGAATTAAGGAAGACATATTGTTGATAACCCAGAAATATTATGGGAGGTCAAGATATTTTTACTGTGGTGACACTTCATGTATATAGTTGCTGTTGTTGTTGTGTGCTATCAAGTCGATTCTGACTCATAGTGACCCTGTATAGGTTTTAGATAGTGGCTGATGGTTTTGAACTGCTGACCATGCAGTTACTACAGTTAGTAGTCCAGTGTTTATCCCATAATACCACACCAGTGTTCCATGTGTACAGTACACTCACTAAATCACTAACAACATTTTTCATTGCTTATCAAGCCAAAAAAATAAAAAATAAAAAAATAAACAAGACCATAAAATAAATAAACATAAACTAACCAGCATAGGTTACAATAATAATAAGCTATCAGGAGAGTCTACACAATGATTTCATGTATATTACTACATTAAATGTCACCACAACATAGAGAAACAAATAATGCTTCATTTCTATCTTGCACATGAGATTTAGGGAAGTTAAGAAACTTTTTCATATAAAATAGTAAATGTCAAATCATCAACCTTTGATAGGCAGAGTCAGATTACTCGACAAGAACATGGGTGAAAACTGTTCACTACAGGTTAGGAAATAGGAGTAAACTCAAGCCTATCTTATTTATTGGGTAATCCAACACTGACCATAAAACAATATAGTTCTGATTGCTGACCTTCTGTTGTTCTTTATTTGATTTAAAGTTTTTTGATGCCTTGTTTGTTTTAGCATTAGAAACTCAAGTGTGTAGAAATCTCAGTGGAGGTTTGTAGCATTGCCTTAAATATATGATGGGCTGCTTGAATTTGGCGGCGTATTTTGTTTGTGTATGTTTCTAGAGGGAGAGCCCCTAACTTTCAGCCAATCAGCAAAGCTCAATAGCCTACTCTTTTCAAATACATTTAAGAATGACAGGTTCCTTCGTTTTTAAATTCAATCGAGGTAAAAGTGCATTTATTGAGCATCCATGTGGCCTGCATTGTATTTAAGTATTATTGGTGGTGGTGAGCCATGGAGTTGGTTTTGACTCACAGCGACCTTGCATAGGGTTTCTGGGGCTGTAAATCTTATGGGAGCAGAAAACCTCGTCTATCTCCCATGGAACAGCAGGTAGTTTTGAATTGCTAACCTTGAGGTTAAGCAGCCCAACTTTTAAGCACTATGTTACCAAAGTTCCTTGGATTTGAGTGGCAGGAGTGAAAACTATTAGATTTAGTCCCTGTCTTCAAAGAACACAGTTCAGGAAACACACACAATGCCATTCTTTATGTTTCTTCTATTAATTCAAATATTTTTGTTGATGGTATTCATAATGTCATAATGTTACTTTGCCCCAGACCTGTTTTATTTAGAGATTCTCCATGTTACAGCTAAAATTTCACCAGCTCTGTGCTAGATGCTTACATGAGTGTGTTGACTCTCAGTACACTTCTAGAACTGAAATAGCTTTTAAAAACTCTGTGACTTCCTAACAGCTCTGTCTGGTCATGTTCAACTTATATTTAGTTCCTGTACCCACACATAAAATGGATCAAGATTTCAAGTGGGCAACAGGAGCAAGAGTGGGCAGAACAGAGAAATGAGAAGAATAAATGAAGCCACACAGCACATCTGCTGATTGGTGCAGGGTGGCAGCAGAGGTAGAGCTGGAAAAACATTGGAAGAAAGCCTCCAGCTATGCCTTACCATCTCACAATGTCAGGAGGAGAACCCTTGGTGTTAAGGTTGACAGAGTTGTTGCGATGTACAAAGGATTCAGTGACTGGATGGTGATGGGGTCTGGCAATGGATGGGGCTGCTATCTAGCAGCATGAAGTCTGATTAAAGTGTAAATGCCAAGTGAAGAAATTCTTCAAAAGAGCATCATACTAATAGCCGTATATAGCAGTTGTTTGGGGCTATTCATTTTCAAAATGCAGCCTGTTACACAATGGAAAAATAGGGCAACCTGATAGAATAAAGAGAGGGCCTTTTCAGACTGAAAATATCAATAGATAAGATCATACCTGCAAGTGGAAAAGGGCAAAGGGATTCTGAGCAGCAAGTATTTGAAAAGTACTATTCCAGCCCCTTCTTTTATAGTTCAATATTGCACCCCCACATTCAATACAAAATTCAGTACAGTATTATATTTCAAAGTCTGGCCATATTGAAGTAACCTAAAAGGCAAGGAAGCAAAGTCTTTCATCACCCTCATTGTGAATGTGACAGACTTTCAAAGGAAAAATGCCTTCTGTTTCTGATAGTTCATTCCAATTTCACAAGATGTGTCAGATCAGCCCATGTCTCTGCCCTCATACCTACTACTTCCACTGACTGCATCTACTTCCTGTCCTGTCTTCATGTCTTCCCCCGGGGGTTTGGAAGTTGCTTCTGTAGGAAATATATTAAGATGCTTCTTGGTTGAGGCAGATGTTTTGCTTCATTACAAGTCTGCTTTTTTCCTGCTGCCCGATTCATGATTCATGTTTCTTCACTTAGCAGTTAGTTTTCTTGGCCCCAAGAGAAATAATAGTAAAAAAAAAAAAAAAAAAAATGTTGGTATACTGGAGTAGAAAGAGATAGGATTTAGGGTAAGGAAAAAATAAATTTTAATTCTTACTTCTTTACTAGTTTTAGTTAGTTGCCATCAAGTCACTTCCAACTCATTGTGAACTCATATGTACGTAATAGAATCTGCTCCATAGTCTTTTCAAGTCTGTGACATTTAGGAGGCAGGTCTTTAGGTCTTGTATTACTACGAGACTCTGGGTAGGTTTGAACAGCCAAGCTTTCAACTACTAGCCAAGTGCTTAATCATTTGCATCACTCAGGGACTTCTATACTAATTAGGCAGATGAATGTGGTCAAGTTACTTCATCTCTCAGAGACTTACACTGTTCTTTCTACAATGGGGTGCTAACTTTGTATCTGTGTCTGGGGAGAAATAGATGGGATTGTGCATATACCATATTTTAATGGCGCTTGTTAGATGATTTTTTTTTTTTTTTCTTAATAGCACTCTTTAAGGAACACAGATAGGGTAGTAATCATGAGTTGGGCTGCAAACCTCAATGTCAGCAGTTAGAAACTACCAGCTGTTCCATAGGAGAAAGATGAGGCTTGTTGCTCCAATGTTGGAAACCCTATGCAGGGTCACTGTGAGTCTACACTTACTGCACAGCACACTACCACCACCACCACTCCTTGGTTTTCTGCTTTCTTTTCAACTTTCATGTGCTGCTGAACTCGTGTCTGCCTGCTTGGTTCTTCTCTTATATGTGTGTTTTCTGTTTCCCATGTGTTTTTCTATTGCTATGGTTCACATTTATAGCATTTGTTTATAATTGCTCTGGACATCTTTTGATCCTGCCATGTTTATGGACTTCAATAAGTAGTTCCTGCTCAGAACTTCTATAGGGAGCACAATTGACTGATGACCCAGCTGCTACCATGATGCCTCAACCACTATGGTCATGCCAAGACCTGACCTCTTGCAAGCTGTTCTAACCAAAGTGTATGCCAAGTGTACTAACATACACTCATTACAGCAAGATATGGGACCACACCAACAGGCAAGATTAGCCTGACTGAGCCTTTCGTGGGATGACATCCTACCAAATATTTATTCCTTGTCTCTCTTCATTCATGGTGTTATACCTGCATTTAATCAGGTATGCCTGCATTTAATCAGGTTAAGTGCTGTTGAGTTTGTTCCTGTCCACAGTGGCCCTGTATAGGTTTTCCAAGGAGCATTCCCCACATGATTCTGCTCCCTCCACCAATAATCTGTTGCTACTCAATTCTGTCTTTAGGTCTTTTTCTTGGTAGAACCAAATGAATACACTGAACTTTGTTTTTTACCCCAACTTTGTCTTTCATCAATGACTTTGGTTTCCCATTTCACTTCTGTACTGCCTCAACTGAAACTTTACATGCTCTAAGAAGTTTTCCATCTTGGGTTGAGTACTTCTACTTTAACATTAAAGGCCAGATTATCCAGTCACACTGAATACCTTTCTATCCTTCATATATGCCAGTTTCATACTTTGCTTTGATGTCTGATCTCAATGCTGTAGTCTCCATCCCTCTTCTATTGGTCTTTTATTTTCCAGTTTAGTAACAACACCCCCCAGCAACCCCTGCCTACATATCCAGAGAAAGTCTTCCTGAACATAGACATGTGTTACATGCTGTTCTCTGTTTTTTCTATAGCATCTATGCTTCTCAGAATACTGGCATTTTCCATCTATATTCTTAATAATTGATCACTTCTCTAATTTTCTCCATTTATTTAAATGCCTTGAGATGACGAGCATTGCTTTATTTATTCTTGTCTCTCTCATGAGTACTTTCATATATGCTTAATATTGTTGTTGGTAATGTCAAGTCGGTTCCAACCCATAGTGACTCTGTATAGGGCTTCTGAGGAGTGACGGATGAGCTTGAACTGCCAACCTTGTGGTTCAAATCAACCTTTCAGTCTAGCGCATTAATTCATAGCGCCACACCAGGACTCCAACATTAAAACTGTTGTTGTTGTTAAGTGCCATAGAGTCAGTTCTGACCTATATTGGGTTTCTGAGTTGCATCTGGTGAGCTTGAACTGCCGACCTTGCAGTTCAAATGATTTTGCAGCCTGGCACATTAACTCACAATGTCACACCTCGTAAAACCTATTAGATGCTTAATAAATGTTATTAAATAGTATATGAACTCGTGTTATGTAACAGTTCATTAAAAAAAAAAAAAAAGAGCTGATTATGGGAATTAATCTGAGATGAGTTCTTAAAAACAACTTCTAACCAGTGCTATTTGTGATAGGATAGTATCCATATGCCTTCAAGGAAGACCAGTCAATACCACTATTATTCAACTTAACCCATCAACCACTGAAGTCACTGATAATGAAATTGAAGAATTCTCTCAACTTCTTCTTGCTGTGGTGCTGTAAGGTAAGCACTGGACCACAAGGTTGATTTGAAACACAAGATTGGCAGTTCAAATTCACCAGCTGCTCCTTGGAAACCCTAGACAAGGTTACTATAAGTCAGAACCAACTTGATGGCACTTAACAATAATAAATCACGTTCTTCAGTCTAAAACTGACCAAGCATATAATCAAGATATATTGGTAATTACTGTTGATTGCAATGTGAAAGTTGGAAATATAGAGGAGGAAGATCCAGTAGATGGAAAATATGGCCTCCATGACAGAAATTATGCTGGAGATTGCATGAGAGAATTTTTTTAAGACCAATGCCTTATTCATTACAAATACCTTTTTTTAAGCAACATAAAAGACAACTATACACATGGTTCTCATCAGATTCTCCTTCTGTGGGAAGAGATGTTGGAAAATCTCCATATCTCCAGCCAAAATGAGTCCAGGGCAAACTGTGAGATGGAATATTATTTGCTCAAATGCAAGTTCAGGCTGAAGCTGAAGAACATTAAAACAAGTCCATGAAAGCCAATACATGACTTTGAACATATCCACCTGAATTTAGAGATCATCTCAAGAATAGATTTGATGTATTGGACACTAATGACTGAAAATCAGAAGAGTTGTGGGATGACATCAAGAACATCATACAGGAACAAAGCAAAAAGACATTTTAAAGAGAGGAAAGGCAAAACAAAAGACCAAAATGATTGTAGGAATAGACTCTGAAACATGCTCTTGAGCATAGAGATGCTAATGTAAATGGGAAAAAAATGAGGTAGTAAAATTGCTGAATAGAAATTTTCAAAGGGCAGCTCAAGAAGACAAAGTTAAGTATTATAATGAAATGTGAAGACCTAGAATTAGAAAATCAAAAGGGAAAAGCACACTCAGCATTTCCCAAGCTGAAAGAACTGCAGAAAAAAAATCAAGTTTTGGATTGCAATATTGAAGGATTCAATGGGCAAGTATTTAAATATTGCATGATGCAGAAAAAATCAAAAGAAGATGGAAGGAATACACAGAGTCACTGTACCAAAAAGAAATGGTTGTGTTAATTTCAAGAGGTAGTATATGATCAAGAACCAATGGTACTGAAGGCATTGGCAAAAGACCAGTTTCCAGGAATTGGCTGAATACAAATTGAAAACTTTTGAGAAACTGATGTAGCACTAAAAGTTCTCACACATCTATGTCAAAGAATTTGGAAGGCCAACATGTTGGAAGAAATCCATATTCCAAAGAGAGGTGATACAATAGAATTAGGAAATCATCTAACAGTATTATTAATATCACATGCAATAAAACATTGATGAAGATAATTCAATAACAGTTGCATCAGCACATCAACAGAGAAATACCAGAAATTTAAGCCATATTCAGAAGATGATGTGGAACTAGAGATATCATTGCCTATGTCTGAAGGCTCTTGGCTGAAAGCAGAGAATACCAGAAAGATGTTTACTTTTTCTTTATTGGTTATTAAAAGGGTTTCAACTTGTAGATCATGACAAACTAGTATTGCAAAGTCTAGGTATTCCAGAACACTTAATTGTGCTCATGAGGAACCTTTACATAGACCTAGAGGAAGTTTTTAGGACAAGGGGATACTGAATGTTTTAAAATCAGCAATAGTGTGCGCCAGGGTTTCCTCCTTTTGCCATACTTATTCAATGTATAGTCTGAGCAAATAATCCAAGAAGCTGGATTAGATGAAGAAGAACGTGGCATCAGGACTAGAGGAAGACTAATTAACAACCTGAGATATGCAACTAATACAACCTTGCTTGCTTACTGATGAAGATAAAAAACTACAGCCTTCAGTATGGATTGCATGTCATTGTAAAGATAACAAAAATCCTCACAACTGAGCCATAAATACCATGATAACTGAAGAAAAGATTGAAGCTATTAAAGCTATCATTTTGTTTGGATTCAAAATCAGCACTCATGGAACCAGCAGTCAATAAATCAAGTGATATATTGCATTAGGCAAATCTGCTGCACAAGACCTTTTTGAAGCATTAAAAACAAAATTATCAATTGAAGGACTAAGGTGCACCTGGTTCATGCCATGGTATTTTCAATTGCCTCAAATTCATATGAAAGTTGGACAATGAATAAAGACAACCACAGAAGAATCCATATATTTGAATTATGGTGTTGGAGAAAAAATATTAAATTCCTGTAGATTTCCAGAAGAACAAACTAATCTGTTTTAGAAGAAGTACAGCCAGAATGCTTCTTAGAAGTGAGGATGGTGAGACTTTGTCTCTCAATTTCAGACATGTTATCAGAAGGAACCAACCCCTGGAGAAGGACATCATGTTGCTTTAAAAAGGAGGGTCAATGAAAAAGAGGAAGAACCTCAACAACATGGATTGACAGCAACGGACTCAAACTTAACAATAATTGTGAGGCTGGTACAGGATTGTGCAATGTTTCCTTTTGTTGTATATAAGGTTGTTATGTGTTAGAACTGACTTGATAGTACCTAAGAAAAATTATTAAGGCAGATAACTTCTAAGAAAAGTACTTAGTAATTCATCTCGTGGTCTTTCGGGTATTTCTAGGAATGGGCCAGAGGCTGAGGTGAGTAGGACTTTCAGAATAATATTTGTGTATGGGTTTAATTGTGTTGTCCCAAAAGTTATATCGCCGTCCTACCTCACAATAACTGTGAAAGTGATGTTATTTGGAAATAAGGTCTTTGCAGATGTAATTAGTAAATATGAAATCGTATTGGAGTGGTGGTGGTGATGTGCCATGGAGTCAGTTCCAGTTCATAGTGACTTTGTATAAGGTTTCTAAAGTTCTAAATCTTTACAGGAGCAGAAAGCTCGTCTTTTTCCCATGGAACCGCTAGGTTAGTAGCCCCACTCATAACCACTAAACTGCCAGAGATCCTTCATATTGGAGTAGGGTACCCATGTAATGCATGTGATTGGTGTCCTTATAAAGTAGAAGAGCAGAGATATTGAAA
>NW_006408520.1:36583288-36629820 GCF_000296735.1 Chrysochloris asiatica | reverse complement strand
AGACGCACCTTAGTCCTCAAGCTGACATCTCTGCTCTTCAATACTTTAAAAAGTTCCTGTGCAGCAGATTTGCCCAATGCAATATGTTGTCTGATATCTTTACTGCTACTTCTGCGAGAGGGAAAATAGTAATGTGAAAATGGAGGTAGAGATTGGAATTGTGCTGCTATAAACTGAGGAACACCTGAGGTTACCAAAAGCTGAAAGATGTAAGAGAGACTCCTTTCCTCAAGCCTTCACAGATAGTCTGGCCCTGCTGACATCCTAGCCTCCAACACTGTGAGAGAACACATTTTTCTTGTTTTAAGCCACCTAGTTTGTGGCACTTTATTATAACTACTTTAGGAAACTAACGTTCTTTACCTACTCATACGACACAACTTCTAATTTTACATTTCTAATTCTAAAGGGTATGTCCATCTATGTACACTCTAGAAATAAAGCATATTACTAGACACTGAACAGAAAACAGGGAAAGGCTACAAAAATATAAGTCAGAAAATCCCTATTTCTAGCAATCTATAATTTAATGAGTGAGACAAACACATAAATATATACAAATACAAGATAGATCGTACAGTCTACTTTAAAATACCAAAAAGTCCTGGTGTGGTGTTGTGGGCTAATGCATCAGACTGTAAAGTCATTTGAATTGCAAGGTTTGTGGTTCCATCTTACCAGCTGCTCCTTGAAAACCCTACACAGGGTCACTATGGTTCGGAATCAACTAGACGGCACTTGACAACAACAACTTTAAAACACACATTCACACATCTCTAATGAGATCTCAGGGAGAAAATTTAATGTCAGTCTTAGGAATATGTAATTCCTTTGACACCTTACTCAGTAGTTGGTATTTGTGGTTGTTCACTGCTATCGAGTTGCCGACCTTGCAGTTCAAACCTACCTTGAAGTCTACTGTTTATTCTACAGCGCCACACCAGGACTCCTAGTTCAGTGATATTTTAGACAGAAAACTCTAAATGTTAACATGGATTACATAAGCAGTTTCCCTTTAAACTTCATGCTATGTAATTTCATGGACTGCCCAGTGAAAAGGTGAATGGAATTATCCAAATGGCCTTTTTTTCAGCGCTTCAGTTTTTACTCTCTTCTAACAGATTTTCTTTTACTTTTCCTTCTTTCCAAATGAAGTAATCCTGCTCCTTTATATCTCTTGTCACATACATCTAATAATTTTTGTATGTTTAAGATCTTTTCTCAACCTTACTTACTTTTTACATAAACAGTTTCCCTCATTCTCCTTTAAACTGCATGCTATGTAATTTAATTGACCGCCCAGTGAAAGGGTGAATGGAAGTACCCAAATGACCTTTTTAAAAAAACACTTCGGTTTTCATTCTCTTCTAACAAATTTTCTTTTACTTTCTCTCCTTTCCAAATGAGATAATCTTGCCACTTTATATCTCTTGTCACTTGCATCTATTTTTTTTTTTTTTTTACATTTCTAAGATCTTTCTCAGCCTTATTTTTCACAACTTACTACAGATACTTTTATTGAGTTGTTCATAATGACCATTAGAGCATTCTCCTGAAAGATTATAGTTAATCTATCAGTGTGCCTGAGTACATTAAATTTGTCCTGATGATGTGACATAACTTACTTTAGTCTTGACTCAACTTTATCTACCATCAGATTGTTCAACTACCTGATTTTTTGTAGTTCCTTCCAGTTTCTGAAAATATTGTCCACTCTTAAATGGCTTAAATAAATTCCTATTACTAAAACATTTTGCAACCTCATTCATTATTTTGAAGACATTTCAGATTGATTCATCAGAAACATGTTGATACAATTCCCCGGAGTTTTTTCTGTTAACCTCCTTTCAGTATAAGGATGTCATTTATTCCAACCTTTCATTTCCTTCATTATCCAATTTTTTAACTTGAGTTTCTTTTTACAAGACAACATTTTACCTTGTACTTCTTGGATTCCAAATAAGTCTAAAATGGATCTTTAATAGGTCTGGTTAGGGACTTGATCAAAAGCATTTTGAATGGCTAAATATTTAATGCCCACTAATTCTCTACACTTCATTGTTTTGTTAACTCTTTCAAAAATTCCAAATAGATTAGAAAGATATGATTTATCCATGCTGAAGCCATATATACTAACCTATCTGGATGTTTTGTAGCCCTCAGTAGAGATTTTTTTCAGTTATTTTTTCTCATTCTGATGGTAACATTCATTGGTAAGTAATTCCCTTGGTAAGTCTGAACTCATTATTTAAAGATGGGCACTACTGCCTGTTTGTCCATACAAACAGGCACCTAATAGAAATTCAGATCAAATAACATAAAACCTATTTTCTCTCCGACATATCCAACAACCATCCTAAAATACCTTGGGGCATGTCAGAGCTAAAAAGAAAACCTTAGTTCGCCTATTAAATGAACATGGTGTACTTTGACTGCCCTAAAAGAAATGTTAAGGTAGATTTAGTTTAGATATAAGAAAACATTTCCTGACAAGGCTCTTTAACCCTGAAATGGGTATGGAGGGAGATTGTGAATTCTCTTTTCCCCAGAAATCTCTCAAAATAGAGTAAGTCTTCATTCATCAGACATGGCTTTCTAACACTTCTTCCAAGGAGGAGAGAGATTTTATAACCTCTAGAAGCCACCTTTCAGGCCTATTTTATGATTTTGTATTTAAACTCAATATATCTTAGGGGGAAATAGAAGAACAAACTTGTAGAATATCTCACAGAGCAAATTGAATGATAACAGCTGTCAGAAAGTACAAGGAAGTTAAAAAAAATATTTAAATAAAAACTGAAGTACCCTCAAGGTGACCCAACCAAATTTTCTGAAAAGATGAGTGGAATTGACAAAACTAATCAACAAAGGTAGTAATCACCTGCATGTACACTAAATCCTTCAAGCGCTGGCCTGCAAAAATATCCCATTCTTCCAGAGAAGAGGGGAGTGGACACAGGCTAGTAATAAGGTGGAACAAGTGACAAAGTTTTTCTTTCTTTTTCTAAGTCCTAGAAATTTAAGTTCGTATAGAACATCAAAGGAGCTCTGGTAGTGTAGCAGTTACGAATCGGGCTGCGAACCTTAAGGTCAGCAGTTCGAAACTACCAGCGGTTAGTGGGAGAAAGATGAGGCTATCTGCTCCTGTAAAGATTTACAGCCTCAGAAACCCTGTACAGGGTAGCTATGAGTCAGAACTGACTCCAAGGCACATAAACACCACCATAGAACATCATGCTTGGTAAAGTTGAGGGTCAGCGAAAAAGACGAAGATCTCCAACAAGATGGATTGGCAACATGGCAGCAGCTATGGGCTCAAGCATAGCAATGATTATGAGATAGGTACAGGACTGGTCAATGTTGTGTTTTGTTGTGCATACGATTACTATGAGTTAATACTGACTCGACAGCACCTAACAACCATATAGGAGTGAAACTGGTTAAACTATGAGTTATAGTACGTTTAAAGTAGTTGGAAACCAGTGCTAAAGGTGTATCACCTCACTGCAGTAACTTGGGGACAAAGGATATTAGAAATCACAATAGAAACAGAGGCTAAAGCATGATCTTTCTAAAATGTGAATCTGATCATATTTTCCTGATGAAAACAAGCTGATGACTTCACATTGATCTCTGAAAGAATAATAAAATCATTAGAATGACTTATTAGTAGATGATTTCAGCATAGTCGGTCACTTTGCTGTCCTGTGGTGGATTGTGTGGCTCTGTGATACTATAGGCTAGCACACTGGCATTTCAGCAGTGTCACCAGTGATGGAAAATATCAGTGAAGCTTCCAGATTAACACAGACTAGACTGGAAGATCCACTTCTGTAAATTCTGACCTGTCCACTTTCTTTGGAAATGTTACCATGAGGGATAAATTATTGGTCGAGGACATCATGTTTGCTAAAGTTAAGGTCTGTAGAGGGCAAGGGAGATGAATTACCACAATAAGGGCAAAGATGAACTCAAATGCGCTGTTGTTTGTGTAGATGATGCTGGACGAGGCAATGTTTCATTCCATTATATATAAAATCATCATGAGTCAGAAGACGTTTAATGACATCTCTCTCTGGAAGTTGAGCATATATTTTATCAATAGCCACTTTGCAGAGTCCAGTGCAAAATGAAAACACAGAATCTGTTTCTCAAAAACAAAACAAAAAAAACGTTAAAGACACCAAAATATAAAACATTGTGTTTCTTTCACGTTCTCTCTTGACTTGCTCTGGTGTTTGTTACTTGTTATTGAAGGTTAAACTTCCTGGGTGGGGAGATTCCCTTTCTCAGGCATCTCTTCTTACAAATTTAACTCTCCAACTAACAGCAGATAGGCAACGGATTTCAGCCTCTGTGCCTGTATCTGAATTTTAGTTACACTCTCACTCTGAGATGCCACAGGGCACTTGCCTGACCTCAAATTTCCTTGAGTCTGGGAAGGAAAGACGGTGGCAGCAGCAGATGGTGGCCTGCAGCAGAAAGGAAGGTTCAGTGGAGACTGACTAGACACTATGGGTTGAAAACAACAACAACGACAAAAATCCTGTAGGAAGATTGGAAGAATGCAAGAGGTGGGATCTGGTATGATCTGAGTCTCCAAGCTCTCCTCCCACAGATAATTCATTGCTTCATCAGCCTTTAATGGCAAAACACTAGCATCCAAATAAATTATATTAAAAAATATTAAATATGGTGAACACAAAGCATTAACCCCATGTAGTGCTGGTGCTCCGTGGAGTCAGTTCCAACTCATAGTGACCCTATATAGGGTTTTTGATCTATAAATCTTTATGGGAGCAGAAAGCATCATCTTTTCCCCACAGAACAGCTGGTAGTTTCCAACTGTTTACCTTGGGCTTAACAGACCGACTCAACCACTACATGACCAGAGCTCCTTATTAAACCCCATAGACAGGTCCTTTCTGAGAGTGGGATCGAGTGTGACTATGTAAATTGAATGCACATGAAGTAGGTCCTGACCTCCTTTGAGAATGGGGAACTAATCAGATAGCAAGCTGAGATAAGATAGCAATACAGGGATTGCACCAGGCAAATTGAGACAGTTAGTTTAACTTCTCTAGAGAATTCCACTATTTGAATGTATAATTGTTCATCTATCCATTCTTTGACTTTCTGACACTTAGATTGATTGCAACATTTCATTATCACTGATGATGCTTCAATGAACACCTTTGGACAATTCTAAGCATGTGTAAGGATTCCTCTAACATGATGGTTTTCACATTGAGGGACACTACCAACTAGTGTATGAAATCAATCTAGTGGTTTGTGACCAGAGGGGAATGAATTGGAATGGAATGAAATGAAATGGAATGGGAAGAGCAGAACAGAAAGAATAGTATAGAACAGATTCTATCAAACAAGATGTAGAAGAATAAGTATTGTAAGGTAAAACTTTACTTCTGTTAAGTGTATGATTATGTAGGTGTGTGTTCTGGATTGCAATATTACATGCATTGTTTCACTTTCAATTGCTGTCAAACCAGTTTGAAAGCCTCTTTTCTAGCACATACGAGTATAAGGGCAATGACTACAGCACAGAGTATCCAAAAGGATTGCCCAGTATTCCCACCTCAAACTATATGAAGTCTCCTAATTCTCTTCTCTCTAACTGTTAGCATAGTCACATTTTTTTTTTTTATCAAGACAGCGGATATTAATTGATACCTCATTTAAATTTGAATTTTCCTAATTAATATTTAATTTTCAAATGTTTATTGACCTCACAAGTTTAATTTTCAAAGGCTTATTGATCACCTCTTTAGCAATTGCCTTTATCCTTTGCCAGTTTTTTCTCCTGGGTTGTCAATTATTTATACATTTATAAGTTCAATATAATATTATATATACATATAAATTTCTCAAAGGAACATTGTCTTATACTGGGTTCTCTAGAGAAGTAAAACCAGTAGAGTTTATATCTATAGTGGTGGTGGTGGTATACCGTGGAGTTGGTTCCTACTCATAGTGATCCTGTACAGGGTTTCTGAGGCTGTAAATCTTTACAGAAGCAGAAATTCTCCTCTTTATCCCAGGGAACAGATGGTAGTTTTCAAATGCTGACATTGAGGTTAGCAGCCCAATTTGTAACCACTATGCTACCAGAGCTACTTGTTTATAGAAAGATATTTATCGGAAGGAAATGGTTCCCATGATTATGTTGTTGTTGTTGTTGTTGTCAGGTACCATCGAGTCGGAACTGACTCATAGCGACCCCATGCACAGCAGAATGAAGCAATGTCCGATTCTGGGCCAACCTCACTACCACTGCCACACTTGATGCCATCAATGATGCCACCTGGCTGATCCATCTCGTTGGGGGTCTTCCTCTTTTTCTCTGACCCTCCATTTTATCCAGCATGACATCCTTCTCCAGCAACTGTTCGCTCCAGACAATATGTCCAAAGTATGAGACACGAAGCTTAGCCATCCTGGCCTCCAAGGAGCACTCTGGCTGCACTTCTTCCAAAACAGATCTATTGGTTCTTTTGGCAGTCCTTGGCACTTTTAGTATTTTCCTCCAACACCACAATTCAAAGGCATCAATTCTTCTATGATCTTCCTTATTCACTGTCCAGCTTTCGCATCCATATGAGGTTATTGAAAATACCATGGCTTGAGTCAGGCGCACCTTAGTCCTCAAGCTGACATCTCTACTCTTCAACACTTTAAAAAGTTCCTGTGCAGCAGATTTGCCCAATAAAATACGTGGTCTGATCTCTTGACTGCTGCTTCCACAAATGTTGACAGTTGATCCAAGAAGAGTGAAGTCCTTGACAACTTCAATCTTTTCTCCATTGATCAGAATGTTGTTTATTGGTCCAGTGGTGAAGATTTTTGTTTTCCTGACATTGAGATGCAACACATACCGAAGGCTCTTTGATCTTCATCAGTAAATGTTTCAAGTCCTCTTCACTTTCAGCAAGCAAGATTGTAGTAATAAATTTATTACTGCTGATGAGAAAAGTCTGCTGACATTCAGATTCTTATTCTTTTTGTTTGTTTGTTTTTAGAAATCTTTATTTATGTTCTCCCCACTTAGGATCATTTTTTTAACTCTTTTATGTACCATGATTATAGAGACTGACAATTCCCAAGTCTGTGGGTCAGACTTTAGGCTGGAGGGTATCTCCTGACTCAGCTGTAGAGGCTGGCAAATCACCTATCAGTAGGTAAGATGACAGGCTGCTGGCTCACGGGTTTCAAAGACTAATGAGTCCTAATATTGATAAGCAATACTGCAGGCTGCTGGCCCATGTCCAACTAATTGGAGATCAAAGGATGATGATCCAGATGCAGAATCCAGATCAAGCACAAAGACAAAGATATTTTTCAGAATGTCCATATATTTCGGATGTAGGCCACATGCCTGTGGAAACCCCTTTCAATTGATTAACTGTTCATAGTAGATGTCATCATGTGATTACATTGATCAAACCTTATTATGAGGGATGACTAAATAACTGCCAAATTATATTGTAATTGCCAAACCAGAGAATCTAGCCAGGTGTACACACAACCATAATCATTACAAACATTTATAAAAAGTGTTCTAGTGTTTTAAAAATATATTGCCTCCAAGGATTTAATATGAGAAGGCTTCAAAAAGTTTAAGGGAATTTTCCAGTATCCTTTAGTTCCATTTTCCCACAAACTTTGAAGTCCCCTCATAAGCTGATTATTTTGTTCAAGTAACTATTCTTAATAATATTTTGCCAAATATGTGTATCAATTGATGAAAAACTACTAAAAATGTCCAATTAAGTGTTATGAATGAAAATTTTTTTCCTTTGTAATTCTGTCAATTTTTTTAAAATTTAGGTGCTTAGACACAAACAAGTCAGAACTTTTATCGTTTCATAATATCTAACCATTATATTACTAGATAACTATTTATGTAATAATGAGTCCTAATAATGTTTGCTTAATTTAATACATGCTACTTTGCTGTTGTTATTTCATGTTGAGTTGGTTCCAACTCAGTGAACCTATACAGGGTTTCTGAGTAGCATCTGGTGGGTTGGAACCATCAACTTCACGGTAAGCAGTCTAGTGCTTACCCTACAGCACCACACCAGAACTCTAATATATGCTACTATAATACCTTTATTTTCAATATTTTATTCAGTTATTTGTCCATCCTTTTATTGTCAATACAGCTGTGTTCAATATATTAGTATAACATTTTAGTTATGTTTATATATATAGTATCTATTGAAAATGCAAAGTTTTGTTCATCCGATTATTAAATAGATAGATAGATAGATAGATAGATAGATAGATAGATAGATAGATAGATAGATAAAGTTTCCTTTAAGTTTATTCTAATTCATGTTACTTACAACTGTGTCAGAGTAAAACTGCACTTCCCAGGGTTTTCAATGGCTGACTTTTGAAAACAGATGACCAGAAATTTCTTCAATGACACTTTTCTGGTGAACTCAAGCCAGAAATATGTTAACTAATTGCACCATGGAAGGACTCTTACATTCAAGCATCCAGTTCACATTTCAAAAAGGTAGATAAAACTATTTATATTGTGATTTAGGATGTATTTAGAATTATTACCATCATCTTAATTTTGTACTTAATATTTTTCATGCTGTCATGGATTGAATTGTGTTTCCCCAAAATATGTGTCAACTTGACTGGGTCATGATTCTCAGAGTTTTTGCATTTATGCAATGATGTAATTTGGCAATGATGTGCTGATGTAATCATTCCTATGATTTGATCTGAGGTAATCAGTCAGTCAGTTGTAATGGTATTGGAGTGTGAGCTTTACTCAGGTCACATCCTTAATTCAAAAGAGGAGATAGTAGTAGTAGTAGGCTCAAAAGAAACCTTTGGACTCAGGGTTCCTGCTCTAAGTACTGCTTAGACCAAAGGGGAAGATTGATGTAAAGATAACGGAGAGCTCCAGGGGATGCCAGGCATACAAGTGTTTAAAACAGACAAGGACACAGAGCTGACAGAGAGAAAGCCTTTCCCAAGAGTTGGTTCCCTGAATTTGAAACACTAGTTTCCTAAACTATGAGAGAATAAATTTCTGTTTGTTAAAGCCATCCACTTGTGGTATTTCTGTTAAAGTAGCAACATATAACTAACTGCTGAAATCTGCTAAACAAGACCTCTTTCAAGTATTTAAGAGCAACGATGTCAGTTTGAGAACTAAAGTTCACCTAATCTATGCTATGGTATTTTCAATATCCTCATAGCATGTGAAAATTGGACACATAATAAGGAAAACTATAGAAGAATTGATGCATTTGAGTTAAGATGCTAGAGAAGAATATTAAAAGTACCCTGGACTGCCAGAGTGACAAACACACCTATGTTGTAAAAAGTACAACCAGAATGCTACTTAGAAACCAAGATGGCCAGACTTTGTCTATCATATTTAGAGCATAATATCAAGAGGGACCCATTTCTGGAGAAGGACATCAGGCTTGGTAAAGTGGAGGGACAGAGAAAAAGCAGGAGGCCCCCAACAAGATGGATTGGCATATGGGCAGCAACAATGGACTCAAGGGTAAAAACCATTGTGAGGATGGCACAGTACCAGTTTGTGTTTTGTTTTGTTGCACGTAGGGTCACTATGGGTTGGAACCTACTCAATGGCACCTGACAACAACAATATAACTAAGACACATGTTTTTAAATTTTTATTCATTTTTCCTCTTCTCTTGCTTCCTTTCAGAAAATTCAAGTTCTCTTAATCATCCCTTCTGTTTCTTATTTAATGAATATCTTTAAAGTTTATCCTTTTTACTTAGCTTAATTAAAATGAAATGAATCAATATCTTTCTAACCAGTGAAAGGAATTTTTTTCTTTTATGTTTCATGTCATTGTTATAAGGTTATTAATTTTTACTTTCCTTTGAAACTTTCTCAAATTTAATTAAGTTATTAATTTTATGAAGTGTTTATTTTTACTTATAAATATTTATATCAGGTTTTTTGCTTGCCATTACTTTCTGCTTGCCTCTTACTTCTTCAGTAATATTTTCAGTAAGGATCTACGAGGGCTAGGAAATCTGTCTTTGTTTTCTTACCAGTATCTTTATTTCACCTCCTATTTGAATGATCATTTTATAGAATTCTATGGTAACAGTTACTTTACTCAAACTGACATCTGGAATTTATTACTGCTGATGAGAAGTCTGCTGACATTCAGATTCTTATTCTGTTTGTTTGTTTGTTTTTAGAAATCTTTATTCATGTTCTCCCCACTTAGGATCATTTTTTAACCCTTTCATATACATTGCTATTTTTTTTATTGTAAAGTGAGTGATAGTTTACATGGGAGAACATCGACTTTACACCATCAATTCATTGCAATGATTACAATCCCTTCCATGCATCATCATTCAACAGTATTTGCTCCTATTCCCGCTGTTTGTTTTTTTTTAACTGGGTGCGGTAGAGTGAGCCAGATGTACACAAAAACACTAAGGAATATATAAGCATTTAAACAACCAAAGGACACATTCTGCAAGTCTGTCTCTTGACTGTCAACACACAGTCCCTCTCTTTCCATGAGTCTAAAGTCCTCAGCTGCTCTCTCTTTCCGTGTCCTCATCTCTGCCTCCATCTCTTGTGTTGCTGTTTCTCTGGATATGGTCCTGCAATCTGCTCATGCTCTTCTCCCTTAATGGTCCTAGGGTCCTCTGGTTCTTGACTGTAAGATTAACAACTCCCTCTTTTTGTTACAAAAATTCTACATTTATAGTTGTGACAGTTGCACTTAGTTATGATAACAATTACTCACTATTGAATCATAAGAATATTATCCCCATCTCTTTTCACCAGACCTATCTTATTGTTGTTGTTAGGTGCCACCAAGTCAATATTGATGCGTAGCAACCCTATGTACAACAGAACGAAACACTGCCCAGTCCTGTGCCAACCTCACAATTGTTGCCACACTTGAGCCCACTGATGCTGTCACTTTGCCAATCCGTCTCTCTGGGGTTCTTTCTCTTTTTCTCTGACCTTCCGTCTTACCAAACATGACATCCTTCTCTGGTAGCTGGTCCTTCCTGACAATATGTCCGAAGTATGAGAGACGAAGTTTGGCCATCCTGGCCTCCAAGGAGCACTCTGGCTGTACTTCTTCCAACAAGGATCTGTTGGTTTTTTGGCAGCCCATGGCACTTACGATATTCTCCTCCAAAACCATAACTCAAAAGCATCAATTTTTCTACAGTCTTCCTTATTCATATGTATATGAGGTTATTGAAAGTACCATAGCTTGGGTCAGGCACACTTGAGCCCTCAAGCTGACATCTTTGCTCTTCAACACTTAAACAGGTCTTGTGCAGCAGATTTGCCCAATGCAATATGTTATATGATTTCTTGACTGCTGCTTCTGTGAGTGTTGACAGTTGATCCAAGAAGAATGAAATCCTTGACAATTTCAATCTTTTCTCCATTGATAAGAATGTAGTTTATTGGTCAAGTATTGAGGATTTTTGTTTTCTTTACATTGAGACACAATCCATACCAAAGGCTGTGCTCTTTGATTTTCATCAGTAAATGTTTTAAGTCCTCTTCACTTTCAGCAAGCAAGGTTGTATCATCTGCATATCACAAGTTGCTAATGAGTCTTCCTCCATTCCTGATGCCACATTTTCTTCATATAAGCCAGCTTCTCAGATTATTTGCTCAGCATACAGGTTGAATAAGTATGGTGAAAGAATATAAGCTTGTCACATGCCTTTCTTGATTTTAAACCATTCAGTGTTCCCATGTTTTTCATGTTGTTGTTGTTGTTGTTATGTGCCATCGAGTCGGTTCCGACCCATAGCGACCCTGTATAGGGTTTCCGAGGGTGTAAATCTTTACGGGAGTAGAAAGCCTCATCTTTCTCCCGCGGAGCAGCTGGTAGTTTCGAACCACTGACCTTAAGGTTCACAGCCCAATTCGTAACCACTACGCTACCAGAGCTCCTTATGTTCTTCATGGTTTATGTTAATTTCTCAATTCTTTCTATCTTTTGTGAGGTATGGTCTGTGCAAATTAGTTTTCCTACCATATTATTGTACTTCTGGTGTGGTGTTGTAAGAACAGCACTGGACTGCTAACCACAAGGTTGGCAGTTCAAACCTACTAGCTGCTCTTCAGAAATCTGACTCAACAGCACTTTAACAATAACAACCATATTACTGGAACATTCTTTCTCTCACCCTGACATCATTCTCCATCTTCAAACTCACTATACTGCAAGCATGTTGACCTTCAATTTCTTTAGTTTATCTTACTCTTTCCTGACTCCTGATCCTTACTATTACCCTTGAAAGAAAGACTTCATTGACTTAAAATAACCTATTATTCTGAGTTCAAATGTCACTTCCTCAAAAAGTTACTTACCGCTTGAGATCCTTGGTTACAGATTTCCATTTTATCATATACTTTTTTTTCTTACAGCACTTGTCATCATTTACAATGATATTCTTTGGTGATTGATTATTATCTGTAATTGCTGCTAAAATACATATTATGATGAGGAATTCTGAATGGGAGGTCTCCTTTGGTGGAAGGTTAGAGAGAATGGTAACTAGGACTCATGATTAAGAATAAAACACTGAATATTTTAAATCTGAAGGCTCTGTCTATCACAAATCACAGCTCACGTCTACAAAATGCATTGTATTTCTAAAAGTTGATTATTAAAAAAACAAAACAAAAAATGTCTGCTACCTTTTGCTTGTAATCTGTATGGCTGTGATAATGTAATCAACACTTTCTGCCACTAAAAAACTCTCCAGTGAAGTAATTATATGCAACTTTTATTTACTTTTAACTATGCTTTTTTTATATTCATTATCTCATGTAATCTTGAAAAATAATCATTAAGGTAGAAAGTACTTAAATTCTGTTCCTTGTTACTAGGAAATTTGTACTTCTAGTTGGTGACATTATCGTATTTCAAGTGTATAGGCATATCATCATTCTGATGAGTTTTCTGAAAGAAAGGAGATTAGTTAGCATCCGCTGTTACAATGCAGAAGGTAGAAAACATCTTTGTATTACAACATGAGGCGTGACATATTTTCTCTATATAGGAAATCCTATATTCATGTGAGTGTTTGATGAAAAATTCAATATTGTGGTAAAGGTTGGATTGAGATGGTTTATGTGATTGTGTAATGTGATCCAAATAGTTTTGTATTTCACAAACTGGTAAAATGATAAACAACGCACGGGAAATGAGCATCTATTGTTCGCATTGCTTCACAAAAAGAAGATCTTTACAATTCCAAAAAAAGGAATAAAAAAAAATCTCAGAATAAAGTAGAGCCATTTAATTTGGATAGCTTTAGGTCCTGAAAAGTTTGCTCTTTTTAAAATGATTCCACAACATGGTGAAAACGTCATTAAGAACTAAGATTTAGGAACCACTCCTGGTGTGGCACTGCAGGATTAGCACTGGACTGCAAACTAAAAGGTCAAAAGTTCAAACCCACAAGTTGCTCTTCAGAAATCCTGTTCAGGTTACTGTGAGTCGTAGTTGACTCAATGACACTTAATAACAACAACACTATTAAAAAGGGGAGCTCGGTGGCTCTGCATGATAAACACTGGCCTGTGAACCACAGGATCCAAGGTTTGAGTCCACCAGCCTCTCCACCGGAGAAAGATTAAACTTTCTGCTCCTGCAAAGATTTAAAATGCCTCAGAAACCCTATACAGAGTCACTATGAGTAGGAACTGACTTGAAGGCACTTAACAAGTATTTTTTTAAAAAGGAGCTCTGGTAGCATAGTGGGTTACAAGTTGGGCTGTTAACAGAAATGTCAGCAGTTCCAATCTAACTAAGCTGTTCTTGGGGAGAAAGATGAGACTTTCTGCTCCTGTGAAGATTTACAGCCTTGGAAACCCTATACAAGGTGGCTGTGAATAGGAACTGACTCCATGGTACATAGCAACCAACACCAACAATGTAAAAAACCTTGGTGTGGTATGGTATGATAAGCACTGGACTGGTAACTGCAAAGTCATCAGTTCAAACCCACCAACCATTCTCAGAAACCTTATACAGGGTCGCTGAGTCAGAGCTGATTAGAAGGCACACAACAACATTGTAAACAGGAAATTGATTCCCATGTTATTCAGACAAAAAAATCTTAAATGGTAAATGTTAAGAGTCATTCCTACTAAAGATCAATCAGAAGAGATGAATCATTTCTGGTTCTATAATGGGATTTGGTTTGCACAGAGATTTTCAGGAATGTACTATGCAAAGACAGGTGCAGCTCCATCTTTTCATGTATATCCTTATTGACAAATGAGGAGCATATCTCTATTGACAAAAGTAGATACCAATTACCTTAGTCTATAATAGCAAATAATGTGCCCTTCTTAATTCCTTCTCAGGAAAGCTTGCTACAAGTGCCATGTTATCACCTTCTCCTAACATATCTCTAAATTCTAGATGTACTACCACCCAGTGCTTTTTAATGCTTTCTTCACAGTGGGCTATTTTAAGCTTCATTCTTCACGTTTGTTTTAGCTTTCAGACATGTCAACATGTTCCCTTCAGCACTACATATCATAATAGATCTTTCTGAAAATGACAAAAAGTGCTCACAAAAAAATTCCCATGCAAAATTATAATGCCACCCTTTAAAACAAATGCTGACTTGATTGCTTAACATATTTCCACAACATATTCTAAAATAATTATCTCCACACCCCAATTTTCTCACTTGGTTTTGAAGTGCTTTGTTCTCTGAGTTTGTTAGGAGTAAAATAACTGCTCCATACACGCTTTATTCTTCTTTGGGCAAGAGAAAGCGTCATTACTTTTTGAGCATCTCAGTGATACGTGTCTTGCAGTTAGTGAGGGCAGTGAATTCTTCTAGGGATCAACCTTTCCCTAATATTTCAGAAAGTGACATTCATTTTTATAGGTCATGAAAGTAGTTTTTACCTCATAGGCTCTGTGCATCAGACTAACACAAGTCTAAGAGGAAGAAAATGGAATGCAAAATGTTATCAGTGCCATTCATTCTCAGCATAGTGAATACTGATATAGGAGAGATTCTTGGCTTGGGCATTAATGAGGGCAGTTCACAGAAACAAGAAATAACAAAGCAAGCTGTCTCCTTAGCTTTTGAAATTGATAAGATGTAGAGAGGCCTCAAATGGAAAACTACTAGTCTTGTGGGGCATAACATCACTAAGTGGTGCAATGTATTGTCAGAATAATTAATTTAAGAAGTACTTTCCATCCTGAGATTTTATTATTGCATACTTTTTGTGGTGCAGTGATATAAATGTTGGGCTGTATTTTAATTATATAGTTTTATTGTAAGTATTTCAGGCCTTAAGAATCAGAAATTTATTCTCTTACAATTTAGGAGGCTAAAAGTCCAAGTTAACAATACCACCTTTTGGGGAAGGTGTTCTCTTTGTCAGCTCTTGGGAAAGGCCATGTCTCCTTTCAGCATCTCTAGGTCCAGTATTCTTTGCTGATGCTCATAAATCTTTTTTTTTTTTTTTTTTTTTTTTTAAGTTTTTATTGTGAGATGAGTGATAGTTTACATGGAAGAGCATCAGTTTTACACTCATTCTTTCATTGCAATGATTTCAATGTCCTCCATGCATCATCATTAAACAGTATTTGCTTCCATGTTTGTTTGTTTGTTTTGGGGGTGGACGTACACAAAAACACTCAGGAATATATAATCATTTGAACAACCAAAGGTCACATTCTGTAAGCATGCCTCCTGGCCACCAGCTCTCAGCCTTTCTTTTCCATGATTCTAGAGTCCTCAGCTGCTCTCTCTCTCTCTCCATGTCTTCATCTCTGCCTCCATCTCTGGTGTCGCTGCTTCTCTGGATAGAGTCTCACATTCTGCTTGTTTTCTTCTCCCTTGATGGTCCTAGGAGCCTCTGTTCCTGGACTGTAAGATTAACTACTCCCCTCCTTATGTTTCCAAACTTTTACCTTTACAGTTGTGACAATCACAATTAGTCATAACAATTGCTCACACTTCATTCATAAGAATCTTATCCCCATTTCTTTTCACCAGACCCATCTAGACAAGATGAAAACTATTCAGTTGGGACTCTACCTTCCCCTGCACACTCTGAAACTAAACTCCTTTTTGAAAACTTTAAGCCAGTCACTTTGTACCTTTATCACTCCCTCATTTTCGGTAGCCAGTGTCTAAATTGCGCCTCCCTATCAACCATGTATACCAAGGGGATAGGATTGATACTTGGTGTGAAGACTCTTTCATTCTCAGTTGGTATTTTGAGTTATGACATCTGTAAGTATAGGTCAAGTTCATCAAATTGTAGCAATTTATGCTTGATTTCTTTATCTTTTTTTTTTTTTTTAATCTTCCACTAGTCAAGGTCTGATCATCAAGTCATTAAGGTTAGGTCAAACAGGCACCATATACAAGTTTGGGCATTCTTGAGTGTTTTCCCTCACTTCATATCATCTGGACACCTCACTCACAACTCTAGCCCTTCATGGTTGTGTCCTTGTCCATGGGCTCAAGAGTCCCCATGTATTACCACACTTTGGACCAAACAGACCTTCCTCTTCTTTTTCTCATTTCCAGGTTGATGGGAGCCTATGAAAAATGGTTGAACTCAGCCCATATTTTCATTTCTGCCTTTCCCCCTCTTCCACTCTCCAGTATACCAATGTGGTCACCAGCAAGTTTATATGCCTGCTAATGTGTTCCCTTTGAGTTGTTGTGCTGAAGGGACTTGATGACTTGCCTTGGTGGCTTCCTGGTGAACAACTTGCCTGTTCTTGTAGTAGCCAATCAAATTGTCATTTTGTTTTTGATGTTTCCTGCAGACCTTTCTTTCAATAAGTATCTTCTGTTGCTCTAGTTGTTCCAGGCTGGTGTTCTTCTAGTGGGAATGCATACCTCAGAAGGTTCTGGATAGGGCTCAGGAATCCACCTAAGGTCCCACACGCTACAAAAGTTCTGCAGAAAGCCTATTTCACTAGGCAAGCTCTAGAACCCCTTTTAGCTATTCCAGTTATAGACTGAAGATGGGCTTATAAGCTTACTGTAATTGCGCTTCCTAATACACCTTTCTAGCCCACTCTAGTGTCTACATTACAATAGTAGGCAAGGGAAACCGATATTCATAAGACAGTCAAGCATCTTAACATTATTTCTCCTCTTCAGACTATGTCTTGATCTCTGCATCACAGAGCCCTGTTGTTCCAAGGTTGAGCATGCATCACTGTTTACCTCTGTCTCATTTAGCCCGTGCAAACTTGCCTCAGTGTTCCCCTATCTACCTTGTTCTTCCACCCCCCTTCCCCTTCTTGTGTATTGCCCTCCCCAACACCTGAACTATGATGTGTCTACCCCCTACTCCATACTCTACCATGTTCTCCCTCCTCCCCCTCTACCCCCCACCCCCTGCCCAGTACCCAAAAAAGAATTTTTTCCCCTTTTAGTATGATTATCTTTTCTTTAGCTTTTACAATAATGGCCTTATGCAATATTTTTCCTTTTGTGACTGACTTAATTTCATTCAGCATAACATCCTCAAGGTTCACCCATGTTCCGCGCTGGTTTGCAGCTTCCTTGTTATTCTCCAAGATAGCTTAATATTCCATTGTGTGTATGTACCAAAGTTTGTTTATCCATTCTTCCATTAATGGGCACTTAGGCTGTCTCCATCTTTTTTGCTATTGTCAATAGCGCTGCTATGAACATTGATGTGCATATATCTACTCTTGTTATTGCTTGTATTTCTTGTGGATATATACCAAGTAGAAGAATTGCTGGATCATAAGGTATTTCTATTTTCAACTTTCTGAGGAAGTGCCATGCTGTTTTCCAGAGTGGTTGGACCATTTTCATCCCCACCAGCAATGTAGGAGGGTCTCAGTCTCTCCACATCTTCACCAGCATTTATTGTCCTCTGCTTTTTTGAACTTCGCTGCTATTGCTGGTGTGAAATGAAATCTCATTGTTGCTTTGATTTGCATCTCTCTAATGGCTAATGATCGTGAACATTTCTTCATATGTTTGTTGACTGCCTGAATCTCTTCCTTGGTAAAATGTCTGTTTATGTCCTGTGCCCATTCTTTAATTGGTTTATTTGTCTTTTTCTTGTAGAGGTATTGTAGTTTCTTTTAGATTTTAGAAATTAGTTTGTTGTCTGATATGTCATTGAAAAAGATTTTTTCCCATTCTTTGGGCTCCCTTTTTACTCTTTTGGTGAAATCTTTTGATGCACATAAGTTTCTAATTTTTACTATGCCCCAATCATCTATTTTTCTTCTTTTGTTTGTGCACTTTTTGCAATGTTTTGTAGTCTGTGTGTGCCCTGTAACAGAGCCCTTAAATTTATTCCTATTTTTTCATTGATGACCTTTATAATTCTGAGATTCTTTAATCCATGCTAAATTGGTTTTTGTATATGGAATGAGGTAAAGGTCTTGTTTCAATCTTTTGAATACTGATTTTCAGTTCTGCTAGCACATCTGTTGAAGACACTATGTCCTCCCCATTCGATGTAATTTGGCCCTTTGTCAAAACTCAGTTGGCTTTATGTGGATGGGTTAATTTCTGGATTCTCAATTCTGTTCCATTGATCTATACATCTTTCATTGTACCAGTATTGGCTATTTTGACCACTGTAGCCATGTAGCAAATTTTGAAATCAAGGAGTGAGAGGCTTCCAATTTTGTTCTTCTTCTTAAGCAGTTCTTTGCTTATCCTTGGTCTCTTTCCTTTCCATATAAAGTTTGTAATTGTTTTTTCCAGCTCTCTAAAGAATGTCATTGGGATCTGGATTGGGATTATGTTATATGTGTAGATTGCTTTGTGTAGTACTGACTCTTTCACAATATTAAGTCTTCCATTTTTGTAAATCTCTTTTGGTTTCTTGTAGTACTGTTTTGTAGTTTTCATTGTATTGGTCCTTTGTTTCTCTGGTTACATTTATTCCTAAATATTTAATTTTGGGGGCAGCTATTGTAAAATTGGTATTGCTTTTCTAATTTCTTTTTCAGCACTGTCATTATTAGTATAGAAGAATCCAATTGATTTTTGTATGTTGATCTTGTATCCTGTCACTTTGCCGAGTTTTTCAATGAGTTCCAGTAGTTTTGTTTTCACTGATTCTTTGGGGTTTTCTATGTATAGGAACATGTCATCTGCAAATAGGGAGAGTTTTACTTCTTCTTTGCCATTTTGGATGCTTTTAATTTCTCTGTCTTGCCTTACAGCTCTGGCTAAGACTTCCAACACAATATTGAATAGGAGTGGTGATAAAGGGATGCTCATGCACCTTGGCATCAATTTCTCCCTGGACCTAGGAGATTCATAATACAAGAACCCCAGAGTCAAAGGACATTGTCCAGTCTCAGTTCTTCTGTCTTGGTGATAGTAGGTCCCTCTTTTTTTGTTCAAGTCTCTTCTCTTTTTATTTCTTGTAAAATAAAAGGTATTGCATGCCACACCCTTGGGAAGCTCCAGTAATTGAATCAGGGTGGAGGTGGGATTAAGAGTGTTATATACTATCAGCTTTCTGCTACGGAATAGCTGGTAGTTTAGAAATGTTGACCTGAGGTTAGCAGTCTGACTCGTAACCACTATAGAAAGATGAGGCTTTCTACTCTCATAAAGATTTACAGCCTTGGAAACCCAACTCAGGGTAGTTATGTATCAAAACCAACAATGGCACACCATGCCACTACCACCATACCATCATACTTCTGTCAGTTTTACTCTTTTGGTGAAATCTTTTGATGCATGTAAGTTTCTAATTTTTACTATGTCCCAATCATCTATTTTTCTTCTTTTGTTTGTGCAATTTTTGCAGTGTTTTATTGTCTGTGTGGCTTGCATGTTGCTGTGACACAGGAAGCTATACCACTAATATTTTAAATATGAGCATCTCCACGCAGGGTGGGCAGGTTTCAGCTGAACTTCCAGACTAACGCAGACTAGGAAGAGGAGGTTGCTACTTCAGAATGTTTAGCCACTGAAAATCTTATGAATAGTGTCACAACAGTGTCAGATATAATTCTGAAAGATGAAAATATTATGAATAGCACCATAATATTGTTAGCTATAGAAAGATGAGGCTTTCTACTCCCGTAAAGATTTACACCCTCGGAAACCCTGTACAGGGTCGCTATGGGTCGGAATTGACTCGACGGCACTTAACAACAACAACAACAATAGTGCCTGAAGATGAGTCCCTCAGGTTAGAAGGTACTCAAAATATTACTGGGGAATAGTTGCCTCTTCAAAATTAAGTTGACCACGATGATCTGAATGGAGTAAAGCTTTCAGGACCTTCATTTGCTGATGGGGTCATCTCAAAATCAGGCGAAGCACCTGTAAATATCCATTAATAATTGGAGCATGTATGCTGAGAAAATATGAATCTAGGAAAGTTGGAAGTTGTAAGAAAATGAACGGGAAAGCGTAAAGACAGATATCCTAGGCATTAATGAGCTGAAGTGGACTGTATCGGTCATTTTTATTCTGGCAATCATAATGGTTTACTATATCAGGAATGACAAATTGATGAGGAATAGAATTGCATTCATCATCAAAAAGAACATTTCAAGATCCATCTTGAAATGCAGTGCTGTCTGTGATAGGATAATAACCATACACCTACAAAGAAGACCAATTAATATCACCAGTATTCAAATTTATGCACCAACCACTAAAGCCAGTGATGATGAAATTGAAGACTTCTATCAATTTGAAATAGATCAAACTTGCAATAAAGATATAGCAATAATTACTGGTGATTGAAATGCAAAAGTTGGAAACAAAGAGGAAAGATCAGTAATTGGAAAACATGGTCTGGAAGGTAGAAATGATGCTGGAGATTGCATGTTAGATTTTTGCAAAACCAATGACTTATTCATTGCAAATACCTTTATATGCAAAGCAAAAGATGACTATACACATGTACCTCATCAGATGGAATACACAGGAATCAAACAGACTATATCTGTGTGAAGAGACGGTGGAAAAGCTGAATATCATCAGCTAAAATAAGACGCGGGCAGACTGTGGAACAGACCATCAAATGTTTATATACAAGCTCAAAATGAGGCTGAAGATAATTATAACAACTCAAGAACAGATTTGATGCATTTGATATTAATGATCAAGACCGGAAGAGCTGTGGTATTCCAACATACAGGAAGAAAGCAAAAGTTCATTAAGAAAACAAGAAAGAAATTAAGAAAGGAAAGAACAAACAACCAAAAGAAGAGGCCCTGAAATATGCTTTCCAATATAAACACGCTAAAATATTTGGAAGAAATGAGGATGTAAAAGATCCAAACAGAAAATTACAAACAGCAGCTCAAGAAGACAAAGTTTATAATGAAATGTGCATAAACGTAGAAAACCAAAAAGGAAGAACACAGTGTTTCTCTGGCTGAAAACACTTAAGAAAAAATTCAAGCCTCAACTTGAAATACTGAAGGATTCTATGAGTAAAATATTGAATTATGAAGAAAGCATTAAAAGAAGATGAAAGGATTACTGAGTTACTGTGTCAAAAAGACATCGTTGTTGTTCACCCGTTTCAGTAGGTAGCATATGATCAAAAGCCAATGACACTGAAGGAAGAAGTCCAAGGTGCACTGAAATCATTGATAAAGAACAAGGCTCCAGGAATTGAAGGAATGCAAATAAAAATCTTTCAGTAAACTTAGGCAGCACTGGAGACACTCACTCATCTATGCCAAGGAATTTGAAAGACAGTTTCCTGGCTAGCTGATTGGAAGAATACATATTTGTGCTCTTTTGAAAAAAGGTGTCCAATGGAATATGGAAATCATTGAACAATATCATTAATATTACATGCCAATAAAATTTTGCTGAAGGTAATTAAAAAATGGTGCTAACAGTACTTCAACAGAGAACTGCCATCAGTTGTTAAAGCCAGATTCAGACACAGACAATAAATGAGGGATATCATTGTTGAAGTCAGATGGATCTTCGCTGAAAGCATAGATAACAGAAAGATGTTTAGCTGTGCTTTATTGACTATGTAAAGGCTTTCAACTGTATGGATCATGACAAGCTATGGAAAATATTGCAAATAATGGGTATTCCAGAAGACTTAATTGTGCTCATGAGGAATTTGTATATAGAAAAATAGGCAGTCTTTTGAAAAGAATAAAGTGAAACTGATTTGTTTAAATAAGTAAACTTGTGTGCCAGCATTGTATTCTTTCACAATACCTATTCAATCTGTATGCTGGGCAAATAATCCAAGAAACTGGATTATATGAAAAAGAACATGGCATCAGGATTAGAGGATGACTCTTTAACAACCTGCAATATGCAGATGATACAGACTTGTTTACTGAAAACAAAGAGCACTTAAACTACTTACTGATGAAGATCAAAGGTCACAGTCTTCTGTTGCTCCTCAATGTAAAGATAGCAAAATCCTTATAACTGGACCAATACATAATATTATGGTAAATGGAGGAAAGATTGAAGATGTCAAGGACTTCAGTTTGCTTGGATCCATTATCAACACTCATGGAAGCAGCAGTCAAGTTCCCACTCATAGCAACACTGTGTAGAGTTTCCAAGGAGCAGCTTATGGCTTTGAATCAAGTGATGTATTGCATCAGGCAAATCTGTTGCACAGGGTGTCTTTAAAGTGTTCAAGAGCAAAGATATCAGTTAAAGGATTAAAGTGTTCCTGACCTAAGCCATGGTATTTTCAGTAGCCTCATATGCATGTGAAAGTTGGACAATGAATAAGGAAGACTGTAGATAATTTGATGCATTTGAGTTATAATGTTGGAGAAGAATATTAAAAGTACAATGGACTGTGAGAAGTACAACAAAAATGTGTTGGAAGAAGTACATCAACAATGCTTCTTAGAAGAGAGGATAGTGAGACTTTGTCTCTCCTACTTCAGATATGTTATCAGGAGAGACCAATGCTTGGAGAGGACATCATGTTTGGTAAAGTGTAGGCTCAGCAAACAAGAAGAGAGCCCTCAAGGAGATGGACTGGCACAGTTGCAGCAGCAGCAATGGGCTCAAGTTTAACATCAGTAGTGAGGATGGTGCAGGACCAGGCAGTGTTTGTTCTGTTGTGCATAGGAACTGACTCAATGGCACCTACCAACAACTATATTCTACCTTAATTCTCTTACTGTCTTAATCCATCAAATCACATCATGAATGATAACTACATCTAAACTGCCACACCACTGAGAATTCTGGCCCAGTCAAGTTGACACAAAACCTTAACTATCACATATTGCCAACTTCCAGGTCAATAGTTGAAACCACTCTGTTGGGAGTCACTCTGCTCTTCTAAACTATTTAGTCTTGGAAGCTGTGAGTCAAAATTGATTAGCGGCAATAGGTTTTGGTTTTTGTTGTTGTTGTTGTATTCTCTGTTGGTTACCTAGGAATACAATTTGATCAGCTCTTTGAAAATAATCAACAGTGTTATTTCATTGGAAGAAACCATCTACCTATATATACTACAGTGTTTTCACTAGGGAAAAGATTCAGATCATGGATGGACTGCTTTTGTTAAGTGCCGCCAATGATTTCAACTCATAGCAATCCTGTATAGGGTTTCTGAGGAGCAGCTGGTGGATTTGAACCATCAACTTTGCAGTTAGCAGTTCAGTGATAATTCTATAGTGTCACACCAGGACTCCATGAATGGAATTGTTGTTTTTGTTGTTAAGTGCCATCAAGTCTGTTCCCACTCATAGCAACCCTATGTAGAGTTTCCAAGGAGCAGTTTATGGGTTTGAATCACCATCCTTGCAGTTAACAGTCCAGTATTTATGCTACAGTGCCACATCACGATTCAGAAATTCAGCAGCCCAGAAATCCTAGCACTCTGTTGTTGCTAAGTGCTGTTGAATTGGTTCCAACTCACAGTGACCCTGTAAAGGGTTTATTGGTGGGTTTGAACTACTGAACTTTAGGCTATCAGTCCAGTGCATATCCAATAGCACCATACAGGACTCTGTGAATGGAACAGTCTCATAAAAACCACCTGAGATAACAACTGAAAGGTCACAGATGTCAAGACCCCACCACGTATGTGTGTATCTGTGCATACCACATTGTTGTTGTTAGGTGCCATCCAGTCAGTACCGACTCATAGCAACCTTATGCACAGCAGAACGAAGCACTGCCTGATCCTGGGCCGACATCACTATTGTTGCCACGCTTAAGTCCATTGATGCTGCCACTTGGCCAATCCATCTCATTGGGGGTCTTCCTTTTTTTCTCTGACCCTCCACCTCACCAAACATGATCTCCTTCTCCAGTGACTGGGCCTTCCTGACATATGTTCAAAGTATGAGAGATGAAGTCTGGCCATCTTAGCCTCCAAGGAGCACTCTGACTGCACTTCTTTCAAAACGGATTTATTGGTTCTTTTGGCAGCTCACGGCACTTTGAATATTCTCCTCCAACACCATAACTCAAAAGCATCAATTCTACCATCTTCCTTACTCACTGTCCAGCTTTCATATGCATATGAGGTTATTGAAAATACCATGGCTTGGGTCAGTTGCACCTTAGTCCTCAAGCTGACATCTTTGCTTTTCAACACTTTAAAAAGGTCTTGTGCAGCAGATTTGCCTAATACAATACATTATTTGATTTCTTGACTGCTGCTTTCTTGAGTGTTGACAGTTGATCCAAGAAGAATGAAGTCCTTAACAACTTCAATCTTTTCTCTGTTGATAAGAATGTTGTTTATTGGTCCAATGGTGAGGATTTTTGTTTTCTTGACATTGAGATTTAATCTATACTGAAGGCTGTGCTCTTTGATCTTCATCAGTAAATGTTTTAAGTCCTTTTCACTTTCAGCAAGCAAGGTTGTATCATCTGCATATTGCAGGTTGTTAATTAGTCTTCCTCTAATCCTGATGTCACGTTTTTCTTCATATAAACCAGCTTCTTGGATTATTTGCTCAGCAGACAGGTTGAATAATATGGTGAAGGAATACAACCTTGTTGCACACCTTTCTTAATTTTAAAATATTCAGTGTTTGCACATTCTGTTTGAACCACTGCCTCTTGGTCCAGGTACAGATTTCTCATGAGCACAATTAAGTGTTCCAGAATACTCATACTTTGCAATGTTGTCCATAGTTTGTCACGATCCACACAATCAAAAGATTTTGCATAGTCAATAAAGCACAGATAAACATCTTTCTGATGTTCTCTGCTTTCAACCAATATCCACTGGACATCAGCAATGATATTCCTCATTCCATGGCTTCTTCTAATCTGGCTTGAACCTCTTGAAGATCTCTGTCAATGTATGCTTGCAGCCATTTCTGTATTATCTTTAATATGTATACACATAGATTGACATTAAAATGTGTGTTCTGATACATCCATACATATTATCTTACATTGTCTTATAAGGTTGAAAAATTTCCATAAAGTATGCGTTCAACCTTGTAAGGTTGAAAAATTTCCATAAAGTATTTCCATAAAGTAATCTTTGCCTTTAAGTCCATGTAAGATTTTGTCAACAACCATCTGGTCATTGGCTTACTTTCTGCCTATGGATAATACTTGGATTAGTTTCCTATATTTTATGTTAATAGAACTATGTTGATAAACTTTAAAATATTTTTTTTTTCCAAAAAGGATTTTTCTCATCTCAATGTGTCTAATTTGTCTTTATATACATACTTTATACATGAAAATATGTAAGTACTGAATTGAAGTATAAAAATGAGAAAAGCATCTATTTTTCAAAAATAGTGATTATTCATAAAAATATTGGTGCTCTCAACCCCAGGATTCTGATGATGTTTATATATTAAAAATAATTGTGAAAACCTATTTCATTATAGGCCCATCTGTCTATGGGTGAAATGAGTATGCAGGTCAGCTAAATTTGCATCAGTGACTGAATCTTCCTGATGGCTTACTGAAGAAATTATTTAAAGGCATTATTTTAGTTTATCTCTTATACCTAAACGTAAAGCAACTAATGTTTGATAAAGGGCAGGAGATGTCCCATTTTTGACTGCTAAATTAAGGTATTTATGTACTGATTTATATCTTTAGGAAATATCTATTGAATTCTCCTCTAAAAAAAACTCCTAGTTTGCTAAGAGAGATGGTGAAAATAATAAATATTTAAAATTAAGTGTAGTTGTTATTGTTAAGTGCCATCAAATCTGTTCCAACTCAGTGACCCTGTATAGGGTTTCTGAGGAGTGACTGGTGAATTTCAACTACCGACCTTGTAGTTCAAACTGATCTTATGGTGGAGTGCTTATTCTACAGAGCCATACCAATAGATCATTTAATTTCCTAGTGGGCTTAGGGAAAGATGTCCAAGATCTTATTGCTGCCTATAAATAGGGTAGAAGTTTCCAGAATGAGTATTAGTTGCCATCAAGTAAAATTCAACTCATGGTGACCCTATATGTGTAGGAGTTGACCTTTGCTTCAAAGCTTTTTCAGAGTCTGATTTTTCAGAGCAAATCACCAGATCTTTCTACCGAGGCACCTCACAAACCTGTAACCTTTTAGCTAGCAACTGAGAATATTAATTAAGACAAAATGGGACTTATAATGTTCATTAGAGTTCTCAAAGGGCAACTATTTTCATGGTGGTTGTTGTTAAGTGCCGTCCAGTCAAGTCTGACTCATAGTGATAGGGTTCCCTAGACTGTAATTCTTTCTGGGAGCAGAGAGCATTATTGTTCTTTTGTGAGCAGCTGGTGAGCTCAAACCAGTGATTTTCCTATAGAGCCACAGTGCTTCTATTTTATATGTTATTGTTATTAAATGCTGTACTTTAAAATAAGTGCCATTGAGTCTGTTTCAACTCATAGTGACCCTGTAAAGGGTTTCTGAGGAGCAGCTGGTAGGCTTAAACCACCAACCTTATAGTTCAAACCAACTTTGCAGTATAATGCATTAACCTACAGTGCCACACCAGGACTCGGTTTCAATGCATAGTGACATTGTATATGGTTTCTGAGGAGCAACTGGTGGGTTTGAATCACCAATCTTGTGGTTAGCCATTCAGTGCTTATCCTACAGCTGAGATAGAAGCAATATTTGAACCCAGCTCAGCGTCATTCCAAAATTCATAGTAGTATCTCTTGTCTTTATTGACAGTCATTGTGCCAATCTTAGTATTAAAATGAGCAATATTTAATTCTGTGTAGTGCACTGAATTATATACCTCTATGCAGTTCTTGTATGGTGATATAGGATAAGCAATGGACTGCTAACCACAAGGTCAGCAGTTCAAACTCACAAGCCACTCTTCAGAAACCCTATCCAGATTCTCTGAATTGGAGCCAACTTTGGGGCACTGACAACAAAAACAACATGCAGATCTTGAATATTCTGTGCTGCACTATTACTGCACTCAGCAGCTATTACAAATACATATGTATGCTATGCATGTTGTAAAAGAAATAAATTTACAAGGTTCATGCTGTACTTTGATGATGCCAATTTGTTTTCTTTCCCAAATGCTTCTAATGTCACTGTCATCTCTACTGCCAGAGGCATTTCTGTATAACCTATCTGCAGCTATGCACATTTAGAAAAGGAAACCTATCAGTACAACAGGACAGGAATTTCCACCCGCCTTTTACACTAGAAGCTTCATTTCAAAAGGCTGTTTGTTTTCTCCTAATTGTAAATGAACGCGTCTTTGTCATCTATCAATGTCTGTATTTCACAATCTGATGTTGATATCTCATTTTCATCTTGAGCATCATAATGGTACCAAATGACACACATAATAACACTGCTTAAAGCTAAGTTGGGTATTTCAAGGAAGGGGCAGCACCTGAAGAAATCACATGTCTGGTCTTGGTCTCATAAAGGCCTCAGTAAATGCAGACAGGGAAGGAAATAAGCAACCTATCATGGAAACACTTGGTACTGGGAAGATAGCATTAGTAAAGTTTGATGAAAAGGATCAAGCTTTTGATTTAGCTACCACGATTTCCTAGTCCCTGTTTTAGAAGATTAGATTCAGGAACCTAATCCAAACTAATGAGTATATTCAAGGCTAATTCTATGTGACATTTTAAAAATGGTAGAAATACAGAAAAAGAAGAAAATAGGTTTATAGGCAACACCATATATATCTTCCTCTGCAATGAGCATTTTATATATCTTATCTTATTTCATCCCCACAATTCTGTGAAAAAAAAACTGTTTGGTCCATTTTTATCATTCAGAAAATGATTTTATCATATCATGTCAAGGTCACATGATATGTCATATCTATGATTCTCATTTGAGGTGTCTTGTTCAACCTGCTTCTTGCCATACAAGGTACGCAGGTAATTTGCAACTATTTGTCATGGAATCTACTTCAACTCATGGTGACACTGTATGTGTCAAAGTAAAATTGGATTCCACAGATTTTTCAATGATTGATTGCTTTTAGAAACAGATTGCTAGACATTTCTTTCATGGGGTGTCTGGGTGGACTCAATCCCCCACATTTATGTTAGAAGCTGAGCTAATTAGCCATTTCTACTACCCAGAGAATTAAGTGGAAAGCAAAATCTATCTTCAAGAAATTCCTCTGATACCTTCATCTCCATTTCAAATAAATTCCATCTTTCTAAATAAACTTTCCTAAACCTGAATATTTCAATCACTCACAAACTAACTTAAACTATGGTTTCTTCTGCTAGGTCAGATTAATTCTGAAAAGAAAAAAAAAAAAAAAAGAAAATCCCTTTAATTACTAATTTCTTTTAGAAGGATCAACACAAAACTGGATTGTATGAGGCAAAGTTAAAGATGTTCCAAATGTCAAAAATTTCAAACTGCTATACCACTCTATTATCTCTAACACAACACCTCCTTTTCCCTTCAGTACTCTTTCCCATTTTTGAGGTCCATAATTTGCTACAATGTCTCACAGAACTCCCGAATTGTCAAGGAAATGGCACACATGATTTTAGAGGCTGGGTGAACTATCAATTGCAGGGGTTTATGAACCCAAATTGGTGAATCAGATGATATACTTACTACTGGTTCATAAGGCTGTTGATGTTGTTAAGAACCATAGAGTCGTTCTGACTCATAGTGACCCTGCACAGTGTTTCCAGGGCCATAAACCTTTGAAGCAGAAAGCTTTATCTTTCTCCCACAGAACGGTTGGTAATTTCGAACTGCTGACCTTTAGGTTAGCAGCCTTATTTGTAACTACTATGTTACTGTGGAAGCTGACAAAGGAGGTCAGATAACAGGCACCTGGCTCATGTTCCAAGAACTAGAAGTCAGATGATGACAAGTCAGATGCAGGATCCAAAAAAAGAGAGAGAACTTTGCCAGAGCATTCATATACATTGGATACAGACCATACCATCAAGAAAACTTCCCTTACATAAATAAACAAGGGGGTGCAAGTATGTGAAGGGTGGTGACTAGTTAAGTGTGGTGATTTGAGCCATACCCTCTAGTAAGGTGGTAATTCAAGATACATCCCATCCTTATCTTGCCTCATTAATATCATGGACAACTCACTTCCAAATGAGACTAAAGTCACAAGCATAGAGGGACATCATAAAAGGAGGATAATCACATCATATTATTGTCAAATTACATAACTCCCAAATTTCACTGCAGTTGAGTCAATTCCAACTCATATTGATTATATAGGACAAAGTAGAACTTCCCCGTAGAGTTTTCTAGGATGAAATTTTTATGGCAGCAGACTGATACATCTTTCTCCTTTGGAGTGGATTGTGGATTCAAATCATGCAACTTTTCGTTAGCAGCCAAACACTTTAACCACTAGACCGCCAAGACTGCTTACACAGCTGCCAAACTGCTGAAAATCATGGTTCAGTCAAGTTGACACACAAACTTAACCATCACATGTTCCATACACCTTAGTTGTATTAGTAGTAAGCTATCCAATCCTGTTGGTAAGTCACAAGCACCTTATTTGCATAGGCTCTATCATTGTGTGGGAGTTACAAAAACTGTAACTAGAAGAGTTGTATTAACTAATTTACTGTACCAAAGCACTGAAATTGACAATTATATCAGGATCAAATATTTCCAAAGGCTCAATATAGAAAGCAATCTCCAATTATTGTACTTAAGTTATAAATAACTGCAAAAGAAAGGACACTCCAATCAAATGTCCAGTCCTTATTTTTCATAGGTGTCTCTACTCTGAGTCTTTTGTCTTACTGAACTGGACTAGATGATGTGGAAACAGTGAAGATTCTTTCTCTGGCTTCTTAAGAGTTAGATCAGAGTCAACTCATTTGCTTTTCTAAACCTGACCACACCCTGGAGTTCCTTTTCATTGTTAAGGACTAAAGTCATCATCCAGGAGTCCTGGTGTGGTGCTGTGGATTAATGCAAAGTCATTTGAACTGCAAGGTCAGTGATTCAAGCTCACTAGCTACTCCTTGGAAACCCTATACAGGGTCACTATGGGTCAGAATTGACTCCATGGCACTTAACAACAACAATAACAAAGTCATGGCCCAAGCAAGATAAGCCACCCAGAACTATCACTCAGCAGAAAAAAACCAAAAACAAAAGAAAAACCCCAGGGAGTACTTTGCATTCCTAGATCTATACAGAAAGGGAAAAAAGTTTAAGTAAAACAAAATCTTTGTGTTTTAAAAAAGGGTATATGGAAAAAGTCACAGGCAAAAATAGAATGTGCTGATTTTATTGTGATTGCTTTTAGCACTGGAATTTCAACTGATCCCAATCTCCTTGTCTCTTTTCTGTTAGGTCTTCTTAGAGAAGGGATGCAATTACAAAATGCACTTTTTAAAATGCTAGTTTTGGTACAGGTTGTCTGGGCTATTCTTTCCAGCTCACAGGCCTGCCAAGATACACTTATTTATTTTCACTGCTGCAATCTTAGCCTCTTCTGTTCTCTTGTCTGACTCTGAGATTTACTGATCTCTTTTTCACTGACTATTTATTTTTTAAAATGACTATGTCCCTCCTTCTGAATTTTAACAAGTTATTTCTTCATTTGAAATCCTGCCTTCCCACCTTCCAACGTCCCACCTTCACAATAATCCTCCACGACATGCTACCATATAACAACTGAGTTTTGCCCTGCAGGATTAAAGGTCTGTGTGAAGGGCCCCCAGACACTAAAAACACTATCTCTATGACCAGGAAACATTAATCCCCCTTAAAGTTTCTATGATAAATATAGTCATTGCCACTGTCTTATTGTGACTCTATTCATAACTGGCTCTGCACATAACTCAGCATAGTAGAGAGTTATTATTGTTGTTATTAAATGCCTTCGAGTCAATTCCATCTTGTAGTGACCCTGCATGGGGTTTCCATCTTGTATCTGGCAGTCCAGAGCTTATCCTAAAGTGCCACACCAGGACTTTTGAGAGTTATCGGGCAGTTGTTATCACTGACCATTTTATAAATGAAGATATTGAGTTGGTTCTGACTCATAGCAATCCTGTGTATGATTTCCAAGGAATAGCTACTGTGTTTGAACCACTAACCTTGTGACTTTCAGTCCAGTGCTTCTCCTACAGCATCACACTAGTACTCCAAGCATTCTCAATAGGCTATCTTAATGTAATTCATATGTTTGATTTTTTTAATGCACCATATTTTTGTCTGTAATTAACAGAGAAGCAATAAGATAAAAAATGCTGTGTTGATATGGATTTCCATTTTTAAATGTCCAAAAAATGATTGGGAAAATATCTTGGAAAAATCACCATGTGTCTGAAACTTTGCCAGGTGATGATTTTGTTGTTGTTATGTCCCATGGAGTCAGTTCTGACTCACAGCATAAGGACCCAGAAATGAACACACATAATAAGTGAGAAAGAGAGACTTGGAAAAATATTATTTAAAGATTCTGTACCAATGCCATATTAGCTCGTTTCAAGGTATAATGATTATACAAAGAATTAAGAAGTCAAGGAAACTTTCACAGAATGGTTTTTATGTGATAAGACATGATGTATGTAAATTGGGGCTAAAGAACAGGAATACACTCTATTGAAGAATCATTATAGAAGATTCTGGAAGGAACTCTCTGGAGAGAAAAAGACAATAAGGAATGCACTAGAAACAATCAGAATGCAAGGTCACTGCCCTCAACCTCCCAGAACATGTAGATAGGTATGCAGAAACATGTAGTTACAGGATGAGATAGCAGTTTAAGTAGGCAGAGACTACTAGCATAAATTATGGCTTCTCTGAAGCTAGTTGAAAGAAAAGTATCTGGCTGAGGAAATTTGTGAGGTTTTCTGCTTGGGTTTGGATGTGTTCTGACTCGAACAATATGCTTTGAGAAAAATGTTGAATGCCAGAGAATTAAAACTTGAATTTCAGAGAAATGTCCAACTTGTGAGTTATAGTATCTGGTTTGGGTATAGTGGCAACAGTAGTGAGTGGGCATTACAGATATGGATAAAGCAGCAATTTGAAGCTCTGCTTAAAGTATAAAGATGAGTGTGAGGACATAGGAGACTCAAAAAGAAAATAAAACAGAAAAGAAGGAAAAAGAGAAGCCTGCTATGTGCTGTGTTTTGTAAAGTATTTCCTGTGCTGTGATTCTAAGGAGATTGCAATTAACTAGTAGGCATGCCAAATCAGAGATTTTGTAGTCCTGGTGTGATGCTATGAGCTAATGTGCTGGACTGCAATGTCAGTTTGAACTGCAAGGTCAGTGGTTCAAGCTCATTAGCTGCTCCTTGAAAACCCTATAAAGGGTTGCTATGGGTCGGAACCCAAAAGACTGCACTTAACAATAACAAAAACATCAGTATAAAGATAAATCCAAAAAGAAGACAATATTTAGTATTTTACGTGTGACTTTTACCAATTATCCCCATGCCAGGAACTCCTTAATGAGTAAGAGTATAGCATTAGCTACTAGGTCTGAATTTAGCCTGGAGATCCTTCTCATCCCAGTAATGCATTAATCTATTAACAATTCATAGATATTGATATGTGAGATGTAATCTCATTGTTCTATCACTGAGGTAATAATTCATTGAAATTGGAATGTGAGATGACTTAAGGTGCTACTTCTGCAGGTAGGAACTATTTATTTTCATTTTCTATTTCATTTCCTTTTGCAGTCATTTTTGTGACAAAAGATCATTCTCCAAGCTCTATTTTCTACTGGTGCCAAATTTTTCACCTCTGAAACCAACTGATGTTATAATACAGGGGTTTATGGGTACTAACTCATTTAAGGCATGATTGTTCAAGGAGTTTATGCAACTTGTTTCCCTAAGTGGATAGTTAGCTTCACAAAGAAACGCTCCTATTTATTTCATATTCTCCTCAGTGACTAGCTCCATTCTGAGTACACAGCAGGTACATAATAAATACTTGTTGACTTTGTTGAATTTCCCAAACTTTCATATAAGCCATTATGATTTAGCTAAAGAATGTGATCGCCTTTAGAAGGGCTAATTAGAGCCAATAATTTGACTGACCTGTGCTGGTTCTGAAGTACTTAGTGGTAATAATACTGTTTTTGCAAAGATGAATATTTTACTGTTGAGCCTGTCTGGTTTGAGAGGCTCACTGTTTTATGATCTGTATGTGGTGATCATTTGGATGTAATGATCAAATGGGGGTTGCCCAAATTGATCGTTATAACAGGATTCCACTGTAATTACATTTCCATAAATGATACTCAAATTCACTAGGGAAATCAACAACCCCTTGGTGTGCCTACTTCCAGCACTGATTACAAGTTCAGGTTCTATAGCACTTTCTAAACAAAAGGTAATTAAAATTTTACAACCCATAGTTAAGCCAAAATGAAAAGGCAGCTTTTTGTTCTAGATTCTAAAACACTGCTCTTAGTAGACAATATCAAAAGACAATTCAATTTAGAAGAATAGACAGATGTTTGGATCTCATACAAATTAACACATACTTATTACTGAGGCATTAGAAAGCAAATATGTGAGTGTCAGAGAGTCCTGGGTTCAAATTCCAGATCCATTATTATTATATTTATGTCATCTTTAGCAACTCATTTAATCTCTCTGAGCTTCAGTTTCCTCACTTTTAAAAGGGATAAAATATTTTCTGTCTCATTAAGTTTTTGAGAACATTAAAGGCTCCTTTGCTTGTCAATGGTGACCACAGTACCTGGATGAGCAAATTACTGTTGTTGTTAGCTGTTGTCCAGTTGGTTCCCAAAGTCATTGTGACTCCATATGTGATGATATCAAAATGTTGTGATCCATAGCATTCTCAGTGTCAGATTTTCAAAAGTAGATGGTCTGGCTTTTCTTCCTAGTAATTATTAGTATTGCCACTTGTGAGTAACGTTTTACCAATTCAATCATCATTTCTCTGGTGGCACCATATAAGATGTTAGACTTGCTCCTTCTCCCTTATGGTAAATTGGCTGCTTCCCAACTCATAATACCAGTATCTTGTCTTTATGCCTTCTTCTATTCTGGAATGTATAGGTTAGTCTTCTTGTTTCAGACATATTTGATCATGTCCATATCCAGGCTTTGGGTTTATGTATACACTAGTAGATTAATTAGACTACCACATCCACTTTATGTTAGGCATCATCATGACGGATAACTGCATCTCAGTTGCCAAACCACTGAGGATCCTAGCACAATCAAGTTGACACAAAACCTTAACAATCACAGACTGTATGAAGTGTTTTAAGAAGCTAAATGCATGATTTCGTATGATAAGCATTGGACTGTGAACCATAAGTTCTGAAGTTCAAACCCGCCAGTCATTCCACAGGAGAATGATGAAACTTTCTGCTCCCTTTAAACTTTAAAGTTTCAGAAACTCTGTACAGGGTCTCTGTGAGTCAGTACTGACTCCACAGCACATAACAACAACATAGGATAAGCACTAGACTGTGAACCTCCCCACAGGTGAAAAATGAGGCTTTCTGTTCCTGAAAAGATTTACAACCTTGGGGACCCTATATAGGATGCCTGAGTCGGAACTGATTTGACAACACTTAAAACAACAACATCAACTTCAGGCTTTCCTTGTTCTGAAACACCTATCACCTGCAAAAGATCATGTGATGATTTCGAATGCATTCTCCCATAATGTCTTCCCACAAAAGAAGCAAGAGAAGCAGTTTTACCTCAATCTAAATATTGTTATGCTATTGAAATACCATTTAAGATAATGTACCAGCTTTTGAGGTCTTTCCAAATGCAAGAAATACTTCTAAAGTATCGCATATTAGTCCAGAATTAGTTTACTCAGCAGAAATCCAGTCAACAGAAATCATCGTTTTCAAATAGAAACAAATTGCAATCGTGTTATATATCATCTTTTGCCACTCAGATAGTTTGTACCCCAGAGGGCATTGTCTAAATTTATTGGTGGGCTACATTAAACTATTCAAGTGTCATTAAAGCCATTTATGAAAAAACAAAAACATAAAACTAAACAAAACCACAGCCTACAAATAGATTGTTATTATTAAGTGCCATTGAGTTGGTTACGACCCATAGCAACCCTGAATAGTGTTTCCAGGAAGCATTTGGTAAGCTTGAACCACAGACCTTGCAGTTCAAACTGACTCTGCGGTCCAGAACATTAGCCCACAATGCCACACTAGTGGATTAGTAGATTATGATTCATATCGACTCTAGAAAGCAGAGTAGAATTGCCCCATAGGTTTTCTAAGGCTGTAGTCTTTGCAAAAGACCACATATTTCTCCCACAAAGCAGCTAGTAGGTTTGAACCTTGTGGTTAGCAGCTGAGAGCTTAAACACTGTGTCACCAGAGCTCTCTATAAAACCACTTCTCAATATAAGATGCAAGGAGAGTAGACTTGCCAATGCTCCCATAAACTTTTTTTTTATAAGAAGGATGTTAAGCTGTGAACTTGTTTTAGTAGTAATCAAGAGGCAGCAAAAGCTTCTAGTAACAAAGACATCCTAATCTCTCTTCTTCGCTTAAGTTATTGTTTTGGGGTTAGTTTGACAAGAGAAAAATAGAAGACCGATTTCATTAAAACAATAACCTCTCAAAGTGTTGTTAAATGCCATCTGCCTTTGAGTTGGTTCTGACTCAAAGTGACCTTGTATAGGGTTTCTGAGGAGTAGCTGTTGAATTTGAACTGCCATCCTTGTAGTTCTAACTGACCTTGTGATTCAGTGTTTATCCCACAGTGCCACATCAGGACTCCTTTTAAACTGTGGGAGCCTATATATGCAAATATTCCTTCAATTAGTTCTTAAATGGGAATAACTGCATAGGCAGGCATTTTATGTCAAAGTGATAGTGCCATGATCTTTCTCTTGCTTACAATTTTCTTTTTATAACATGTTTCTATCTTTTGAGTCATATTTTCATAGGTTCTCTAATAAACTTTTGGGGATTTGAAAATGTATGCATTTGTTGCTTTTCTTCTCTCTTACACACTCTAAGTATGCTGGTTATTTTTATTTAACAAGCAAACAAAAAGCAGCCTTTTCCCAAGATGACAAGTGAACTGAAGATCAGAAGGAAGTCATTGTGGGTTCCTCACAAGTTCTTGCTCCAATTCCCAGAAGTGATCAGAAAAGTCCTCATGGAGGTAGAAGGTCTTCAATCGAGTTTTTGGAACAGCTGGTGCAGCAAAAGGATTCCTTTGGTGGGGTAGTTGGAGCGACCAGTCCACCCTGGTTACTAGGTTGGTGAGAGTAGACTCTTAGTTTTTTTTATTTCCAATTGTGGAGGGTTGGCATGACTACAGTATTCTTCTTTGTTGGTGTTGTTGTTGTGAAGTGCCTTCGAGTCAGTTCCGACCCATAGTGATCCTGTATAGGGTTTCTGAGGAGCAGCTGGTGAGCTTGAACAACCGACCTTGCAGTTCAAAAGTCTTTGCAGTCTGGCGCATTAACCCATGGCGCCACACCAGGACTCCAATATTCTTCTTGGGGGTATTAAATTAAGGAATAACACAGGGAACCAAGAGAGTGGTTTATTTAGTTGGAATCTGAATCACCAGTAGGAAATACATTGTTTGATACAACTATAATTTAATTTTTCTTGGAGCGAATTCCAAGAAAGGTAAGGCCATTGTTGTTGTTAAGTTATCTTGAATCAATTTTGACTCAAAGCTACCCTATATAGGGTTTCTAGGGAGTGGCTGGTGAATTTGAATCATTGACCATGTGTCTCAAATCAGCCTTGCAGTCCAGTGCATAATTCCACAGCACCACACCAGGACTCCAAGGTAAGACCATGGTGGGATTCAATTTCATGGATGGCATTCCATGCCTTCAAGATGAAGTCATGCATAAGGCTGGTGTATTGTATGGTAGTTGAGTTATTCATGGTTCTCCTGATGGGATTGCATCTATATTCATCATGATGATTTCTCCCCCTTCCCACCCTCCCACCCCCACCCTTTTGGCCCTATTAGTCCCTTCAGGGATTCTTCCACCTTAGGTAAGTCCTTTTATATTTTATTTAGCTTTATTAAATTGACATGATTTTTGGAACATTAACACACTTTTGTTTTTGACTGTTACTCTCCATATATTGAATAATAAGAATTCATAATAAGCAACCCATATAGCAAATTCTCCATCATTCACCAAGTACTTGTATGTATTGGAATTGCAAGAGGACACGCAAGAAGTAAACTTTCTCAAAGTGGCAGAGTAGAGTTCTGTCTTAGGCTGGGTTCTCATTTGAGGGAGCAGTCAGTGGAGAAGGATATCATGTTTGGTAAAGTGGAGTGTCAGAGAAAAAGAAGAAGACCCCCAACGAGATGGATGGGCCAGGTGGTAGTATCGATGGACTCAAGCATAGTAACAGTAGTGAGGTTGGCCCAGGACTGGGCAGTGTTTCAGTCTGCTGTGCATAAGGTAGCTATGGTCGGTACTGACTAGATGGCATCTAACAACAATTGTAAAATAGCTCCCTTTCTTTCTTACTTTTCGTTAATGTCCAATTCCCCATTGCTCAAAAGACTATGGTTAGGTACTGTTGAGTCAATTCTGACTCATTGTGACCCTATGTACAACAGAACAAAACACTACCTGTTCCTGGGTCCTCCTCACAGTTGTTGTTTTTGAGCCCACTGCTGCTGCAACTGCATCAATCCATCTTGTTGGGGATCTTTCTCTTTTCCATTGACCCTCCAATTTACAAGTCATGATGTCCTTCTCCAGGAACTGGTTCTTCCTAACAACAGGTCGCAACAACAAGAGACTAAGTGCCAATACTATCATTTCTAAGGAGAATTCTTGCTATACTTCATCCAAGACAGATTTGTTTGGTCTTTGGCAGTTTATGGTAGTTCCAATATTATTTTCCAACACCATAATTCAAATGCATCAATTCTTCTAAGGTCTTCCTTAATCACTTTCCAACTTTCATATACAATTGAGGCAATTTAAGACACCATGGACTAGGGTCAGATGCACCTTAGTCCTCATGCTGATATCTTTGCTCTTTAACACTTTTAAGAGGTCTTTTGTAGCAGATTTGCCTAATGCAATATATTGTTTGATTTCTTGACTGTTGCTTCCATCAGTGCTGATGATTTATCCAAGCAAAATGAAGTCTTTGATTATGTCAATCTTTTTTCCATTTATACACATGTTGTTTCTTGGTACAGTGGTGATGGGTTTTGTTTTCTTTACATTGAGGCACAAGCCATACCAAAGGTTATGGTTTTTGATCTTCTTTAATATGTATTTTAATTCTTCTTCACATTCAACAAGCAAGATTATACCATCTGCATATCATAGGTGGTTATTGGCTCTTCCTCCAATTCTGATGCCACAGTTTTTGTTTTTTTTTTGTTTGTTTGTTTTTTCTTCACATAATTCAGCTTGTCAGATTACTTGTATAGCATACAGATTGAATAAGTATAGTGAAAGAATGCAACCCTGGTGCATACCTTTCCTAATTTTAAACCATTCGGTGTTCCCTTGCTCTGTTTAGACTGCCTGTTGGTCTATGTACAGGGTTCTCATGAACACAATTAAGTGTTCTGGAATACTGATTCTCTGGAATGTTGTCAATATCTCTTTATGATCCACATAACTGAAAGTCTTTGCATAGTCAATAAAGTATAAGTAAACATCTTTCTGGTATTCTCTGCTTTCAGCAAGAACCATCTGAGGTCAGCAATGATATCCCTCCCCATCCACATCCTCTTCTGAAACCTTTGCTCATATGCAATTGATTCATATGCTCATTTGCTCATTGACCATCAATTGCTCATATGCAAGTTCAGGCTGAAGCTGAAGAAAATGAAGACAAGTCGATGGGAGCCAAAACATGACCTTAAGCACATTTCACATGAATTTAGAGCTCATATGAAGAACAAATTTGATGCAGTAGACAATAAAGACTTAAAACCAGAAGAATTGTGGAAGGACATCAAGAACATCATACAGGAAGAAAGCAAAAGTTCATTAAGAAGAAAAGAAAGAAGGAAAAGTTCAAAATGGATGTCTGAAAAGGCTCTGAAACTTGCGCTCCAGCGTAGAGATGCTAAAGCAAATGGAGGAAATGAGGAGGTAAAAGAGCTGAATAGAAAATTTCAAAGAGCAACTCAAGAAGACAAAATCAGATATTATAACAAAATGTGCAAAGACCTGGAGTTGGAAAACCAAAAAGGAAGAACACACTTAGCATTTCTCAAGCTGAGGAAAATGAAGACAAAATTCAAGCTTTGATTTGCAATATTGAAGGGTTCTATGAGCAAAATATTGAATGATGCAGAAATCATCACAAGAAGATGGAAGGAATAGACAGAGTAACTCTATCAAAAAAACATGACTGATATTCAACCATTTCAAGAGGTAGCAGCATATGATCAAGAGCCAATGATACTGAAGGAAAAAGTCCAAGTACACTGAAGGCATTGGCAAAGAACAAGGCTCCAGGAATTGATAGAATACCAGTTGAAACTAATGAAACACTGGAGACACTCATCTATGCCAAGAAATTTGGAAGACAGCTATCTGGCCAACTGATTGGACAAGATCCATATTTATCTGCATTCCAAAGAGACGTGACACAATGGATTGCAGAAATCATCAGCAATATCATTTATATCTCAAGCAAGTAAAATTTTGTTAAGGGTAATTAAAAAACGGCTGCAAACATATGTTGACAGAGAACTGCCAGAGGTTCAAGCTGGATTCAGTGATTTAGTGGGATCATGAAAATAAGATATACAGGAATTTACGACTGGGTTTGGTTAGTTTTGCTCTCCAGGTTTACAATGAGCCTTCTCAGAAGTAGAGAAAAAGAAGATGCCAGGACCACCATAATGGAAGAGCATGAGTGACATATGGAATCCCTACCTAGAAAAACAGAGACAGCAGAGGTGACAGCAAGAGGTGACTGCAAGAGTGACAGAAGAGGCAGTGTTATGGACAGATGGAGCAGCTTCAGAATTTTTTAAGTGTATGGACTGAATAAAGCTGAGTGCTATGGTCAGGAGACTAGCTTGAGGAATGTGCCTCATGGACATTCACAGACTGGCTCAAAGAACTTTGTAACACTTGCATGAGCAGGGCAGAGGCCAAGGGACCACATGACTGAGAGGCTGAAAACAGGAGTGAAGTATGCCTGCAGTGTGGCAGGCAAGAGACATTCCTGATTGGAGAACTGCTACGTCCTCAGTGAATTTTGATTCTGAATTGTACCCTGTTCACTTCCATAACAAACCCCATAAGTGTGAGTAGTGTTATGGGTTCTGTGTAGCCATTACAATGGATTATTAAAGTCAGATGAAGCAGAGAGTGCTGTTGGAGGGATGGTTGGTATCAGAATAGGGTAAAGAGGATTAGAGGGTGGAAGCCTGTCTGACCTTTGCTTCATAGGAATCAGCCTTGGACTGATTTTGAGTTTCATTCCCTTTCTCCCATTGTGAAGCCAGGGGTAGTAAGACATGGCTCCCATGTGGTTTTTATACAGCAGTACTCAAATCCACTATGTTGCCAGGGTTCCTTGGTCTTCCTTGTATGTACGTGGACATTATCGCATCACAGACAGTATTGTATTTCAAGACTGATCTTAAAATGCTCTTTTTGATGATGAATGTGGTATTTTTTAAAATTTACTCTTCCTAGGGTCAGATCCAACTCAATGGCAATTAACAACAACAACAACAAGGGTTACTTTGGAGTCCTGGTATGGCACTGTGGGCTAATCGTCAGACTGCAAACCCATTTGAACTGTAAGGTCGGTGGTTCAAACTCACCAGCTGCTCCTCGGAAATCCTATACAGGGTTGTTATGGGTCTGAATCAACTTGACGGCACTTAACAACATTAACAGCAACAGGGTTACCCTAAACCACAAGGTTGGCGATTCAAGATCATCAGCTGCTCCTTTGAAACCCTTTACAGGGTCACTATGAGTCATAACTAACTCAATGGCACTTAACAACAATAATAAGTATAGAATCCTGGTGTGGTACTCCAGGACAATACACTGTACTACAAGGTCATTTGGAACCGCAAAGTGGGTGATGCAAACTCACCAACTCCTCCTCAGAAACCCTTTATAGGGTTAGTATGCATTGGAACCAACCCTACAGTACTTCACAACAAGTATAGTAAAACATATAATTGTCAGATTCAAAATAATCAATACCAGTCCATTTCAGCTCACTAGTGCCTAGGATGGGGTTCTGGTGTGGCATTGTAGGACAAACACTGGACTGTCAAATGCAAGGTTGGTGGTTCAAACCCACCAGCCGCTCCTTATATATTGTGGTAGACAAATCCTTTCTGTGTAGGTGTTAGCATCATCCTATAGAATTTCAAGAATTTGGCAAGTGAGAAGTATTCCTGTCCCAGAAATATCTTTGCCTTTGTTGTTGTTGTTTAAACAGACATTGCAGTCCAGCACATTAACCCATAGCAGCACACACCAGTGCCAAATGCACTCTCTGTAGACCTGTGTCATTACAATATGGTAGATATAAGGAAATATTAGGAAAAATAAAATTTAAAAATATAAAGTAGGTGGTTAAGATGAAATAGGAGTAATAGACAGGAAAATATTCCAACCAAATCAAATCTGTCAAGTTGATACCAATTCATAGCAACTGTACAAGACAGAGTAGAATTGCCTCACATGGTTTCCAAGGCAGTAAATTCTTACAGAAGTAGATTGCCACATCTGTCTCCCATGGAACAGTTGGTAGATTCAAACTGCCAGTCTTAGCATCTGAAAGCTCTAACCACTGTGCCAAAAAAGACTAGTTAGAAACTTTTAAGTTACATATGAAAGCATACGAATCATGACTGATATTACTTTGTACTATTATTAAAAGGTCATTCTAGCCGTTACATGAAGAATGGATCGAAGGGGTGTTGGTGCAAGAGTTGAAGTGGACAGGGTAATTCAGAGGCTAGTGTAGAATTCAGTGTCTGAGATGATATTGTACTGGAAAATGTTGTGGTAGTGAAATCAGAATAAAACATAATTTAGAGGTAAAACTAAAAATACATGTTGATATGATTGATAAGGGAATTGCTGGTTCCAAATACCAAAGATAACTCTTAGAAGTCTTGTTTTAGGAACTGGTTATGTGACAGTGACATTTAATAAAATTGAAAAGACTGGAGAAGGGAAAAAATGTGAGGGTGGAGTCAGTTCTGACCATGTTAAGACTGAAATGCAAATGAGACCTCCAGATAGATATTAAGTAGTCAGATATGAACCTAGACTGAAAAAAAGATAGATGGATTAAGATAACATTTTGGGAATTATTAGTGTTTGAGGTATTTAAAGTCAAGGGATGGATGAGATAAATGAGCAAGAATGTAGACAGCCACATTTCAAGATAAATTTTTATTTGGAAGAGACTAGATGACCAGGCAGAAATTGGTCATTCTGTAGGGTCATGCGAGCATGCTTTTGCCTTTTAAAATGCAAAACTGTAAATCCTACTTACCAAGTACTATCTGTCAGGCACTATGATAATTATCTCAGATTAATAAATTATTTAATCTTAATATCAGAAGCAAGTATTAGTATTTGCATTTGCCCCATTGTTTCATTGTTGTTAAGAGTTATAGAATCAGTACTGACTTATAAGGTTTGTATAAGGTTTCTGAGGAGTGATTTGTGGGTTTGAACTGCCAAACTTGCAGTTAGCAGTCCAGTGCTTACTTTACAATGCTACACCATGATTCTGTTTTCCCCATTACTACAGTAAAATGCAGATTTATAGAAAATGTAGCCATATTTTCCAGGATCATATGGTTAGAAATTGGCAGAGGTAAGCTCTGGGTTCATCCAATCTGACTTCAGAAATTTGTTGTTGTTGTGTACTGTCCAGTCCGTTTAGATTATAGCAGCTGAATACAGCGGAGTAGAACGGACTCCAGAACAACCATCTCTTATTTCTTCTGACTAGGGCATCAGTATACTGAAGTAAATAAAAAATAAATAGACAATTGTCATGGAGCCTTTTCCAACTAATGTGTTTTAAACTTAATGTTTCAGTGACTGATTTTTTTTCAACAGAAGATTACCAGACTTTTCTTTTAAGGCACTCTGGGTGGACATGAGCCTTCACTTTTTCAATTAGTAAGTGAGTAGATTAACTATGTCCAACTCCATGGCTCATAACCTCCACCACCACCATCACATCACATAGAGACTTCCAAGTGCATAAGCAGAGATCCATTAATGAAAATTTAAAAAACTACAAACACACAAGTAATCAGTATTTACTAATAAATGGAATATTTGACCATTGTAATAAGAAGAAATTTGAATAAAATGAGTGCAGCAGAGTAACTTGTATATTTTGTGCTAGAAAGAAAGTTGCAAAAAGTTCCTTCTGGTAGCTTTTCTGTGTAGGAAATTATGGTGAGTTGTCCTTCATAAGAAAAAAAAGAGGGAAGGCATATGACAGATTCAAAGAAAGACAGCATGGCATGAAATAGTTATCCCAGATAACAGAAGATCAAATAGAAGAAATAAGCATAAACCTATAACAAATTTACAAGGAAATAGAAAATGTAAGCAAAATAATATGAGCTATGGAAGAGAGATCTGGGATACCTAATGTGTGAATAATATAATTACTAGGGGACAAAAGGGAACAGATGAGAAATAATGAACAAAGAAATAATAGAATACCAGTTCACTGAGCTGAAGAAAAACTTGAAATTTCAGGAAGGACCATTGAGTCCCAGGAATAATTAACAAGATGCACATACATATTATGGTAAAAATGCATAAACTTCAGAGTTACTGAGAAAAGAGTAGAAAACTTCCAGAAGCTCAGTGGAAATCAGATAATAATGCAATATTATTGTCAAAGTGTCGGAAGAAAATAGCAAGCTATACTTGTGAATCTAGTAAAACAATCTATCTTCAAATAATGATGGTAACTAAGAATACATTCAAAGAAACAAATAAGAGTGTTTATAACCAATAGATGATTATAAAATATACACAGAAAAATATCACCATGTGAAGACAGAGGCAAGAGATTGTTATTGTGCTACTATAAGCTAAGGGACACCTGAGGCTATCAGAAGCTAGACGTACCAGGCAAGGATGTTCCCCTAAAGCCTTAGGATGGAGCATGGCTCTGCTGACACCCTGAATTCAGATGGCTAGTCCCTGGAACTGTACGAGAACAAATTGTCTTAAACCACTTAGCTTATGGTACATTGTTATAGCAGGAAACCAATACAGATTTTTACTTTTCTAAAGGAAAGAACATGAAATCAAAAGAGAAGGTTGACAGAGACAGACCTGTTTGTTCACCACTCTATGACCATAGATGTAAGCCATGTAATTCAGATGTAAGCCATGCTACTGGTTCGGGCTAATGAATCCTGAGAGATTGGAGCCTAGGGTAGCATCACAATATGATTGAGTTTTCATCACCTTGGGTCCATGACTAATTCTAAAAAAACACTCCACTCAACCTCAATGAACATAAAGTGTGGTGAGAAAGAAACTTTTAGTAGTGAAACAAAAGATTTGTAGGTTAATTTGTTGCTTAGGCATAATATGTCTATTTTACCTCATACACATAGCCTAAGATTCAGCAGATAAAGAACAAAGATGTTAGAAAATAGATAGGAAAATCTAAACAAACATTTTCTAATTCTGTATTTTTTTTAAAGAAAATTAATGAAGATGTTTAATTTGTAGTTAAAAATTCCTGAACTAATATAGTGTTATAGCTAAACAAAACATATTCTTCTTATTCCAAAATTCAATCTCGTCCATATCTTCTAGCTCCTGTTGTAGTTAATTGTGGCCATGTATCTAAGATGATCTTCATGAATTTCTTCCCTATTGTTGTTGTTGTTGTTGTTAGGTGCCATCAAGTCGGGATCGACTCATAGCGACCCCATGCACAGCAGAACGAAACAATGTTCGATCCTGGGCCAACCTCTCTACCACTGCCACACTTGAGTCCATCAATGCTGCCACCTGGCCAATCCATATCATTGGGGTCTTCCTCTTTTTCTCCGACCCCCCATCTTACCAAGCATGATATCCTTCTCTGGCAACTGTTCCCTAGTGACGATATGTCCAAAGTATGAGAGATGAAGTTTGGGCGTCTTGGCCTTAAGAAGCACTCTGGCTGCACTTCTTCCAAAACAGATCTATTGGTTCTTTTGACAGTCCATGGCACTTTTAGTATTCTCCTCCAACACCACAACTCAAAGGCATCAATTCTTCTACGATCCTCTTTATTCACTCTCCAGCTTTCGCATCCAAATGAGGTTATTGACTAGTTAGAATGAAGATAATCTACAAGATGGTTTTAGGAGTCACATTTTTAAAAAGGTGTCACTACGAGCTGGAAGAAACATACATCCAGAATCACTACTTGATATGACAGTATCAACATAAAACCAAACGGCCACCACTCGTCTGTTGGTTGTGCTGTGGTGGCTTGAGTTGCTGTGATTCTGAGGGCTATGCCACCAGTATTTTAAATAGCCGGCAGGGTCACCCATGGTTTCAGATTAGCTTCCAGACAAAGACACACTAGGAAGAAAGAGTGACAAACTACTTTCGAATCGCTGGTCACTGAAAACTCTATGAATAGCAGAGAAACATTGTCAGATACAGGACTGGAAGGTGGAAAGGCACTCAGAATGCCACTGGGGAATAAAATGCCTCCTCAAAGTAGGGTTGACCACGATGACGTGAATAGAGTTAAGCTCGGGGGAGAAAAGCACACAGAACTTTCATTTGCCACAACTCAAAATGAAGAGAAACAGCTGTAAACATCCACTGAAAATCGGAACATGGAATGTACGAAGTATGAATCTGGGAAAATTGGAAGTTGTCAAAAATGAAATGGAACGCATCAACATTGATATCTTAGGCATTAGTGAGTTGAAATGGACTGGTATTGGTCATTTTGAATCTGACAGCCACATGGTTTACTTTGCAGGGAATGACAAATTGAAAACGAATGGTGTTGCATTCATCGTCAAAAAGAACATATCCAGATCAGTCATGAGGTACAATGCTGTAAGTGATAGGATAATATCCATGTGCCTACAGGGAAGCCCAGTTAATACC
>NW_006408520.1:36556102-36581013 GCF_000296735.1 Chrysochloris asiatica | reverse complement strand
GCCAGGTGGCATCATTGATGGCGTCAAGTGTGGCAGCGGTAGTGAGGTTGGCCCATGATCGGACATTGTTTCGTTCTGCTGTGCATGGGGTCGCTATGAGTCAGTTCCGACTCGATGGCACCTGACAACAACAACATCTTCTCTGGACTTTTATGTAAGTGAGGTATAAAGTTTTATTATGTTAACCCACTGAAAGATTACTAGGACTTTTAAATAAAAAATAATGAAAGAATATTCCATCTTCTTTTAAATCTCAGATCATTTGAAAATTTATGTATTCTGGTCCATAAGTCTCAATGAATTTCAATGGAAAGGTGTCATACAGAATACTTTCTCTGACAAAAGTGAAATTAAATTGATAATCAATAAAAGAGCAAATTGAAGAAATGCATTTGTTAACTAAGAAATCATATTTATAAATAATTTAGTCAGAGAATGAATACTAGTGAAAATTTTAAACACTATGTTGAAATGTTTAAAATATAGCTAAAGCAATTCTTGTTGAGTGCTGTCGAGTCAGTTCGGATTCATAGCGATCCTGTGTAGGTTTTCCCAGGAGCTGCTGGGGAGCTTGAACAGCAAACCTTGAAGTTCAAACCAACCTTGGAGTCAAGCACATTAACCCACAGCTAATCCGTATAGCTTTAAATACTCACATTCATAAAGAAGAAAGAAGCTGAACTTAAAGAACAAGGATCCCTCTTAAATTTCTGATCAAAACTACAAAATAAATAGCCGGATAAACCCAAATATAATAATATATGGTGGTGGTGGTTATGTGCTGTGGAGTTGTTTCCTGTACAGGATTTCCGAGGCTGTAAATCTTAACAGGAGCAGAAAGCCTCATCTTTCTCCTGTGGAACAGCTGGTAGTTTTGAACTGCTGACCTTGCGGTATGCATCCCTATTCGTAACCACTATTCTGCCAGAGCTCCTTATTAGGCACAAAGTAGCTTTTTAATTGCAGTTACTTCTGAGTGGAGGTCACTGACCTCTCTGCCTTTCTTTTTACAGTGTCACTTATCTACAATATTGTCAGGGAGATTTAATAATAGAAAAGAAAACCCTTGCCTGGTACTTACTAAATGCTCACTTAATGGTAGGCTCCCTGGGTGGTTCAGTTCATGCACTTCACTTATAAGAGAACGGTTAGAAGCTCAACTCAACCCAAAGGTGTCTTGCTCAACCTAAAGGTGTCTTGCAAGAAAGGCCCCGTTATCGACTTGTGAAAAATCAGCCATTGAAAACCCTATGGAGTACAATTCTACTCAGACATGAACACATTTGAGGTTACCATGAGGTGGAATTAACTTGATATCAATTGATTTTTATCCAAATACAGCCTTTTCTTTCATAATCTTCTATATCTATCTAGAGTTTTAGAAAAGATCAATAATAAAGCTAAGTCATCTGATAAACTTTTCTAAACATTAAAGTTGACAAAGAATTAGGATATGTATACAGTCTCGAAACCACTTTTTATTCTGAACAAAAATATTCCTCAGGATATCTCAGAGTACACTTTATTTCTCTTATAAACTATCATTACCATTTCTCTTTCAGAAAATGAAACTATCATTTCCAGAAAGGAAATGGATGCAAATACATATCTCCTACCACACTCTTCACTTCTTAAGGCTTTCTAAAATTTCATATCTCCCAAATCATTCTCCAGATTCACATACAGCCACTGTGTAATTATATGTTTTTCAAGAGAAATTGATGAGAATGTGAATACGCTGAAGCATATTTTGTTTCCCAGGATAAAAACACGACAATATTTTCAATTTCTAAAGATGACTTGAAAGCTGAAGCAATCAGTACCAATCACTCCTCACTCAAAAAGAATGTACAACCTGCTGCCCATAGTGCATTGGTTCTCATCTGCAACCTTAAACATCAAACACACACTGCTAAGGTCTAAGATGTTAGATGCAGATGAGCTATCTTACATATGAAGAGCACTTCTCATACTCAGTACTTTCACAGAAACTAGCTCCTTTGACCCTCTCAGGCACAGAAGGTATTATTATCCCTGTGTCATAGAAAGAAACAAATAAATAAAAGCAGAAGAATGAGGTGTCTTTCTAAAGCCCACTTTACTAGTAAGTAAGTGGCAAGGTCAGACTTGGCATACTGGCATTTCTTCTCCTTAATCGTATTTTCCAGACTCCAGATGATTATGCATTTGGGCTTTAATCTGATGAAATGTGAGATTGAGTGTCAGCTGTTCCTTTTACTAGTTATGTGACTATAAGCAAGTTATTTAAACTCTTTATGATTTAATTTTCTCATTTGTAAAATGGGATTAATAATTGGACATTAAGAGGTATGAAAAGACTAAATGAGATAATATATGCTAAACACTGAGCACTTAATAAAACTTCAATATTAGCTCTCATAATTAGCATAAGAAAAATGTATTCTGCTATCTTTTATGAATAATTCTCAATCTACCTAGGAAATATTCCGTGTATAATACCAGCTTCTATTGAATAGAGATTGTTCTAGGAATACTAAAAAAAAAAAAAAAAAGTTACTATTTGTAAAAATGGAATAAATTTCTTTTCCTGGGGTTCATAAAAAATGAAACACTTATCAAGTGCACTTCAAATAATATAGGTTTTCCTAGCTCTCAAAAAGGCATATTTTCACAGGCAAATGAGGCAAAATACGCCTTTTGTCATTCTAAAAACCCAAGTGGGACAGTTTCAGTGAAAGCTTGGGAATATATATATTTTTTTCTTAAATGATAGAAATAGAAATAGTTTCTGCAAAACCATGTCTATTTTATCTTTATATCTAGACAAACTTACCAATATAAAATACCAATCAAGAAAAGACAGAGAGCCCTGTATGTCACTGCAGAATATGGTAAATGGATGTTTTCCATTGATTTTAGACTACTTCTCAAAATGACTTGATATTTTGGCATCAGGTAGACAAACACAGCTTCAAAGAAGGCAAGAGAAAAATTATATATTTTCAAAGATATATATGGGCAGGCAGATATTAAAGTGATTGGCTCAAATATTTTATGCTAGTGGCAATTTTTTTTAGTTTGTTTTATGCTTATATTTTTAATATTAATATGGTATATCAGGAGAAAAATCCAAGCAACTGCATGTCAAGCAGCTCAGTGTAACATAAATATGACCATATAAAGAGTTCTCCAACATTTCCAATGACATAAAATAAGTCAGATAACCTTTTTCTCCCTAGATGATAAACTAAGTCAAGAAGCGCCAAATTTAGCTCAACAGTTTAAAATTGTATCTTAACATGTTCTTAGAAGCAGCATTTAGAATAAGGTATATATATGATTCCCCAAAATTCCACAGTGGATATATGTCCTAAAGTTGGAATGCTAGTTTTTCAGTAAATGAATACAGAATAAATGAATACAGAATAGATCCACAAAACCATATTATCGTATTTCAGACTTCTTTGCTGGAGAGAAAGTAAACTATACATGTCTATTATTAGTAAGTGATGACTTCAGACTGGCATCACTAATGAGTCCACTTTTTTTGAGCAACCTGTGTATGGTATGCATCATCACTGAGCTGAGATCACAGTGAAAATTCTCATCTAAATCACCACTCATCAAATGGCCCTTAAAGCCAATAATTTTTATTTTAAAAGTAAATGAATGAAAAACATATGGAAAATAGCTTAGTTCATAGAGTGATTGAGGCATTGTGGAAGAGTGCCAAGAAAAAGAGCATCTTCATACACTGTATTACAAGAATCTTTGCTTTCAGACTACGTAGCTTCTAGGAGATTTTTGTGGCTGAAGTTATATATGGTGAGTCCTGTTGTCTCCATTGCACTGTGAATAATAGGAGTCTATTTGTAAGCAGGCAGTATTCAGTTTCAAATATCTTGCTGGGGGAAAATCCTGGAACACCTTCCTAGAAGAGACCTTTGTGATCAGATACTGTTCTGAATGACCCAGAAAGTGCATTAACTGTTCTTTACTCCCAGTTGGGACAAATGAGAGAGAAACAACCAATAGGCCAGCTTTGGATTTCTGGCAGTCAGCAGTCCAATGCTTATCCTACAGCATGCACACTATACACATTTTAATCCTTACAAAAATCCTGGGAGTTAAGTATTATTACTCACCCCACTTTATATAAAGCAAGTGACTTTAAAATGAGGGAGTTGGCTTTCAACTTTGTCTGGCCAACTCCAGAGCAGATACTGTTAACCACCACCTTGTCTTACAGAATGTATAAAATGAGTTAAGGGAGAGAGGGAAGGGGACATTAATGTAATTAAAACTGAGTGCAAAAAGGAACTTGAATCTAAATATGGGAAAGCCAGGGGCAATGAGTACCCACACTACATTCCTATATCATTAATGCAATAATTTAGTTTTCTTTTTAAAAAGAGGATGTTTTATTCATTGGTAAAAGTATAATCATAAACTGCATTGCATGGGGCAGTTTATGACAGGAGGGGGTTCTAAATTCATGTAATCTAAAATTAACAAAGACCCCTTCTGAAGTATAGCTTGGGGGGCCCAGAGTTTAAATTTATACCTCCAAGTTTGATTGGAAAAATATAAAAGCTAAGCTGTCAGGTTTGCCTTGGAATCCTTACGTTGTTCACGAAGAAGCAAACGTTCTGATTGAGTGTTGAGCACAGCAGGAAATATCATTATAGACCTGGAATCCAGATTTCTAGCAGAAAATGCGAAGCATCTGGCATTTTTGAAAGGTAATCTTTCCAGATTTACTTTCACATAAACTATACTCTACTACAGAACCAGAAATCATGGAGGAAGATTGTTTTTAATATAGTGGTTCAGAGAAAAGCACAGGGAAACTTAAATGAAGACAGCAATTCATCTCCAGGTCATGATTAGCAAAAATAGCACCCCTAACCCTTGCTTACTTGTAAAGAAAGGTGGGCTTACTTGGATAGTCTTAAGACATTTCCCAGTGATTCCCATGTAGCACGTTAATTTCCAGGGAATTCTGTGGGGTGCCTCTTTTCTGAAGCAATTGGTCATTGATTACCCATTAGTTTGGTGGTTGTTATTTTTCTCTACAGGAAGCTAACTGATGTTTCAAATTATCTTCCCTGACTTTGCTGTGAGCACAGCATCAAGTTCCTTTTTTTATTAGTTAGAAAGACAGGCTTCTGGTCTCTCTCTCGCTCTCCTTTTTAATTACATCCCCAGTTTAAAATCCATGAGGACTGAACGGAAACACATTTAAAACAATTTTTTTTCTTTCTTTTGAAATAAATGTGGATTGAGCCATGCCTAAACAATTAGGAATATTTTCATAACTTCCATTACACTCTTAATGTTTCTAAGATGATTTCTTTCAGTGTAAGAGACTGTTAGAAGCAAGAAAAGGCCAAAGCATAGGAAAATCTTGGCAGGGTGGTAGGGGGGTAGGGCATGGAAGAAACTACAGCAGAAAAGAACAACTTAAACAATTCTCAGTGATCGATATACACCATGTTTATAAACATAATGAAATGAAAGTAAGAGAGTGAAAAAAAAAAAAAGTACCATGTTAGAAACAGTCATTTATAGTAGAATGCACAATGTGAAGTGTTTGAACTATACAAGAAATGCTGAAAATGTACATTTACATTATCAAGATTGTTAGACAACACTGCATTATTGCTTTTCCAAAAGCAGAGCATGGATTTGGGTCTTAATTACAATGAAAGCAAATGTGTGAAAGAAAAGTTTATTTCTTATTGTTGTCTATAATTGATAGTGTGACAAATAATTGTACAGCTATTGTGTGTAGCAGATAAGTAACTTCGGTGGAAATCTCGCCCTACATGGCAACCAAACAGCTGTTTATCATTGGCCTAATTATCAAGTTAATGAGATGTTAATTTCTATTTTCATAAGGCATGCATGAGCAAGTACTAGTGTATGCAAAACAGGGCTTAGTGACAAACTTAATAAATAATGTAGCAAGGTATTGGTAAATAAACATGAATGGATTTTAAAAGCTAGGACTTGGTTTATGTGAAATTGTACAGTTCTATAATGCATCCTCAGTCATCTACTGTCTTTAATGCATGCACAGGGCTGCCAGCTACCTTCTTTCCCTCGGTAGTCTGGATTCAGCTCCTGCCGTGTCCATAGAACTCCTTATTACAGTTGCTCAATGGGGGCAGAATCAGACACACTGTGCAGATTTATGTACGGCTGTTTCAATCCTATAGGATTGTGGTACCAAGCTTCCAATTTCCCCAGCACAAAATGGGATATCCTACTTTTAGGAAATTAATATAATCAGGAAAATCATCCAATAAACACTGCAGTGAAACATACAATTTCCATTTTCCCAGTCAACAGTCCAAGTGACTAATGTTTGTATAACAAGTACAATTCCTTAGCAATTCCTTGTTGATTTGGAGTTGTTGTTGTTGTTGTTGTTAAGAGCCGTCAAGTAGGTTCTGAGTCATTGCAACCCTGTAGAGAGTTTACAAGGAGCAGTTGGTGGGTTTGAACTACTGACTTTGTGGTTCACAGTCCAGTGCTGATAGTACAACGCCACACCGGGAGTCATAACATAACAAAATCATAACAACAATAACAACAAGAGTAAGAGTAGTAATAATAGCACTTAAGTTAATTTTAACTAAGTAGTTAATCAGAGAAACAGTTACACTTAGCAAAGCACATACCAATTTTTCAAAATTCGTGTTTAAACCTTGCAGCAGAAGGAAGGAAAATGACTTGTTTTTTTGGAAATAGAATTCAAACCTTTCAAGTGACTGAGAAATGCTCACAGATGCAGTATCCATATAGCCATTGAACTTAATGTGAGTAATGTGAATGCCCTTTGGGGGCTATAGTCATATGCCATCAAGAAATTAGGCACCTTGAGGACTTACTCACACCTTTTTGGTATACACACTATCACACAGTAGTAGGATGGTTATTGGTTGCCATCAAACAGGCTTTGACTCATGGTGACATGTATAACAGAAAGAAGCATTGCCTTGTCCTGCACCAGCTTCTCAAACATCAGGATTTTAACCCATTGTTGCAACTATTGTATTAAGTCCATCTCATGGACGGTTTTCCTCATTTTCACTGAATCTCTTTGTCACCAAACAGGTTGTCTTTTTCTAGTGATAAATTACTGATAATGTGTCCAAAATAAACAAGGTGAAGTCTTACCATCTTTACTTCTAATAAACATTCTGGTTGTATTTTCTCCTTGACTCATAGCTGGTGGGATCCAGAAAAACAGCTTTGCCCTCAAAGCAGAGTCATACAGTCTGACCATTAACTTTTCCTTCTTTTTTTCTAGAATTCAGTCACATGGGTGACATCTGAGCAGTTTACCATGAAAATGTAGGCAAGATTACAGAAAACGGAACCGAGAAAGTTTATGGTGTAGTTTGTTGTAATAATTTGATAGATGACTATCCTGATTGAGGGGTATGGATCAAAGCCATGTTTCAAGTTGTATCATTGTTCACTTTCCAAACAGAAACCTATAGTAATGGCTCTGTCAATGAGGAAACATACAGTCATTCAGTGTGAAGTCAGGTTAGCCCCTCCTTGTAATCTGCTCCCAATCACATTTTGAATCTCAATTATTGAAATTAAACAATTTACAGCAGATGGTTCCTTCATTCTAATGGCATTATTATTAATGATACTGCACCTTGCATTTTACGTTTATCACATACTGATTGATTCAACTTCACAGTAAACTTGAGCCCTGGTTTTAGCTGCCATCAGGTTAGCCCAGCATCATGGCACCCTATGTGTTACAAAGTAGAAGTGCTCCATAAAGCTTTTTTCTTTCTTTCTTATAATCTTTATAGTAGCAGATCATCAGGTCTTTTTTTTCCATGGAGTCACTGCAGTGGATTTGAGCCACCAACCTATCAGTTAGTAGCTGGTTGCAAGACACCACAGGCCCCTAATGGTAGCTCTACCTGGCATTTTATGTTTTTCTGTCAAGAGTGACCAATTGCTGGAGAAGGATATCATGTTTGCTAAGGTGGAGGGTCAGAGAAAAAGAGGAAGACCTCCAGTGAGAGAGATTGGCAAAATGGCAGCATCAATGGGCTCAAGCACGGCAACAATTGTCAGGTTGACCGAGGACCAGACACTGTTTCGTTCTGTTATACACAGGGTGGCTATTAGTTGGTACCGACTCAATGGCACCTCACAACAACAATATGCCAATATGTTGGACTTTTCCAGCAAACCCTAGATTCTAGACTACATAAAAATCAATCTCATGATTTTACATATGCATTCACTGAAACCTATGTTATGAAGATGTTTAGTGCAGATCTGGACCTAGAACTCTTTACCTGTGGTCATTCTTTCCTTTCTACTTTAATAAGCAAGTTACAAAGGATCACAGTGTTGAAGATGACAGGCCTTACAACTGTTATTTGTAACAAGCAAAACAGAAAAAAGTCTGATTATCTCATGATTATAAAATAGAATCTTCCAACTTTATTGTATACCATAGTAATTAGGCATGTGACCCCAGGGAACAAGAAAGAATACAATTCACCACATAAAACCAAAACTCTCTGCAACTGAAAAAATAACTCATCTTCTAATATAAGTTCTCCTTGATCATGCAGGAGAGATTTCTGTCTTCCAGAATTCTATTCATTCAATTCAGCAAACATTTGCTAAGAATTTGCCACATAACAAGAATCTTAGAAACATGGCTCCGAGTAGTAAGGGTGGATCCTCCCTAAGTGAAACATTGGTTCCATTTGCCAAATGATTCAGGTGTTTTTGGAACAAACAGTTGCACTCAAAAAGATATGACTCTGCTGATTATAATGATTCTAATCCAACTAACTATAAAATAATTCTATTTTCTTGGCTTGGAATTGTGGTGGTTGTGGTGTGCTGTGGAGTTGGTTCCGACTCATAGCCACCCTGCATAGGGTTTCTGAGGCTGTAAATCTTTATGGGAGCAGAAAGCCTCTTCTTTCTCCCATGGAACAGCTGGTAGTTTCGAACTGCTGACCATGAGGTTTCCGGGGTGTGTGTACAAGTGATTTAAAAAATATAAAGCAGAGATTAAAAAAAAAAAAAATGTATGGTAGGCATATATCATGTGTGTGTATATTTGTTGTTGTTAGATGCCATTAAATCGGTTCCAACTCATAGAAACCCTAGTACAACAAAGAGAAATACTGCCTGGTTATGCACCATTCTCACAACCCTTGGTACATTTGAATCCATTGCTGCTGCCATTGTGACAATCCATCTGGCTGATAGTGTTCCTCTGTTTCAATGACCCTTGACTTTACCTAGCACAATATCCTTCTTCAGGAATGGATCCCTCCTGATTATATACCTGAAATATGAGAGACAAAGTGCCCATCCTGGCTTCTAAGGAGCATTCTGGCTGTACTTTCAACACAGATTTATTTCAGTCCATGGTACTTTTAATATTCTTCTCCAACACCATGATTCACATACATAAATTCTCCTACATTCTTCCTTATTCATTGTCCAACTTTCACATGCATATGAGGCATAGAAATTATTATGGCTTGGGTCAAGTATACATCAGGTAGTCCTCCAATTGGTATCTTTGCTCTTAAATACCTTAAAAAGGTCTGATGCAGCAGATTTGCTTAATTCAATGTGTCACTTGATTTCTTAACTGCTTCTTCTATGCATGTTGACAGTGGGTCCAACCAAAATGAAGTCTTTGACAAATTCAATCTTTTCTCCATTTATTATGATATTTATTTGGCTCAGCAGAGAGAATTTTTACCCACCACTTGTCTGTAAGTTTGTCATACTGTAATGTCTTGCATATTGTTATGGTATTGGAACTTATGCTAGGGATATTATTAATACCAGCAGGGACACCCATGATGAATAGGTTTCAACAGAACTTCAAGATTAAGACAGAGTGGGAAGAAGTAAAGGCAAATGACTTCTGAATGGTTAGCAACTGAAAACCTTATGAATAGTAGCAAGACACTTTTTAATATGATGTCAGTAAATAAACAAATTCTGAATAACAGCAGAATATTGTCAGATATAGTGCCAGAACGTGAGCCCCTCTGGTGGCCATGTATGCAAACTATGACTGGAGAAGTGTAGCCTCCTCAGAATAGAGTTGACCATAATGATGTGGATGGAGCAAAGCTTTCAGGATGGGGCACAACTCAAAGTGCAGAGAAACAGTTGAAAACATCCATTAGTAATTGGAACATGGAATGTGTGAAGTATGAATATAGGAAAATTGGAAGTTTTCAAAAATGAAATGGAATGCATAAAGACTGATCACCTAGTCATTAGTGAGTTGCAGTGGACTGGTATTGGCCATTTTGAATCTGACAATCATATGGTTTACTATGCTGGGAATAACAAATTCAAGAGAAATGGTGTTACATTCATTGTTAAAAACATCATTTCAGTATCTATTTTGAAGTACTGTACTGTCTGTGATAGGATACTGTTGATACACCTGCAAGGAAGACCACTTAATACCGTTAGTATCCAAATTTATGCACCAACCAATAAAGCCAGTGATGATTAAATTGAAGAATTCTACCAAAAGCTTCAGGCTTCTGGTGTGGCACTGTAGGATCAGCACTGGACTGCGTGCCACAAGGTTGGCAGTTCAAACACCAACTGCTCCTCAGAAACCCTATACAGGATTGCTATAAGTCGACAATGACTCGACAGCACTCAACAACAACCAAATGTTTCAGTCTGAAATTGATCAAACATGCAATCAAGGTACATTGATAATTACTGGAAATTGGAATGCATGGCTGGAAATAAAGAAGAAGGATCAGTAGTTGGGAAATGTGGCCTAGGTGATACATATGATGCTGGAGATCAAATGATACAATTTTTCAAGACCAACACCTTATTCATCGCAGTTACCTTTTTTCAACAATATAAATGGTGGCTATGGTAGCATTGTTGTTGTTGTGGTAGCATAGTGGTTACAAATTGGGCTGCTAACCTTAAGGTCAACAGTTCGAAACTATCAGCTGTTCTGTGGGAGAAAGATGAGGCTTTTTGCTCCAGTAAAGATTCACAGCCTCAGAAACCCTGTACAGAGTTGCTATGAGTGGGAACTGACTCCATAGCACATAACAACAGCAACAACATACACATGAAAATCGCCAGACAGAACACACAGGAATCAAGTTGACTACATCATTAAAAAGATAGTGGAAAAGCTCAATATAATCAGCCAAGCAAAGTCAGGGGCGGAATATGGAACAGATTATCAATTGTTCATATATACAAGTTCAGTCTGAAGGTGAAGAAAATTAAAGCAAGCCCATGAGAACCAAAATAGCACTTTCATTCCATCCCATCTTAATTTAGAGACCTTCTCAAGAACAAAGTTGGTACATTAAGAACTAATGACTGGAAATCAGAAAATCAAATAGGAAGAAAGCAAAAGGTCATTAAAAAGACAGAAAAGAAAGAAAAGACCAAAATGGATGTCAGAAGAGACTCTGAAACTTGCTTCTAAGCTAAGGAAGATAAAACAAATGGAAGAAACACAAAATAAGAGAGCTAAACAAAATTTCAAAAGACAGCTTGAGAACACAAAGTATAAAAAAGTGTGTAAAGACCTAGAATTAAAATCCAGAAGGGAAGAACATGCTCAGCATTTCTCAAAATGAAAGAACTGAAGAAAAAAGTCAAGTCTGGGGTTATAATACTTAAGGATTCTATGGACAAAATGTTAGATGATACAAGAAGCATAAAAAGAAAATGAAAATAATATACAGGGTCACTATACTAAAGAATGATTGGTCTATATTCAACCATTTCAAGATGTAGCATATGATCAATAACCTATGGTACTGAAAGAGGAAGTACAAGCTGTAATGAAGGCAATGGAGAAAAACAAGGCTCTAGTAATTGGCAAACTAAAAATGGAAATCTTTCAACAAACTGATGTCACAGTGAAGGTGCTCATTACTTTGTGTCAAGAAATTTGGAGGACAACCACCAACCAATTGTAAGAGATCCATATTTGTGCCCATTCTAAAGAGAGGTAATCAAACAAAATTCAGAAATGACTGGACACTATCTTTAATATCACATGTAAGCACAATTTTGCTTAAGATAATTCATAAATGCTTGCAACTGTACTTATCTGGGAACTTCCAGAACTTTGAACAGGGTTCATATGAGGATGTGGAAGGAGAGATATCATTGCTAATGTCAGATGGATCTTGGTTGAGAGTAGAGGATATTAGATGTTAACTTGTGTCTTACTGACTATGCTGAAGCTTTTGACTGTATGAAGTATGACAAACTAGGGGTGACATCACGAAGGGTGGGTATTCCAGAACACTTTATTGTGCTCATGATGCAGCTATTAGAACTGAACAAGGGAATGCTGAATGGTTTAAAATCAGGAATAGTGTGCACTAGGATTACATCCTTTTACCATACTCAAATAAACTGTATGCTGACCAAATAACCCAAGCTGGATTATATGAAGAAGAAACTGGTACCAGGCTTGGATGAAGACTCATTAACAGCCTAAGATGTGTAGATGATACAGACTTGCTTACTGAAGTTGAAAAGAACTTAAAATATTGATAAAGATAAAAAACTACGTCTTCATAAAGATCAAAGACACAGCCTCAATGTAAAGAAAACAAAAATCCTCATAACTTGATCAATAAATAATATCATGATAAATGGAGAAAAGATTGATTTGTCAAAGACTTTAATTTGCTTGGATTCACAATCAACACTTACAGAAGACTCAGTCAAGAAATATAAATCTGCTGCAAAAAAACCTCTTCAAAGTGTAAAACAGCAAAGATACCCGTTTGACTACTAAGGTTCATCTGACCCAAGCCATAGTACATTCAATAGACCTATATGCATGTGAAAGTTGGACAATGAATAAGGAAGACCACAGAAGAATCAGTGCATTTGAATTTTGGTTTTGGAGAAGAATATTAAAAGAACCCTAGATTCCTTTTTTCGTAGGCTGAGGCAAAATGTCCTTTGAGCATTTATCAGCAATTCTTATTTATTTATTTTTCATTAAGCAATTTATTGATGCCAACAGCTTGAGAATTAACAATACAGCTAAAGGGAGATTCTGGGTCCCACCATGATGTGATGTCAGTATCAGTGACATGAAGTCTTTATAGTCGGTCAGATAATCTTGAATCATGTTTTCAGGCCTCAGCCCCAGTCTCCTTTACCTGGTTAGGTTGCGGGAGCCTTGACTAGTAAATGAGGAATAAGACCAAACTAGCCCTGAGAATGAGAAAATCTCAGTATGCTTTTCCTGTGTACTTCTTCAGCTTTGAAGTTTAAAGTGTATGAAGAAGATGCCGTTAAATAAAGTTCAACAAGATCAGCCCAGGTGGTTATGGGATAATGCGTAGGACAAAGGCAGAGGTCAAAGGTCTATCTTCCTGTTCACTAATCCCAGCCCCCTCTTTTTGTGGAACTCTTGTCTCTACTTAATCCAAATGCAACTCCAAGCTAAGGGCAATGAGTCTGTATTGGCAACAGTATAGACAGAATGCTGTCTATTGTTTCTGCTGTTAACTGTTGGTCCTGTTTAGTTAGGGGGCAAACAAGATTACAGTTTTTCCTTGCAAATTTATATGGCTGATCTGCTACTGTGGGCTTCATTTTCAACACTGTCTTGTCCCTTCTTAAAATGAGGTATTCATTTGTTAACTGCTGATTTCTTTGGAACATTGTTCTCAGAGACATTTCATAAAGCATTAATAACATCCATTCTTCTACCCAAACTTCACCATAAACTTGATGCTTGTTCTTGTTTCTGTTTGAGCAGAATTCATATTGCTTGCATAGGGACTCTTTTCACACTGCTATCTGATCCTGTTCAGACATGTTAGAACAATTTAATAGGAATTTAATTTGGTGGGAAAAAATTTCAAATCCATGCATAGTGTTTCATAATACACATTTTCATGAACTTTTTGAAGACTCCCTTATATAAAATGTTGCCATTTCAATATTTTATACATGTACAATTCTGTGATGTCAATTATATCCATCATTTTGTGTGATGATCAGCACTGTTTCCAAATTTTTCATTATCAATAATAGAAGTTGAGATGAGAACTTATGTAAGAGTGGACTAAACCAGAGTTCTTGAACTTCAGTGTGCACAAGATTCACTTGTTGCTTGTTTAACTACTAAGACCGATCTCTGACTTTCTGAATCTGCGTTTTCAAACAGAAGTATGTACTGACTTTTCTGATTAGTGTGACAGAGTGGGACAATAATATGCAAAAAATTCGAAATAATAAAGAAGATCAGACTTACAGGTCTGACTGATAGAGACTGGTGGAGCCACTAACATTACGCCCTCAGAAACTCTTCAAACCAGGAACTGAACTTATCTCCAGGGATCAACTTGCAGCTAAACAATAGGCTTATAAAGGAACAATAAGATCTGAGAGGAACATATTCCTCGGATCAATTAGTCATATGAAGCCAAAAGGGCAGTATTGGCTCCAAAACAAAGCCCAGAAGGCAGGAAGGGACAGGAAAGAAGAACTGATGGACATGGGGAAATCAGAGAGGAAGTTGGAAGAGTGTTGTTGAATTGAGGGAATCGCAACTAATATCATGAAAGGAAATGTGCATAAATTGTTGAATGAAAAACTAATTTTCACTGTGAACTTTCACTCAAACCACAATTTAATAAAAAGTGGGTAGGGGAGTAGTGTGAGCATCTTCACTCGTAATAAGCTTCATAGTAAAATTTTACACTACTAATATGTGGACTGGTAGCATAGTGGTTACGAATCAGGCTGCAAACCTCAGGATCAGCAGTTCGAAACTACCAGCTGTTCCGCAGGAGAAAGATGAGGCTTTCTGCTCCTGTAAAGATTTACAGCCTCGGAAACCGTGTACAGGGTTGCTATGAGTCGGAACCGACTCCATGGCACATAACAACAACAACAACAACGTGTGGAGTGCTGGTGTGGTGCTGTGGGTTAATGTGCCAGACTGCAAAGCAGTTTGAACTGCAAGGTCGGTGGTTCAAGATCACCAGCGACTCCTTGGAAACCCTATGCAGGGTCCCTGTGGGTTAGAACCGACTTGTTGGCACTTAACTACAACAACAACGTCTTGATATAAAACTGTAGGTCTCTCAGCTCAATGAAAAAAAGAATTTGTCTGTCTTAAGAAGTTCTGAATCCACAGTAACAAGAGCATAATCAGCAACTGGTAAGAATCCTTGAATTAATGAAAAGTTGAAACTAAACAAAGTACTACAAAGCAAGAGATAAGAAGGACAGTATAGGATGAAATCAGAGCAAATAGCGATGCCACTTGTCAAAGTAGGAGCATAGTCTATATCAGAAAGTCAGGCTGTTATTGTTATGTGCCATTGATTTAGTTCTGACCCATTAAAACCCTGTGTACGGAGTTCTGGTGTGTGCTGTGGGCTAATGTGTCAGTCAGACTGCACTGCAAGGTCGGTGGTTCAAGCTCAGCAGTTGCTTCTTGGAAACCCTATACAGGGTCGCTATGGATTGGAATCAACTCGACAGCACTTAACAACAGCAACATAGGATTTCCAAGGAGCAGCTGGGGGGTTTGAACAGCTGACCTTATGGTTTGCAGTTCAGTGCTTATCCTATAGTGCCACGCCAGGAATCCAGAAAGTCAGGAACAAAGACATTTCCTAAAGTCAAAAGTCAAACACCATCTACTTTGCAGGAACCTTACAAGCCTGAGTAAGTATAAACACTATTGTACTTAGCATAACAGATCCTTGTGTCAAGTTCTCATATACATGATGTCATTAGGTTAAGATGCCCTTTATTCACATCTTTATAACTCTGCATTCAGATGCTCCTCACATTTGATAGATCCTGATGTGGCACTGTGGTTAATGCGCAGGACTACAAAGTCACTTTAAACCTCAAGGTCGGAGCACACCAGCTGCTCCTCAGAAACTCTATACAGGGTCACTATGGGTTGGAGTCAACACAATGGCACTTAACAACAACAACTGTCCAGAAATAAAGTCTCATTCTCTTCCCTAGATGCTTTTGTATGTATTCCTGCAAAAGTCACCTGAGGAAACTCTCAAGCTGAGACCATTTTAAGTTAAATCCTCTACTAGGATTTCTAAGGAGCCCTGGTAGCTTAGTGTATTATGAGCTGGACTGCTAACCACAAGGTCAGTAGTTCGGATCTACCAGTTGCTCCTCAGAGAAAGATGAGGCAGTTTCTCCGGTAAAAATTTACAGCTTTGGAAACCCCCTACACAACCATCACTAGGATTTCTAAACTCAACTAGCACTGTGAATTCAGACTGAAGACCTGCATAAGTGGTGGATTGTAGTTCAAATATCCAAGGAATTTCCCCTTTCCTCCACCCAGTGGCAATGTTGAAACTTACAAGTTATTGTATCTTTTTGAATGCTGGTTATAATTCTTATTTACACCTGCAATGAGGGTTTAGAATGGGTTGTACAGGAATCAGCTATTAGAATCTTTATGTATGTGTGTCTTTCTAAAACTAAGTCCATTGAGTTGATTTTGATGCACACTAACCCTACCAGAGGAGTCCTGGTGTGGCGCTGTGGGTTAATGCGCCAGACTGCAAAGCCATTTGAACTGCAAGATCGGTGGTTCAAGCTCACCAGCTGCTCCTTGGAAACTCTATACAGGGTCGCTATGGGTAGGAACTGACTTGATGGCACTTAACGACAACCACCCTACCAGACAGAGTAGACTTGCCCCATAGTTTACAGGTCTGTAATCCTTTTGGAGGAGTTCTGGTGTGGCACTGTAGGATAAGCACTGGACTGTTAACCACAAGGTAGGAGGTTCAAATCCACCAGTTATTCCTCAGAAACCCTCTACAGGATAGCTATGAGTCAGAACTGACTATACAACACTAATAACAACAACAATCTTTTTGGAAGCAGACTGCCACACCTTTTGTATGCAGAGATGTTGGTGGGTTTGAATTACCCACATTCTGGTTAGCAGCTGAGTGCTTAAAATCTGTGCCATAGGACTTCCGATGTGACACTGTGGATTCGCACTGGACTACAAGGTCAGTGGCTCAAACCCACCAACTGCTCCCTGGAAACCCTACACAGGATTGCTAAGAGTTGGAACCGACTAGATGACAATTAATGACAATAGGGATCCTTTATGTGTCTTTAGTGGAACATTCAATTATGGAGCACTTTATAATCAGGGCCAATTTGTTTATAATAAAATATAAATTTTTCATACTGAGATTGGGTTAAACTTAGGGCTAAGCAGCCCTAAGTCTATTAGAGAGAATGCTGGGAATGTTTACATCTACCTAAAAGGAAGTTGTGGTTAAAATACAAAGTTCATAGCGGCATGATTTCATGGGTCATTTGAATCACTTAGCTTAATATTTTTCTTAATATTAATATTTGTTAAGCCTCATATTTCATTGTGTAGCACCTGAGATCTTAAAAGCTTGCAAGAGATTGTCCAAGGTACAATTGTCTGTTTTTCTAGAGCAGCAAGGAAAAGAAGACCCAAGAAGAGGAGAAAGTAGACTCCATGTCTGATTTCCTCCATTAATAGTTGTCTCATTTCCCACAAAGTCAGGAAAAATCAGATCTGCCCAGCTACCATTACTAAATATTCTGCTCTTTGATCTTCATCCGTAAATATTTTAAGTCCTCTTCACTTTCAGCAAGCAAGGTTGTATCATCTGCATATCTCAGGTTGTTAATGAGTCTTTCTCCGATCTTGACGCCACGTTTTCTTCTTGTATCCCAGTTTCTCAGATTATTTGCTCAGCATACAGGTTGACTAAATAGAGTGAAAGAATATAACCCTGTCGCACACCTTTCTTAATTTTAAACCATTCTTTGTTCCCATGCTCTGTTCAAACAACTGCTTCTTGGTCCAGGTACAGATTTCATAGAAGTACAATTAAGTGTTCTGGAATACTCATACATCGCAATGTTGTCCATAGCTTGTCATGATCCACACAATCGAAAGCTTAGTGTCTTAGAAATAGAGGCAATGACACTCATATTTCCTAGGGTACTTATCGATTCATATTTGTGGATTCATTGTGAGATCTTTCTTCTCTGTTAAACAGTGTCAAGTACATTGTAGATGTTAACCTAGTTTTTATTCAACTCCATATTCTAGAACTTGTCTGTCTAAACCCTATTTGAGTTCACTCAGTTCTCAATTCAGAAATTCTTCCTTATACCAGTTTCTGAGGTCTGTCAGGTTATCAGTTCTGGAAAGCATGTGGCATATCTACCTAGTTTCTAGGCAAAAGTGTTGACTAAATTCTTAACATTTGCAGATAATTTTTTTTAGATATTCTCTTGCTAATGCTGCTGTTGAGATCAAATGGATTTATGTTATTTTGGTTTTGATTTTTTTGACTGAAGAAATTATTATGAATTCTCTTTTAAACTAAAAACAGGCTCTTTTTTCTTTATTTTACTATTTTGAGGGTATAAAATGTTTTTTTTTTTTAACTGATGATGGTTGAACTGCTGATCCTCTGACTCACCTATCGTCTATTGATTCTAGTCCCTGTCCTCCAACGTGATATACTAAGTTTCTGTGGGGTATTCTGGATTGTAAATTGGTTTTTTGGGGGGTGAGGAGGAAGGAAATTATTACACTATTTTTATCCAAACTTAATTTATTTGACTCTAGGCTTTTATTCCCCTCAAAGTTTCAATTTCACATTTTTCTTTACTTTTCTTCTTTTCTTAACTTTTGTGTAGTGAAGACACCATAAAATTCTGTGACCTTGCAGCTGTCTCCTAAAACTCCTTTAAAAAAAGCTCCTTTTAAGTGCCCTTGACTCCACCCACTTCTTCCTCACCACCCACCAGCCCACCGTGGTCTGGAAGGAGAAAACTTGTAAAGAAGGAGAGTCTGTCATAATTTTCAACAAAACAAATTGAAATGAAGTGACTAAGAATACTATCCACTCCATACATTTCTGGTTTTTCAAAGGAGTGGAAACCCTATTACTGTTAGGTAAATCCCTACTTCAGGCTCAAGTACAAGGAAAATGACCTTACTTTTATAAATTCTTTCAGTAACTTGAGACATAGCCTCCTTTCCTCCTTTGCATGTTCTTGATCCCTCTTTCTCTTTCTCTCTAATCCTTCTTCCCCCCCTCTCCTTTCTCATTTATTTCCTTTCTGCCTCCCTCTTTTTATTTTATTTCTCCTTTTACTTCAAATACTGTGACTTGAAGTAATTAAGCATCTTCTATTTTTAATATAATGGTGATAATAAATTTCTGTCACAGTCACTTTTAACTATATGAGGGGGAATCAAAAAGCTCATGGAAGGATTCCATTAATTTAAATTTTTATTTTTGAAACCCCCTCATATATCATATTGTCTACATAAGGCAAGGATATCAAAGTCATCACTTCCCACTTTCCACACTGATGTTAAGTCCCGTTGAGTTAGTTCCAACCCACAGCCACTCTGCATAGGGTTTCCAAGGAGTGACTGGTGAGTTTGAACCACCACCTTGAGGTTCAAACTGACTTTTCTGTCCAGGATATTAGCCCACAGTTTCACAGAAGCAAATGTTTACATGCTTGAGTTGGTTTATCTTATCAAATAATACAGAATCTTCATAAATTTTAAAGCAATAACTGATATCTACTCTTCCATACAAGATATCTGACACATTAAAAAACAATGATATGAATTATCTCATTTAATTCTCAGAGAAACGCTCATATTTTTTCAAATTTTCTAAGTAGAAAATTGAGATCCAAAGAGGTAATGTATCATTTCCGAAATCACATTACTATTGCAGGACTGCTGTTATTGTTACATGCTACTGAGTTTGTTCATATCCATAGTGACCTTGTATAAAACAGAGTGGAATATTGCCTGCTCATCCTCCATCCTGACAATCATGGTCAAGTTTATGCTCATTGTTGTAACTACTGTGTCACTCCAACCTGTTACTTTACCAAACTTGGTATCCTTCCCCAAGGACTGGTCTTTTCTAATGACATATTCAAAGTGCGTGAGAAGAAGTCTTGCTATCTTCACTTTTAAGGAGAATTATGGCTGTATTTTGTTCAGGATAGATTTGCTTGTTCTGGAAGACCACAGTACTTTCAATATTTTGCCACCACCATAATTCTAATGCACTAATTCTTCTTTAATCTTCCTTACTTATTATCCGTCTTTTTCATGAATATGAGATGATTGAAGAAACCATAGTTAGGGTCAAGGACTCTTTAGTCCTCAAGGCAACATGTTTTTGACCTAAAATGCTTTAAAGAAGTCTTGTGGCAAATTTGTACAACACAATATGTCATTTCATTTCTTGACTGCTGCTTCAATGGCATTGATTATGGAATCAACTAAAATGCAATCTTGACAACTTCTCTCTACATTTTTCATTTCCATGCTGTTGACTATTGGTCCATTTGTGAAGAGTTTTATTTTATGCTGAGGTGTAATCCACACTGAATGCTGCAGTCTTTGATTTCCATTGTGTAATGTTTCAAGGTTTCTTAGCTTTTTTGAATCTTCCTTTAATCCTGATGCTGTGCTCTTCATATAGTTCAGCTTCTCAGATTACTTGCTTCAGTCCAGAGAATTATTACACATCGTTCTTCTACCATTATTTGTGACTGCCAGTGCACAACTTTTTGTTTTCTAATGGGTCTGGGTAAGAGAAGGTATGAAAAGATGCTGATAGGATGATATGGTTTAGTTGTGAATGATTGTTAAGAGGGCTACTTGTGATTGTAAAAACAAGGAACTCTAGCATGATTTAAATGAGTTATTTCAGAAGCAGGGAGGGAGTTCAAGGAAGAATAGCATGGAAGGGAATGTATCCTTTGACCCCTGTGCATCTCTGTACTTTGAGCCTTTTTGACCCAGGGACAGGAAACTGTGACATCAGAGGGATTCTAGTTTTAATAGGGAGAGGGCTGCAGGACCATCTACAGGGGACAGGCAGGGACTAGAGGCTGCATTTGGAATTGACAATCCACCTGTCCCCTTCTAATGTGCAGAGGATCCTGGTTCTGGTGGATACAGAAGCTGAGTTCTCCCTCCTGGATACATTCACAGGCCCTCCTGTTGTGTTGGATGGATATGGGTGGCAGTGTGTATGGGTGAAAGCAGTTGAGCTGCCTTTGGGGATAAGCTGATTGCCTCCCATACCTCCAAGGTGTATGTGTCCGCCATTCCTGAGTACATCCTGGGGGTGGATATCCTGTAGGGTCTTTGGCTGAATACCACACAGTTGGAGAATTTTCCCTGCGAATAAGACTCATGAAAGCAGTGGTGAAGGACCAGGCCACTCTTGCTTCCTTATAACTCCTGATGCCAAGGCATGTCATAAATGTGAAACAATATAGCCTTCCTGGATGACACAAGGAACTAATGAGGATGATCAGTGAGTTGTAAAACGTAGTCCTTATAACTCCCCTGTCAGACCAGTGCGGAAGCTGGATGGGACTTGGCATATGAAAGTGGACTACCAGGAAATGCCAGTGCGGAAGCTGGATGGGACTTGGCATATGAAAGTGGACTACCAGGAAATGGATAAGGTAGTAGCCTTATCTGAAGAGTGGACTACCAGGAAATGGATAAGGTAGCAGCGTTATCTGAAGTGGGTGCCCTAGTTGGCCCTATGAGAAAGTTAGTGTAGCAGAATTGTATGACATTGTAGAAGGAAACCCAAGTCATCGATCAATTAACAAGTGACCTCCTACAGGAATGGTGGACATCCTTGACTAGTAGCTGGCAAACAGTCTTAGCAATAATAATAGAGATTGCAATATGTTTATTCCTGGTATGTTACTGTAGTTTATATTGCTGTTGTGGTTTGTGGATACAATGTTCTTCTCTCCTCACACAGAGACATTGGCAGAAGATTCCTGTTGTGTAGCTTGTGAGGTGAGAAACTCTGAAAGGGGTGAAATGAAGGGAAAATGGAGTTGGTCAGGCTCTCTCTCCTATTTCCACTGGAAGGGTCACCTTAGTGAGTCAGTGGTCCTGGTCAGCGCCATGACAGCTTATACTTAAGTAACCAGTGGTGCAATGTTGGCAACTTGCCTCTTTTGTTTAAGCCAATATAAAGACGGAGGAGAACTTTTCTTAGTAGTCAGCTAGCCAGGAAGCCTCTACCAAACCTAAGAGAGAGAGCCTGAACAAATTAACAAGAACTAGCAGATCTGAACACTGCACTGCAATGAGGTTATGTCTCACCTTCCTTCTGCTCTGCATTTCTTCTTCAGACTGTCTGAGTCCACTAAGAACTCTGTGAACCTCACTCAGCAGGAATATAACAACTGCCTCATTGCTCCTTGGAAACCCTATACAGTGTCACTATGGGTTGGAACCGACTCTATGGCACTTAACAACAACAACTCAAAATATATTTGACCTTAATGACATGGATGGAGGAATGCTTTCAGTAATTTCATTTGATGATGTGGTACAACTTAAAATGAGAAGAAACAGCTACAAGTAATCATTTGTGATCAGAATGTGGACTGTACGAAGTATGAAAAGAAAATTGGAAGTCATAAAAAATGAAGTGGAATGCATAAAGGTTGATATCCTGGGTATTAGTTTGTTGAAGTGGACTGGTGTTGGCCACTTGAATTGGACAATCAACATTCACAATAAAGTGAAGAGGAATGGCATTACATTCACCATCAAAAATCTACCCTGAATATACTGATAATATATGCTGTAGTATACTCATCTAGGGCCAAGACTCATAGCAGAAGTCTGTCATGCTATGCACTGTACCCTAACAATAACTCATCTGGAAAACTATGTGCTAAACAAACATTTCTTAAATAAGTTATAGAAATTTCATCTTTCTTGAATAAATTAAAGAATTCTTCCCAGCACCACCCAATGCACATAGGCAGAGAGCAGAATCTCCTTAAATATCTGTGAAGAGACAGCTATATGGATAGGTGGATAAGTAGGTGGAAAAATTAGCCAGAAATTGATACACAAACAATGACACATTTTCCCTTCCTAATTAAGATACCAATAATTTAATCACAACAAATTCCATTTTAAAAGCCCCAAGTGCCTTACACTATGATACTCAAGAGCATAAATGGAGTAAGAGTAACCAGGAGTACATGCTAAAATAATTGGGAGTCTATTTATTTTCTTGGACTACCTGATGGTGAAACAGGCACTTGATTGCGTAGCTCACCTATCTGTTGAATATTCACACTGATGGAGTGGGTAGTGATGCAAAAAAAATAAAAAAAAAACATAGCATCAGATAATCCATAAGTCATTTATATTTGGTTCAGGAATGCTTTGCATAATTAGTTTGCAGCTGATTGATCCTCCTGAGTTTGCATGTACTAATTTTAAGGTTGTTTTCGTTATTCTGAGGGGGAAAAAACTGACAGGAAACAGTGTGATAGTCAAACATATATGTAAGAAAATCATTCATTAATTCATTCATCAGATGAACAGTGTGTGCCAGGAATGTGATCGGTACTAAGGATAAAAAGATAAGTGATGTATTTAAAGACCTTGCCCTGGATGGGTTACTAAATAAATTCTATAAAGAGTTAAAAAAAAAAAAAATCTACCCTCAAGTATAATGTTGTCTGTAATACAAGAATATCTGTATAGCTACAAGGAAGACCAGTTAAGTCCACTATTCTTCAAATTTGCCCATCAACCTAACAAACTAAAGCCAGTGATGATGAAGCTGAAAACTTCCATCAACTTCTTTAATCTGAACTTGATCAAACATGTAGTCAAGATGAACTGATTACTGCTGGTTATTGGAATACAAAAGGGGGAAATAAAGAAGAAGAAGGAATAGTTGGAAAGTTGGAAAATATTTTCCCACTACTAATTCTTCCTCGTTGTTTCCCAAGATGATGCTGGCATTTATATGATAGAATTTTGCAAGACCAATGATTTATTCTCTGCAAATTTTCAACAACAGGAAAGATGACTATACACTTGAACCTCACCAAATGGGATGCATAGGAATCAAATTGACTACAACTGTGAGAAGAAATGATGAAGAAGCTCATACCATCAGCTAAAACAAGGTCAGGCACTGACTGTGGGACAAACTATCAGTTGCTCATATGCAAGTTCAGACTGAAGTTGAAGAAAATTAAAATAAGTCCACCAAGTCAAAATATGACCTAGAGTACATCACGCCTGAATTAAGAGACCATGTCAAGAACAGATTTGTTGCATTAGACACTAAAAAAGCCAGTGGAATTATAGGATGACATTAAGAACACCATACAAGCAAAAGATCATCAAAAAATGATAAGAGATAAAGACAAAAATGAAAATGGATACCAGGCGAGATTCTGAAACTTGTCCTTGAACATAAAGAAGCTAAGGAGACTGGAAGACATGAGGAAGTAAAAGAGTAGAATAGAACATTTCAAAGTATAGCTTGAGAAGACAAGGGATTATAAAGAAATGTGCAAAGATTTGGAGTTAGAAAACAGGACTAATTATGCTCAGCATTTTTCAAGCTGAAAGAACTGAATAGAAAAATCAAGTCTCAGGTTGATATATTGAAAGATTATGTGGGCAAAATATTGAATGACACAGGAAGCACTAAGACAAGATGGAAGAAATGCACCAAGTCATTTTATCAAAAATAATATATTAATATTCACTCATTTTAAGAGGTACCATATGATCAAGAAGCATTTTATTTTATTTTATTTTAAATGTTTTATTGTGGAATATGTGATAGTTTACATGGGAGAACATCAGTTTTACATTCATTCTATCGTATATCATCTCATTGCCATGGTTAAAATCCCCTCCATGCAATCCTTCCCCAGTACCCCCCAGGTCTTCAGCACACAGTCGCTCTCCCTCTCTGGATCTAAAGCCTCCAGCTGCTCCATAGCTCCACGTCATCATCTCT
>NW_006408520.1:36547738-36555352 GCF_000296735.1 Chrysochloris asiatica | reverse complement strand
CCAGGGCTTGCCACACTGCTGGCTAACCAGGTCTTCACCCGGGTTCACAGAAGTCTATTGAACATTGTAGGCTTAGCTCACTGCTTCATTGCTGTTTTTCCCTCACTTCCCCTTATTGGTGTCGAGCGTGGTCACCAATCACAGCATGTATTCCCGTTGAGTCTTAGTCTTGGAAGGGGGTTTGCACTGAGGGGACCGGACCACTTACCTTGATGTTTCCTGGTCAAGAAACATTTTAAATGATTCAACAAACTGATGAAGCGCTGGAGTCCTCACATGTGTATTCCAAGAAATTTGGAAGACAGCTACCTGGCCAACTGATTGGAAAAGATACATATTTGTGCCCATTCCAAAGAAAGGCTTCCCTAAAGAATGTGGAAATTATTGGAAAGTATCATTAACATTATATGCAAGTAAGATTTTGTGGACTATAATTGAAAAATGGATGCAGCAGTACATTGATATGGAACGTCCAGAAATTCAAGCTGGATTCAGAAGAGGACATGGAACAAGGGATTTCAGTGCTGGCATCAGGTGGATTCTCAATGAAAGCAATGAATACCAGAAAGATGTTTACTTGTGCTTTATCGACTACACAAATGTAGTCAGTTGTGTGGATCATAACAAACCTTGGACAGCATTGTGAAGAATGGGTATTCCAGAACACTTCTCATGAAGAATCGGCACATAGTTCAAGAGGCAGTAATTTGAAAAGAACAAGGGAATATTAACTGGTTTAGAAACAGGAAAGGTGTATCCCAGGGTTACATTCTTTTGTCATACTAGTTCTATCTGTATGCTGCACAAATAATCTGAGAAGCTGCATTATATGAAGAAGAATGTGACATCAGGTTTGGAAGAGACTCATGAACACCCTACAATATGCAGATGACATAACCTCACTTATTGGACACGAAGAGAACTTGAAATACTTACTAATAAAAATCAAAGACCACAACCTACAGTAAGGACTGCACCTTAATGCCAGCTAAACAAAACCCTCCCAACTGAATCAATAAATAACATTATGATGAATGGGGAAAAGATTAAAGTTGTCAAAGACTTCATTTTGCTTGGATACAAATCAATACTCATGGAAGCATCAGTCAAGAAATCAAACAACGTATTACATTAGGCAAATCTTCTGCAAAATACCTGTTTAAAGTGTTAAAGAGCAAAAATGTCTCTTTGAGGACTAACAAATGTCTGACCCAAGGTGTAGTATTATCAAATGCTTGTGAAAGTTGGACAATGAATCAGGAAGATCATGAAATAATTGATTTGTATTATGGTGTTGACGAAGAATATTTAAAATACAATTGTTGTTGTTAAGTGCCACTGAGTCAGTTCTGGCCTATAACAACCATGTACAGGGTTTCCAAGGAGTGGCTGGTGAGCTTGAACCACCAGCCTTGTGGTTCACATCGACTATGCAGTCCAGCGCATTAACACACAGAGCCACACTAGGACTCCTGAGAATACTATGGACTTCCATAAATACCATCAAATTGGTATTGGAAGAAGTACAACTGACTTCGTCTCTGATTTCTTTGGACATGTTGTTAGGAGGGACCAGTCACTGAAGAAGAGCACCATGCTTGGAAAAGTGGAAGGTCAGAGAAAAAGAGGAGGGCCTCCTAAGGAAATGGATTAATACCGTGGCAGCAAAGATGGGCTCAAACAAAACAACAATTGTACAGATGGTGCATGACTGGACACCCTTTTATTGTGTATGTGCATGGGCATATGAGTTGGAATCAACTGGACAAGTATACTACAGAGTGCTGCTTGTCAACCCTCTGTTATATTTTACTTGATTATATGAATAACAAAAATTTTCAATTAAAAGGGAAGTTTAAACAAACCCCAAATCCAAAAAATTAACTTTTACATTTTCCCGTATTAACCTAGTACAATCAGCAAAAATAAGATAGACTAAGAATTATGCATAATTTTACTCAAACATAAATATCAAAAATTATTTTAAAACACCTAAAGAATTCTAAAATTCCATAGAAGGATTTTCACATAACTTCTATATGTAATAGCTATGCCCCCACATATAAATAAGTAATCAGTTGCCATCAAATTGATTACAACTCATGGTGATCCCTTGGGTGTCAGAGTGGAAGGGTGCTCCATAGAACTTGCAGTGACTGAGTTTTCAGAAGCATATTGCCAGACCGTTCCTTCCAGTCACCCCTAGATGTAATCAAACCTCCAACCTTTTGATTAGCAGCCTATCACTTTAACCATTTTCAGCACCCCAGGACTTCCCTGGCATATAATCGGGATGGCTTCTCCTGCTCCTTCCCCACTTCACCCTCAATTACTCTAAATTAGAAAGGGGCAGCAACAGATAGAGGCCTTTTTGTTTTTTTTGTTTTTTTGTTTTTTTTAATTTGAAGAGCCATTTATAAAGGTGTGAGAGAGAGGCTCCTAGAAGTAGTATTGCTTGTGGCCTGTAACCAGTGGCTGTAAGATGTAAGAAGTGGCTTACTGGGTAGCTGCAATGAGAAAAAGCTCTAAAGGGAATTTTATGAAATTTTCCTATAGGCAAAGCTGTAAGTACATTGTGAATCTAAATACTATCTCTTCAAAAAATACTCACAATAAAAATCAGTTATTTTTCTGGAATTTGAAAGTCAATTTGTATAAATTTAAAAAGAAAACATTCTAAGAATGATCTGCAAAGTTGCTGTTGTTGCTGCTAAATGCCATCGAGTTGGTTCTGACTCATAGTGACCCTGTATATGGTTTCTGAAGAGTGGTTGGTGAGCTTGAACTGCCAACCTTGTGGTTCAAACTGACCTTGCAAAGTAGGTCAGTTTTAGTTAGATTCCCAAAGAATGCCTCATTCCTGCACTACATTTATTGTAAAACCTTTCCACTCAACTCTTCGAAGACAATACACTAGGCATTTAAGGCTAGGGTTCAGAAATACATCCTGTTTCATTAAGTGAGAACAAGCTGAAAGCAGCCTGACTGTAACCCTGAGCTTGGCTCACTTCAGCAAGATCAGTCCTGGATTTTAGGTGGTTCAGAAATGAATGGATATGAAGGGTAGGCACAGCATACAATGGTTAAATCAAACTTGGGTTGTATTAAAGATGAATAAAATAGATAGCAATGGGAGTCCAAATTAAAATAACTGCTTTTTGAGTATGTAGGGAAGCCGCTGGGTTGTATGACACTCAGAAGTAGAGTTATCAATGCTGCGGACAGAGGAGGCTGTACTTGTTCCTTGGTTTCAGGCTCAGTACTAAAGATTATGAAAGCAAAGAAAGTACTAGGTAGGGTCTTGGTTAGAGATAACTGAAATAAACTAAGCCTTGAGTACCTCCTAAGAAACTCACAGTAAGAAGGAAACTGGGTTGCTACTGGGTTTTCTAGAGGTGTAAAATCAATGACACATATACATTAATGTTGTTGTTGTTGTTGTCAAATGTCGTCGAGTCATTTCTGACCCAGAGCGACCCTGTATAGGGTTTCCAAGGAGCAGCTGATGAGCTTGAACCACCAACCTTGCAGTTAAAACTGGCTTTGCAGTCTGGCACATTAACTCACAGTACCACACTGGTATATAAATGGATATTCTGGCAATGCTTTCTCTCTCCAACCCCCACCCCTCCCCCAGTTCTTCTCATCACCTTACCACCCAGTTCTTGGAATATAAGTCAACAAACTCTTCAGTCTGCTGCTTAACTCATGGTGTGGCGCTGTGAGTTAATGTGCCAGACTGCAAAGTAGTAGTATATATATTTGTTGTTGTTAAATGCCGTTGAGTCAGTTCCAACCCATAGCAACCCTCTAGAGGGTTTACAAGGAGTGACCGGTGAGCTTGAACCACCAACCTTGCAGTTCAAACTGGACTCCATATATATATAGAGAGATATACTTGCTTCAAGTAAATCACTCACACAGTTGTGAAGAAATGGCTTATGGAGTTGTTATTGTGGTGAAGTGCCGTCGAGTCAGTTCCGACCCATAGCAATGTTGTATAGGGTTCCCCAGGAGTAACTGGTGAGCATGAAGTAAGTGCTGACCTTATGATTCAAAGCTACTTTGCAATCTGGTGCATTAACTCACAGTGCCACACCATGAGTTAAGCAGCAGACTGAAGACTTTGATGACTTATATTCCAAGAACTGGGTGGTAAGGTGATAAGAAGAACTGGAGGAAAGGTGGGAGGGTAGGGGTGGAGAGAGAAAGCACTGCCAAAATATCCGTTTATATACTAGAGGCAGGACATACCACCAACCAAATGCCTCTTTCACCTAACTGGCTTATATCAGGTCACAAAATGGGAGGTGATTGCATGGTGTCTGTCAAATCACAGAAAATAATATTCTAGACACGTTGACCATCATATACTGTTACCAGCTCTCTACAAAGAATCCTGTATTATTGCTGCCTGTTATAATAAAGGTTTTGTATCAATTTGAGTAGGCCAGGACCCTCAGTGTTTTGGCAGTTAAGATGTAGTGATTTGCAATGAGGTCTCCTATTAGCAGTCAATCAATTGAAAGACAGGTTCCTTAGGAATGTGGCCTGCTTACATTAAGGCAAAGCTTGCTTCACTTTTTGCAGGATTTGGATTCAGTATCTGGCTTGTCATTTGAACTCTGGTTCTTTGGACTTGAACCAGAGGACTGCTGAATTGTCTTCTGATCCTGGGAGTCATCAGTAACTTGCCATCTTACCTGCTGACCATGAATTCATTTGCCACTGCAATCAGAAGCATGACATCCGATCTGGTTATCTTGGGTTCATCAGCTCTTGCAGCTATATGAGTTGGGAGAAGATTTCTGAGGAGCTTGTCTGTCTCTACAACTTTGTGAGCTATTTCCTTGACATAAATATACAAGATGAGTTAAAAATTATCTGCACTTCAGTTATATTAAAATATCTACCATGTGCACAGCTGATGAAAATATTCAGCATGCACATGAAGTGATTCTATCTAATAGATGAGTGACAGTGGACTGTCACTGCAAATCATGTACAAATCAGCAATGGCTTTGCCAAAGAAATAATCCATGACAGACTTGGGTTTCGAAAAGTTTGTGTGAGATGGATACCAACACAACTCACAGAAGAGTATAAACAGAAGTGTTTGGTCACCTGCAAACAAAATTCGGACCCAGAGGTAAAAGTTTCTTTTTAAAAAAATTGTAACTGGTGATGAGATATGGATTCATCACTATGAGCCTGAGAAAAAACTACGGAGTATAGAATGGAAACATCCTCAATCGTACACCAAGAAACAATTCAAAAGTCAACCATCAGCTGAAAAATTGATGCTTACAGTTTTCTGGGATGCTCAAGGGCCAGTATTGGAAAACAATCAGGAAAAAGTTTTACCAATCAGTAGTGCTCATTACAGTGAGATGCTTACTGAAGAGCCAAAGCCTAAACTTCAGATTAAATGCAGAGGACTGCTATCCAAGGGCATTATGATCTTGCATGACAATGCCCTTATCTGCAATGTAAAAACTTCATTTTTTTTGATGCTCTGTACAAACTTCATTTTGAGGTGTTAAAACATCCTTCCTGCATTCCTGATCTTGCTGCATCTGACTTTCCCCTGTTTGGTCCCCTGAAAGGAGCGCCTTCAAGGATGACTATTCACTTCTGATAAAGTGAAGATAATGGTGCATTTGTGGCTTGCAGCTCAACTTAAAACATTTTTTAATAAGGGAGGAGGAAAGCTTGTTGATAGGTGGACAAAGTGTATTGAAAAACATGGAGATTATGTTGAAAAATGATGTATTTGTCTTTTTAAAAAGTTGATTAAAATAAACTATACAGCCAAAATGTGGATAATTTTTGACTCATCTCATATATAAACTTCACTGGTTTCGCTGCTCTAGAGAATCCAGACTAAAAAACTAGCCAAATGAATTCTGAATTGTTCCTGTGTCTTAAGAATTTACTTCAAGGATTCTGGTTGTATGAGTCAAAAGGAACAAAGTTAGGTCATTTGTGAGTATTTAAAAAACACTCTTGGCTCCCACTTTCTAAGGATATTTATAAAATGGCACATTCCTGATGTTGCACTGTGGGCTAATACGTCAGACTGCAAAGTCGTTTGAACTGCACGGTCGGTGGTTCAAGCTCACCAGATGCTCCTTGGAAACCATATACAGGGTCGCTTTGGGTCAGATTCGACTTGACAGCACTTAACAACAACAACATTCCACAAGCACATGAGATTTTGGATATGAATAAGAATACTGATAAGAAGATATGAATACAGGTTATTGATCAGAACTCAGTGAAAGATCAGGCTCAAGTGTTAAAATAGTGCTTATAATACATACACATCCTGTTAACGAACTAGACTATTAAGTAAAGTCTGATTTAGTAACAACTTGATTCTGAACATGGGTCCTAAACTGGAAAGGCATAGCATCTCTTGACAAAAGGAGAATTCAGTCTTGGGACTTGAGGACATTGTTGAGCCAAGCACAGACAATAATTAAAACTATTATATAGAATTCAGTGCACTATATTGTCATTTTAATGAATGCTCTAATAAGTTATCATATATCCATTGACAAAGTAAGATGGAGGATTGGAAATATTATACAAATGATCTAATTATCTATTTTGTTTATGTTTCAATATATGTAAACAGATTAATTCCAATATGCTCTGCAGGACTAATATTTCATGCCAAATTGCTAAATTGCTTGTGTGGTTGGTGAACATTCAAAAAGCTTTGTGAAGACTGGGTTTACTGGTCAGAGGAACCTGGAACAACTTGAGACTATGGCCCTTGACCACTTTTCAAGTCTGGAATGGAGCTAACCTTAGTGGCCCAATTTTTAGCCAAGTAGTAGATAGGTGTATAGTGTGCACAACAACCTAGCAAGATAAGCTCACTGAGAAATGGCCAACCATTTATGATCATAAGGGAAAGATTTATCTAAGAACAAAGTCCAGAAGGGTTGGGGAAGAGGGTGGAATGGAAATAAGAACCACAGGGAGGAAGTGGGATAATTATTGTTACATAGAGGGAGTTGTAATCACTGAGGTGAAACAAAGTGTATGATTTGTTGAATGTAAAATTGAAGATCTGTTTTGTAAACCTTCACTCAATTCACAATGGAATTGTGAATTCAACAAATCATATACTTTTTTTAAAGAAAACTTTGAGAAGGAAATTAAATTCTGAGATTTAATGATGATATTGCCTTTTTGTTGTTAAGTGCTGCTGACTTGGTTTCAACTCATAACGATACTGTATAGGATTTCCAAGAAGCAGCTGATGGATTTGAACTACTGATCTTGTGGTTTGCAGTCCAGTGCTGATCCTACAGTGCCACACTAGGAGTTCTGATATTGGTTAGACACCACTACTTTAATTTTACTCTAAAAAAAATACATTGCCTGGAGTATATCATAGCTGTAAATCCCTTCCAGGTTTCCCAGCATTCCTTGGCCAGATGTCAGGGCCAAAGCTCATCGCTGGCCAGATATGGGTTTTCTAATGTTTGGCGTTACTCATGTTGTTTGCAACTATGTACTCCCAGGTGAACTTTTCTCCTCTGGGCCTAAGATGTTGAGGGATGTTGAAAGTATCTTTATAGCAGCATAGAAATCCTTGTC
>NW_006408520.1:36542090-36547598 GCF_000296735.1 Chrysochloris asiatica | reverse complement strand
TCAACAGGATGGGACGTCAGGAAAGAACCAGCATTTAGTTTGTTGTAACCATGATTTTAAGGTTTCCATTAAGCCTAGGAAAGGAGAAATGCAGATAGGCATATCTGGATGTCACAGCCAAGAAATGCTGTTATCTGCAACACTGCTGGCTCACCAGTCTTCAGGACCAAAATTGGAAAAGTGTTTTCTAGTCCAGAAAACCCAAAAGATATAAAGGTTGAAAGGATATTGGATATTTCAAAACGTTTGCTAGCTGATAATTGTATAATGAGGAGAAAAAAATAAAACCTTTTTATAGCATACTTTTCAATATCTATTAGATTGTGTAAGTATATTACCCAAACTAATTTCAACTCACAACAACCTTGTACATGGTTTCCTAGACTGTAATATTTATGAGGGCAGAAAGTCACTTCTTTTTCCCATGGATTGGTTCGTGGGTTTGAGTTGTTGACCTTGCAATTAGCAGTTCAGTACTTATCCCACAGTGTCACCTGAGAAGGATGATTGTGGACATCATTTATAGAGCCAGACATTAAAACAATAAACGATAAGGTATACAATCACATTTCATCATTATTTCATACATTTTGCCTATGAGATACATTATTCCTGTAAAAACTATCAGAGATTGAACTCCTCTGATCCTTTGTGGAAAACCAATGAAAACTCCATCCCTGAATGTTGTCAGACTGAAAATAATAGAAGCATTCATTCTAGAAGTGTCTGACTTTACCATTATTGCAATTTGGGAAATTTATATATATAAGATTCAGACAAATAGCTACAAGGATGAGTAAAAAATTATCTGTACTCTGATGGTATTAAAACTTCTGTTGGTGGCACTGTTTTAACAGCACTTTTTGTTCAAGGCCACTGCTGTATAGGTGTGGATTTCTGCAAGCAAAAGTTGGACCATTATTTGAAGGAAGGTAAAAGTTTCCTTTAAAAAAAATGTTACTGGTGATGAGACATAGATTCATCACTACAAATCTAAGAGTAAACTGCAGAGTATGGAAAGGAAACATCCTCAATCAATGACCAAGAAAATGTTCAAATGTCAACCATCAGCTGGAAAACTGATACATAAAGTTTGCTGTGATTGTCAAAGGCCACTATCAGGAAAAAGATTCAACAATCAACAGTGCTCTTTACATTGAAATGTTCACTGAAGAGCTGAAGGCTAAATTTGGATTAAACACAAAGGACTGCTATCCAAGGGCATTGGAGACTGCTATCCAAGGGCATTGGAATCTTGCATGACAATGTGTGTTTGCACACCTACGCCCACACTGTTGACACTGCAAAAACTTCATCCTCCCTGTATTCCAGAACTTGCTTCATTGGATTTTCACCTGTTTAGTCCTGGTAGCATAAGGAGCTCTGGTAGCGCAGTGGTTACGAATGGGGCTGCGAACCACAAGGTCAGCAGTTCGAAACTACCAGCTGTTCCGTGGGAGAAAGATGAGGCAGTCTGCTCCTGTAAAGATTTACAGCCTCGGAAACCCTGTGCAGGGTCGCTATGAGTCGGAACCGACTCCACGGCACACAGCCAGCCAGCCAGCCAGCCAGTCCCCTGAAAGCAGTTCTTCAAGGATGAAGATTCACTTCTAATGAAGAAGTGAAGACAGTGGTGAAGTTGTGGCTCACAGCTCAGCCTTAAACAATTTTTAATAAGGGACTATGAAAGCTTGCTGACATATGAACAAAGTGCATTTAAAAGCAAGGAGAATATGTCAAAGAATTATGTACTTGCCTTTTAAAAAATTGGTTAAAATAAATTCTATAGCCAGAGTGATGATAAATTTTGACTCACCCTCATTCTTTCTTCCCATTGGTTGTTGTTGTTAAGTACCATCAAGTGAGCTCCAACTCATAGTGACCCTGTATAGGGTTTCTGAGGTGTAGCTGGTGAGTTTGAACCATGGACCTTGCAATTCAAACCAATCTTGTGGTCCAATGCTTATCCTACAAAGCCACACTACCACATAATAAAATAAAAGATGTGACCGCTAGGTCAGATGTTAATATAACTTCTAGATTTTACCTTCTTTAAAAGAAATTTTCTTATACCTTAAGCATGTGACTGGTGGTGACAGTCATCACAGAGTCCTGTCTCCCAGTTGAAACTGTTGTTTATTGATATATAAAGATTTCTCCATCTATAATTCCACAACGTCAGAAAATAATGACACTCTTCTTGATTCAGGTGCAATCATAGTAACATAACCTCTGAATACCTATATGAAAGCAACTCTTTTCGTTTGTGGTGATCTTTACGGCACCTGAGTATTTTGTCTATGACTCTCCCTCCCAGACTCTGTTGATGTGGGATAGGATGCTCTTCTGTAAATTGACCACCTAATTAGAATGTATGCTCTTGCTTCAATCCTTAGTTACCCATTTCCCAATGCTGCCAGACCTAATACTCGATCTTTTAGTAGTTAGTTTTTTCTAAGGTCAAGTGCCTGCCACAACTTCTGATTTATGCAGCTTCCAAGAAGCTCTACATTCAGTCAATTCTTCACTCCCAGAATGCTTTTGAGCAGTTAACTACACCATACTTTTACCCATTTCTGGAAGTAAACTCTCATTTGACAAACATTTTAATTTACCAAAACTGACTTCTTTTTATCCATCTTTACATTACTGTGATGAAAATGCAATTATTATAATTCTTCCATTTATCTTCAAACTTCTATAAGTAAGTGAGAGTTTACTGTGAAATCAAGCTAACAGCAGTTTGAAAAGGTGTATAAGTCATATTCACTTTCAGAGTTTTCCATTTTTCAAAACCTAGATTTCTTTGTATCTAGAATCTAATGTTTTTACTATGAAGAGACTTCAAAATTCTTGGAAAAATTAAATAAAAGGATGAAAATTTTAAAATGTATAATTTATTTCTCAACAGCTCCATCAATGTCAAGACACTGTTGTAAGTGAAGATATCAGCCATTTAGTCCTTTCCCAAAGAAGTGAGGGTTTTGGGAATTTACCCATATCAATGGAACCTTTTTTGACATTATTAACTGAAGAAAAATGGTTGCCTTTAAAGGTTTTTTTAAGATTAAAAAACAATAATCAATCAAAAGGAGAGAATCAATTCTACAGGGTGAATACCTAATTAATTATTATCAAAATCTCACAAAATTGCTCCTGTTCTATGAGAGAAATCAACAGGAACATTGTAATGGTGTAGAATGACTCTTTGGTGGAGCTTTCCCCAATGTCTTTCTTGATAAAGCTTTGGCTAAATTTCTCAAAACTGTTTCTTTATCTGTTGATGTTATAGCTCTTTGGCTCTCCAGAAAATCAACAAGCAAAATGCCTTGAAAATCCCCTAAAAACTGTTAACATGGCCTTTGTTCTTGACTCTTCTGCTTTTGCTTAGACTAAACAACTCTGCTTCTTTGATTGTGGCTTATCTTTAGTGATCATACTGGTAAAGCCATGTTTCATCACCTGTTACAATTTTTCTGGAAACGCTTCAGAATCTTGATTCCACTTGTTTAAAAATTTTCATTGAAATCTCTGTTCTTCTAGTCTCCAGCTGATCTGGACACAACAATTTTGGCACCCACTTGCGGAAATTTTGCTAACTTTGATTTTTCAGCCAGAATTGTGTAAAATGAACATATATCATATTAGTTATGATATCTGTTGCTAATCTGTTCCCTTCAATTAGGATAAAAAAAAATCAATATTTTCCCTTGAAAATAGATGTGGATGGTTTGTTTCGTGAGCTTCATTTTCAACATAGTTTCATCCCTTGTTAAAATGGGTTATTCATTTGTAAGCTGCTGATTTATCTGGGCATTGCCCTCATAAACATGTTTCCTTTTTTTTTTCAGATTGTTATAGTGAATTGCATGAAGGTTTACAGAGCAGATCATCAGTTTACATTTAACAAGTCATATACTTTGCTTTATTACAGGTTTGCTATTTTTTCCATGTACTAACAGTTAACAGTATTTACCTCTACTCACTTTAACTATTGCATTCCTCCCTGTGTCTCCCACTACCTTAATCTTTCCTCTGATAACCTCTCTCTTCTGCATATTGCCTGCCCTGTCACCCATGTTAAAATGTGTCTATCCTATAGCCCAGGAATAATTCCCCCTTCACCATAACCAACATAGATAGTTTCTTTTATTAAGAAAATATCTTTTTAACTTTTTGCATTGTTGTTGTTGTTGTTATGTGATGTTGAGTTGGTTCCAATTTATAGCTTCCTAGTACAGGGTTTACAAGGAGCAGCTAGTGTGTCTGAATCCTCAACCTCCAATAAATATTTCATAAAGCAAAAATTATTTCACCATTCTTCTACCCAAGCTTAACCATAAGCTGAAGGTGATAGGGGCTGATAGGAGCTTTTCTTTAAATTGTTATCTTATCTTTCTTGTGTCTCAAAGTAGATTCTGGTTAGGCATGTTCAGAAACCACGTGGGAACCATGTCTGACTTCCACTGGCTTAACAAGAGTAAAAATATCAACCCAAGATCGATTGTGCAAAATCAGATATGGAACTTATTAGGAAAGTGAACAGGTGAAATTCAAGATCAGAAAAACTCAGGATGCAGCAGTTCTTTAGTCAGGAATGCCTTTTGTCTGCCATTCAGCAGGCATGCCTCACTCTTGTCTTCTGTCTCTCCACCATGTGGCTCCTTTGCTTCTACGCTTCTCGGGCTCCTTAAACGTCCAGTGGACACATTCTGTAAGCCAGTCTTCTGCCCATAAACACGCAGTTTTACTCAGTCTAGATGCCTAGATGCCTACAGTTACTGCCTCTGCTTTTCTAGTTAGGGATCTCACACTCCACTCATGATCTTCTTTCTTGATGGTCCTGAAATCATCTGCTCCTCCTTCTAAAATAACTCTCTTTAAAGCTAGCTGATGGCAAAATTAACCAATCCCAGGCTTAGAGTACTGTATACCTTATTTGCATGGCCCCACCTAATCACTTGATGGAAATTAAGAAGATGTTGGATAAAAAGCAATATCAAGTAAATTCAAGGTATCACAACATGTTATACCAAGTTAGTACAAGATTTTTTGTTTAAAAAAGCTAAAATTTATTCATAGTTTTTCATAATACATATTTAAATGAACTTTTTGAAAACCCTCATACAAAAGCAGCATCCATTTATCCAACTCCAAAATGATGTTTTATTTAATTTGAATAACTGATATATGAGGACATAATCCACTATGGATTAAATTACTAGGTGTTGCTCTTCTAGTGTGTCTTCCAGTTTTTCTGAAAAATTACCTGGATATTCCTCACAAAGGTTCAATAATAAGTTCCTCCTGTCTTTCTTACAGGAATCTTTCATTTGCCTATATTTTGTATCTGATACTAGTGGCATGTGAAGAAGGCCACTCCAACTATCAGTAATCACCAAATATATACTTTGAGTATGATGTCACAAGTTCAGTTTTAAACATTAGTTGGTGCTATATCCATATAATCAGGAGCTCTGGTAGCCTAGTGGTTACGAATCGGGCTGC
>NW_006408520.1:36536851-36541990 GCF_000296735.1 Chrysochloris asiatica | reverse complement strand
GCTATGGGTCGGAACCGACTCGACGGCACTTAACAACAACAACAACAATATCCATATAAAAATAAAATAATGATAAGACAATTGGATTACATATCAATGAGATGAATGAGAGGTGTGGTCTCAAAATATTATTATGGGAGTCACCAGGATAAATATGGTAATTATAGTCATGGAAGTGGGATTATATGCCTTAAGTATGTCATAAGAGAAAATATCAACTAAAGGATCACCAACTTTTAAGTATACCTGTTTGATCTTGTGGGTTCCTTGAGCGGGGAAGCACTGGCCTTTCCTTTTAGTAAAGTTATTTCAGTGACATATGAGGAACTGAGGGACCTAGAGTCTGTGTAATTATATGGATGCAATGATATTTTTTGAGTTGGTGATTACAGGGGGAGGCAAAGATGATGTGCTTTGGATATGATATCAAAAGTTCAGTCTTGAACACTAGTTTGTGTTATATCCATATAAAATAAAATGATGATAAGATAATTGGATCATATATAAATGAGAGGAATGAGAAAGATGTGGTTTAGAAAAATAATTTTGAAGTCACCATGATAAAAATGGTAATTAAAGTAATGGACCATTTTATCCTTATAGTCTGTCATAAGAGAAAATATCAACTAGCGAATCACTAACATTTAAGCATCAATTAAAAATGGATGCTCTGAAATAGACATTGGTGAAATATACAGAAGGGGTAGGAAATAATGTCAGTAGATCATTATAAATATGATCGTTATATAAAAAATCAGAGCAGTTGAAAAGGAGTATGTGTTATTGGTATTAGCTGGTATTATGGATTGAAATATGCCTCATCTGCCTCAAAATATGTGTTGTAAATCCTAACCTCTATGTTTGTGGTTTCAAATATGGTTGCAGCATCATATTAACAGAGAACTGCTAGAACTCCAACATGGATTCAGAAGAGGAGTGGAACTAGGGTTATCATTGCTGATGTTAGATGGGTCATGCTCAAAGCAGTAAACTCCAGAAAGATGTTTACTTGAACATTATTGACTATGCAAAGGCTTTCAATTGTGTGGATCATAACAAACTATGGATAACATTGTGAAAACTAGATATTTGTTGTTACAATAGAACAAGGAGATACAGAATGGTTTAAAATCAAGAAAGGTGTGGTGCATCATGGTTGTATTCTTTCACCATGCTTATTCAATCTGTATGCTGAAAAGTAATCCAAGAAACTGGATTATATGAAGAAGAACATGGCATCAGGATTGGGCAGAGGTGCATTAACAACCTGCAATATGTCGAAGATACAACCTTGCTTGCTGAAAGTGATGAGGAATTAAAATATTTATATATGAAGATCAAAGACCACAGCTTTTTGCATGGATTACACCTTGCTGTAAAGAAAGCAAAAATCCTGACAACTAGGCCAATAAATAACATCATGATAAAGGAAGAAAAGATTGAAGTTGTCAATGACTTCATTTTGCTTAGATCCACAATAAACACTCATGGAAGTAACAGTCAAGAAATCAAATGATGTATTGTATTGGGCAAATCTCTTTTAATTGTTCAAGAACAAAGATATCAGTTTGATGATCAAGGCTTGCCTGACCCAAGCCATGGTTCTTTCAATTGCCTCATAATGCATGTGACAGATAAGCAATGAATATGGCAGACTGGAGAATAATCTATGCATTTGAAATATGGTATTAGAGAAGAATATTAAAAGTACCATCGGCTTCCTGAAGAATAACAAATCTTGGAAGAAGTTAAGCCAGGATTCTCCTTAGAAGCCAGGAGGGAAAGGTTTTGCTTCTCATACTTTGGACATTTCATCAAAAATCCTCACAACTGGACCTATAAATAACAGTAGGATAAATGGAAAAAAGTTGAAGTTGTTAAAGACTTCATTTTGCTTAGATCCACAAACAACATTCATGGAGGCAGTAGTCAAAAAATCACAGGTCATATTATATTAGGCAAACCTGCTGCAAAAGACCTCTGTAAATTTTTAAAGATCAAATATATTTAAGTTTGAGGACTAAGGTGTGTCTGATACAAGCCATGGTACTTTCAATAGTCTCAAATGCATGTGAAAGTTGAACAATGAATAAGGAAAATTGTAGAAGAATTCATGCATTTGAACTACGGTGTAGGAGAAGAATATAACCAAAATGTTCCTTAGAATCTAGTACAGCAAGAATTTGTTTCTCATACTTTGGAAATGCTATTCAGGAAGGACCAGTTTCTGGAGAGGTTATCGTCCTTGGAAAAGTGGAGGGTTATTGAAAAAGAGGAAGACCGCTCAGTGAAATATATTAATACAGTGTCAGCAGCAATGAGTTCAATATAAGAATTGTGTGGCAGGTGTAATACCTGGCAGTGTTTCATTCTGTCGTGCATAGGGTTGCTATGAGTTGAAACCAACTAAATGGTATCTAACATAGATAACATATATGTGAAAGCTGGAAAACGAGTAAGGTAGATCATAGAAGAATCGATACATTGAATTATAGTGGTGGCAAAAAATACTGAAAGTACCCTTGGTTATCAGAAGAGAAAACAAATATTTCTTGGAAGAAGTACAGCCAGAATGCTTGATAGATGTGAGGTTGTTGAGACTTCTTCTCCCATACTTTCAACATATTGTCAGGAAGGACCAGTTCCTGGAGAAGGACAGTGTGCTTGGTAAAATGGAGGACCAACCAAAAAGAGGAAGACTGCCAACCAGATGAACTGACACAGTGGCAGCAACAATGGGCTCAAACATACCAACAGTTGTTAGGATTCTGTAGGAACAGGTAGTGTTTCATTCTGTTATTCAGAGTCACTAGGAATCAGAAGTGACTTGACAAAAGATAAAATGCTATGGATTGATTTCTGTCCACCCATAATATGTGTTGTAAATCCTAGCCTCTATCCCTTTGATTATGGAGTCCTGATGTGGCACTGTGGGTTAATGCACTGGACTGCAAAGCCACTTTGGATCACAAGGTAGGCAGCTCAAGTTCACTAGCAGCTCCTTGGAAACTTCATATAGGGTAGAGGCCCTTAAGAAGAACAACAAATCCCTTTGATTATAATCCCATTTTGAGAAGGGCTTTCTTTGTTATGTTAATGAGAGTCAATTATTACAGGGTGTGTTTTGAATCAACCTATTTTGAGATACAAAGGGAATTAAAGTAGCAAGTGAAGGAAGGAGAAGTGTGTAAGATAGATGCCACAGATTTATGGTAGTTCTGTTAAAGCAGATCTAGATAACTAAGACAATTGGTGAGTTGTAAATGTGCATGTGTGTTTATTTACACAGGCAAGCTTCATTTTAGCTAAAACAAATATGAAACAAAAAGTTTGCAATGATAAAACTGTTTAGAAGCCCAGGTCAATGGTCTAGAATGTTGGTGCCTTGTTGATCTTATTACAACAAAATTCTCCACTATGAATTATTTAGTATAATGACTTTTCCCAGTTCTTGTCTATAAAGTTGTTTTTCATGATAATGAGAGAATCATAACAATACAAACTGTTCCATGAAAGTTGATTTAAGTTAAAAAAAAAAAAAATCATTCTCTAGAGTTGTAACCAGGGTTTATCCAATGTGAAATGTGTTGTGCTCTGCTGGAAACTGAAGGTGGGCTCTGGGGTGTGCATTTAAACGAAGCTAATGAATTTCCTCTGTGCGGTCCAGCCTGGGGAGAAATGGAGAAGGCAGTTTAATAAAGCATGCAATAGAATTGCCCTCTCTGGCTCTCTAGATTACAATAGTGGAGAATGGTATTTTTCCCTTTTTTTTTCTAAATCACTTCTTGTTTTACTGTGTTACTGTTGTTTCTTAGATTTTTGCCATTTCACTTTCTTCTCCACTCTCTCTTCTTTCCATCTCCTTTCTTCAAGGCTGTCTTTATCTCTCCTTCACTACCTCTCAACCTTCCTTCCTTCTTGTTTTTTTTTTTTTTTTTTTAATTAAAGCTAGTATCTCAGGGACAATCTGAAGGGATGTTCATCAAACCCTCATAAGTTCTTCTGAAGTTCAATATTCTCGGATATCCTCGTAATGCTCACACTCATGCTGAAAGCTGCAGAGTGGCATCTCTGCTGGTTTTGTCAAGAACTTACCTTTGAAAAAAGGAAATAGCTGTGTTTTTTGACTTTATTGTTTTAGCTTATTGGTATTTTTGTTTTTTAAAAATCTGTATTTCTTCTGTATTTTCAAGTAACGATGGGGATATAGGAGGCAATTTATGCTCTTAGGATTTTTGTTCTGTCTATGAATTCAGTTCAAATCCCAGCTCTGGCCACTTCAATTCTTCTTGGAAAAAAAGACTTCTTACAAAATCCTGAAAAGGCAATCTTATCATTATTAACCAGAATGATAAAAACCCTAAAAATACAGAAGTATTGCTTTTGAATAAACTCCTCAGATCATCCCAATACACACTGAAATCTGAGATCTTTCTTCTGTAATGTTTATAATAGTTAGGATGAAATAATGTTTTATAGAAAGAGAAAATATCACATAGGCTACCTTTTCCTGACCTCATGTCTTTTAGAATCAGTTCTAAAACAAGATTTCAAACTTCTTAGGTTTATGAATCTTGCCTTTTATTTTGTTGCATTTTTGACAAATGAGAAGTAACTATGGAATCAGCGTGCTCAAAAACATGTGATTATCAACTCTTTTTACACTTTTTGCTACCTTAGATAGGTTTTTTAACTTCCTGGAACTTTATTTCTCTCATCTGCTAGAAACATAATACTTACAATGTAGTCATGAGTATAAAGTTTGATAGACAAAGCATATAGTGGAAGATGTAGTGTATAGTTACAGTTTTCAAATTTATTACTCTCATGTTCATATTAAGTGACACTTAGTTTTCCCATTGGTGAAATGAAAAATTTATACCAGTATCATATATTGATGATAGCATCCAAATAGGAAAATATATAAATTTTCTAGGACCATCAAAACAACATAGCACTCAATACATAAGACTATAGGTGGAAGCCTGAACCACATCCAGATCTCCAGAAACGGGAAATTCCCACTTGAAAGGACAAGCAGACCAACCTGGAGTGTCTAGAACAGAAGATACTTCTTGAAAGAAAGACCTACAGGAAAAATATAAAACAACATAGGCAGACCGACTGTTACTACAAGAA
>NW_006408520.1:36521251-36535436 GCF_000296735.1 Chrysochloris asiatica | reverse complement strand
ACACATAGCACTATAGAAATCTATTGTCTCATAGTTATGGAAGCTAGAAGGCTGAGATCAAGGTGTCAGTTGTGCGGATACATTCTGAGGTCTTGAGGGAGAATCTCTGTAATACCTCTCTTCTAGCTTCTGGGAACTCTAGATATTTCTTGACGTGCAGCTAGAATGACATGGAGCCATTATCTGTCTTTCTGTCCCAGTATATCCTTCCTTTCCTCTTTTATAAGGTACCCTTTACATAGGATTAAGACCCACCCTAACGCAGTTCATGTTCATTTAACTGATAACATCTTCAAATACCATATTTCTAAATAAGGTCACTTTTACAGGTACAAAGTTAAAGAGTTTAGACAAATCTTGAGAGTACATAATAATAGACAACATGTAAAAACAACTTAAATTTTGTTCACCATATATGTTTATTTTTATCATGTTATGTGCATCTCATGAGATCATGCGATAAAAGTAGATCCATCACACAATTAGTGAGTGACTCTTATGTACAAATCATTCTGCTAAATAAGAGTATGAATTAAAAATTAAAGTCAAAGGAGTCCTCCAGCCCCTGGATCCCTTAGTCTAGTGAGTAAAGTAAGTAAATACATATGTATTAACAGAAGTTTAACTTGTGATCTATGGTGAGTATTCAATAGTTACAAACTTAATGCTACAAGAGATGTTGTGGAGGAGGAAGATATTAATTCTGAATGGGAAATCAGAGAAGTATTTACATTTAATTCTGGGTAAATTTAAGAGGGAAAATAAAATTAAGGAATAGCTGTATCTCTGTTTGTTTATTTAATCAGCTTTGGAGGGCTTTAATTACTCAGAAGAGAGAAGACACATAGTACAGTAGAACCTTGATTAACTAGAACACTGTGAAAAATGCAATGTTTTAGATAATGAACTTTCTTGTTAATTCTCTTTAAAACTAAAAAGTCCATTTTTTGTTGTTATCCCTACTTTAATAATGCCTATTCAAAAACGTAAATTAAGTTAACATATTGCCAACACTAGTCTAAACACTGCAGAGATAAATATAATTGGTACCTAATATCATGACTTCAATGAGTTCTTATAGATACAAAGAGATATTCACCTATGAAAATAAAATAACAATGTAAGGAAGTATATAATTAGCTGAAAATAAATTAGTGCTCTAGGAATTAGGAGATGAAAGAAATATTTTGGATTAGAATAGATGAACAGTATTGAGTCAGAATGCGTTAATTTTTATCAAAGACATGTTAAAAAGAAATGAGCATTTTGGCAAGTTTGAGAAATAGAGAGTATACAGAATTATTTCAATTTGAATAATGTGAAACCAGGAGATAATTCTTCATCACATCTAAGAATGGTTTATGGGATTGTTCTTGTTGTTAAGTGCCATCGAGATGATTCTGACTCATACTTATTCAACCTGTATGCCGAGCAAATAATCCAAGAAGCTGGGTTCTATGAAGAAAAACATGGCATCAGGATTGGAGGAAGACTCATTAACAACCTGTGATATGCAGATGATACAACCTTGCTTGCTGAAAGTGAAGAGGACTTAAAACATTTACTGATGAAGAGCAAAGAGCACAGCCTTCAATATGGATTACTTCTCAATGTCAAGAAAACAAAAATCCTCACCACTGGACCAATAAACAACATTCTTATCAGTGGAGAAAAGACTGAAGTTGTCAAGGACTTCATTCTTCTTGGATCAACTATCAACACTCATGGAAGCAGCAGTCAAGAAATCAAAGGACATATTGCATTAGGCAAATCTGCTGCACAAGAGCTTTTTGAAGTATTGAAGAGCAAAGATGTCAGCTTGAGGACTGAGGTGCGCTTGACCCAAGCCATGGTGTTTTCAATAACCTCATATGCATGTGAAAGCTGGACAGTGAATAAGGAAGACTGTAGAAGAATTGATGCTTTTGAGTTATGGTGTTGTAGGAGAATATTGAAAGTGCCATGGGCTGCCAAAAGAACCAATAGATCCATTTTGGAAGAAGTGCAGCTAAAGTGGAGGCCAGGATAGCCAAACTTCGTCTCTCATACTTTTGACATATTGTCAGGAGGGACCAGTCACTGGAAAAGGATATCATGTTTGGTAAGGTGGAGGGTCAGAGAAAAAGAGGATGACCCCCAATGAGATGGATTGGCCAAGTGGCAGAATCGATGAACTCAAGCATGACAACAGTAGTGAGGTTATCCCAGGATCCGGCAGTGTTTTGTTCTGCTGTGCATAAGGTTGCTATGAGTCGGTATCGACTTGATGGCACCTAACAACGACAAGAATGGTACTTAGTATTTCTTAGACGAACTGAATTCTAGAGTTATCATTTTGAAGGGCAATAATATTTCCTGTTGTTTAATATTTTCTGAGAAAATATGTTTTGTAGACAGGAAGTGGTATCAATTCAATTTTAGCTCATGGAAGCCCAATGCACTACTGAACAAAGCATTGCCAAGTCCTGTGCCATAGCTAAGTTTGAGTTCCTTGTTGTAGTCAATGTATCAATTCGGCTGATTGAGAGTCTTCCTCTTTTTCACTGACTCTCTACTTTATCAAGCATGATGTCCTTCTCCAGGGACTGGTCCCTCCTGATAAATGCTCAAAGAATATGAGATGAATTCTTTTCATCTTCACTTATATGGAACATACTGACTGTACTTCTTCCAAGACAGATTTGTTTGCTTTTATAGAATCCCATGTTATATGCAATATTCTTCAGCAACACAGTGATTCAAATGCATCAATTATTCTTTTGTGTTCCTTCACGCGTATTTGAAGTGATGGAAAATAACATCATTTGCATCAAGTGCACCTTGTTCCTCAAAGTGACATTTTTGCTTTTGAACACTTCCAAGAGATATTTTTATTATATTTACCCAATGAAACATGAGAGCACTTTAAATAGTTTGTGTAAAAATTGAATTAAAAGTTAGTGAAGTTTTTCCATGAGTCTTTTGAAGTGTCCTCCTATGTCACTTGAGTTCTTAACTGCTATTTCCATGAACATTGATTGTGGATCCAACTAAAATAAATCCTTGATGATTTCAAGATGCCTAACAGGGTTGGGGTAATGGCAAAGAAGTGGGCCTCATTTGTTTTGTTGTACATAGGGTCTCCATGAGGTAGGGGTCACTCCACAGAAGCTAACAACAGCAATAAACAAAACAAACACCAATCTAGCACAGCTTAATAGTTGAGAATGTGAGCTGAGAAATCTAAGGACCAGAGTTAAGTAACAGCACTGGCAATTTTTTGAGAATGTAGACAACTTTTAGAATGTAGACAATTTAGTTAAACCTTCTAGCCTCAGTTTTATTTAGCTCTAATGCACTTACCTTTACCTTTTACTGTGAGTAAGAAAGAGATGATGTCAGGGAAGTAGTTGACACAGTTTCTTTAACATGGTAGAATTCAGTAACTGTTAACAACCATTATTATCAGAAGGTCTTAGACCATGGACAGAATTTGTCGTCTTTATATTGGAACAGCTGGTGGGTGGGTTTTCAGTCCAGTGCTGGTCCACAGCACCACACCAGAATTTATATAATCTATTTGAATTTATTCTTTTGTTTTTACTTTATTCTAGCTTTGAATAAGCTGAGCGATTTTATTAGGATTAGGATATTATGATGGTGCAATGAGTGTTGCTGGTGCCATAGTTGCTGATATCCTCTTGGCCAATCCTAATAGTCACCTCAAAGAGTTTCTGTGCATATCCACTGCTTCCTGTGTCTACTATTTTTAGGTCACAGGTGTGACATTCATTTGCATGGGCATACCAAATGTGTAAGCTAAGGAGTGGAGTTTTAACAACTTTCAATCAGTGGGAAAAGGGGCTTTGTGATAATAATAACATCAGTTCCTCTCCATTTGTGAGACAAGTCTGAGTATGTTCAAAAAAGTCAGTCAATTCCAATAGAAATGGACTCCAGATACCTAAAAGAGTAACCTATCCATTACTGAAGTTTTTATGAGTTTTCTCTCACCCCTGTCTAACTTTCTCGTTCCCACATTGTGTTTGATATCCCAGTTAACAATTTATTGTTTCTCAGATCCATGTTATTGTTGTTAGAAGCAATCAAAGTGGTTCCAAATCATTTCTACCCTACACAAAACTGAACGAAATGCTGCCTGATCTTGCGTCTTCCTCAGAAATGTTACACTTGAGCTCATTGCTACTGTCACTGTGCCAAGCCATCTCTTTGGGGGTCTTCCTCTTTTACACTGACCTTCCATTTTACCAAGCATGATGTCCTTTTCCAGAGACTGGTTCTTCCTGATAACATTTGTGAAGTATGACAGACAAAGTATCGTCATCTTGACTTTTAAAGAGATTTCTGGCAGTAATTCTTCCAACACAAATTGGTTTGTTCTTCTCAGTCCATGCTACTTTCAATATTTGTCTTCAATACTGTAAGCCAAATGCATCAATTCTTCTGTGGTCTTCCTTATTTATTGTCCAACTTTAACATGTGTATGAGGCTATTATTGAAAATACTGTGACTTTGGTCAGAGTCACCTTAGTCTTTTTATTAATGTCTTTACTCTTCAACACTTTAAAGAGGTCTTGTGCAGCAGATTTTCCTAATGCAATATTTTGTTTAATTTCTTGACTATTGCTTCCATGAGTGTTGATTGTGGATTTAAGTCTTAGATAACTGCAATCTTTTCTTCACTTATCATGATGCTATTTGTTTGTTCAGTTGTAAGGATATATACATAGAAATGCAATCCACATTGAAGGCTGCAGGCTTCGATTTTCATCAGTGTTTGATCTTTATCAGCTCCACACCTATGCTATATTTTCTGATGTGATAATGGAGCTGGAACTTTGCCAGGTGCCACAACATTGTTTTATTGGTAGAAGGTGTAAAAGACACACTGGAAAACAGAGGAGTACTCCTCATTCCATTATGCTTTCCTAGGCAAGCAACAGCAGCACCTGGAGCTTCCCAGGACTCTGGCAGTCAACTTTTCATGAACCACTTCTACTGATTCACTCTCACATGGTGCTGTGGGTTAACACACTGGACTGCAAAGTCAGTTTGATGCTCAAGATTGGTGGTTCAAGCTCATCAGCCACTCCTCAGAAACTCTACACAGGGTTGCTATGGGTTGGAACTAGTTTGACAGCATTTAACAACAACAACCAGCACCACAGCAAAACACGTGAAAAGATTTCCATTTCATACCTGAGAGATGGCCCTCGGTGCAGTGGCATTGACACTATGAATGACTTCCCTTACTATTCCATTAGACATCATGATAGCCTCAGTGAACTCATTGAGCTGGAGTCAACAAGGTTTGGGTCCAAGTCCTCAATAGAAGCATGTGTGTACATACACATACACACACTAAGAGGTATGGTACCAGAAGATCTTTCTTTGGCCTTCAAATGGAGCCTTAGTAGTCGTAATTTCTCCTTCTATCTACTCTTTATATTCTTCCAATGTTTCCTTTACTCAATACAATGTAATTACTGTCACTACAATCCTTTTTATGCAGACAGTCAATGGGCTGATGCAAGTCCAGACAGCTTTTTATTTCACTATTCATGATTAGGGGCCAATTTAATGGCAGTTAATAATAGCAACAGCAAACCAATCCTTTCTTTTAGTTAATACTTTTTTGTATTGTATTTTTCCTCCTCAAATTTCTGTGTGATTTTTGTCTCCTGTGCTGTACTGGGGAAATTAGACTATAATGGTTGGTTATAGAAGAAATACTAAAAACTTGACCCTTAGGATTACACAGAAACAAGGATTTGATGTTTGGTAAAAAATGGATTTTATGTTTGGTAAAATATATATATACATATACATATATATATATATATATATATATATGTATTTATATTTCCACTTGTTCGGATGAAGAACAAGAATTGTCAGCATTAGCATCATGTGGTAACTTGTTAATTTTAACAAGTTACACATTCATTGGTCCCACTTCAGACTTATTGAATCGAAAACTCAAGCATTTGGGCCCAGAAATGTGGGTTTAAAAATTCATCCCAGTAATTTTGATGCAGTGTACCAAAACTCTAGATCTTGGAAGATATAGTGATAAATATAAGAACCGTGGAGCAAATTATGTTTTTGTTTATTTATTTTTAACTGAAATATAAGATTTAAGGAAAGAAGACAATCTAAGGTCAGTCAACTATCCACTCAAGCCTAGGAAAGCAAAAGGTTTTCAACGAATTGTTTGACCCTTTCCTCCTGCAGCTGAATTGTAGCAAGTGCTGAAAATTAGGCTTCCAATTTGAATTTTTAGGGTAGAGTATAAATTACAAACAAACATAAATTCATAATATTTGAAATCTTTTGTGTCAAAATAGGGCCTTGGTTGGGAAGAAGTGGAAACTCACTGAAAGTGTCATGTTGGACATTTGGGTAGATATGCTGGAGAATTTTCAATCACTATATTTTTCTCAAAGACTGTCAGAGGAAAGCATTTCCTCCTTTACTTGGAGACCATTCAAAGACTTAATGTGATTTTAATGTCTGACAGAGTATGTTTGTCCTCAAACTCTCTGCTTACCTCTCTGTCAGTAATTCCAGATCAACCACTAATATCAAGTCTGGGCCTGGCCTAGCTGGGGAAGGCCTGTCCTTGCTATGAAAGTATTAAAACAAAACAAGTCACTGAAAGAGCTCTAATGGAAGGAACAAAGACATTTATGAAAGAGATTAGAGAAATATTTAGAATGTAAGGCAAGATATAGAATATTTATTCAAAAGTTTAATCTCACATGATTGAAGATTTCTGCAGAATCTAAAATGACTTCTTAAATCTTATAGACAATTATTGTTGTTGTTGTTTTTAAGTGCTGTCAAGTTGGTACTGACTCATAGAGATCCTGTAAAGGTTTCTAAGGAGTACTGGTGAGTTTGAACCACCAAACTTGTTAGTAGTCCAGTGTTTATCCTGTAGCACCACACCAGACTCCAGAGACAATGACAAGCTGTAATAAGTAAGGTAACAATGACAGAACCACATAGGCAGAGTATTGAGGAATGTGATAAAAAATTAGAGATGCGAACCTACAGGGTCACAAGTACACAAGTCTTCATGTCCTGCATCAGTGTTACTAGACAATGATAGAATCTAGAAAAGAATTGGCATAAGTAACTAGACAGAATGATTCAATGAGTAGTAGCCAATCAGATTTTAGTGCTTATACAATGGACTTCTGAACGGAGAATCTATGGTGGCAGGAATGGAAACTATTCACGAACTCAGTGTCTGCATGTCTGAATTTCAGTAAACCTGATGTGATGCAGAGACCAATGTTGAGTCTTCAATAGGGGTTTATCTCTTAAAGAGAACAACCACATATTTGGTATTAATTTATAGGCTTATTACATCAAAAGCTACTGAAAGCAACCAAGACAGTAAATGTGTAGGTTGAGATTGATAGGAATCTAGCTTGCTTAATAGAGAAAGAAGATAGTGAGCATCAATTATTGCCTTGGGGCCAACTGCAACAATGGGAACTGTACTGTAGTTATCCCACTAAATCATCTGTACTGGGAAAGGAAGATCAGGATGCAAAATATCTTGAATGGCAGATTAAGGAGTTGGTATTTTATTATTGAAGGAATAAAAGAATGATCAGATTGTAGGATAATAATATCAGATGTATAATTTGTACAACAGCCTTCATTCACCTTTGTTAAAAATTAATAAATAATGAAGAAAACTGGTAGACACACATGCACTCACAAATAGTATTACAAAATGTCAGAGACTAAAATTTTAAAAATAAACTTGCTAAGGAAACATTTCCTAAATAATTGCATATGTCAAATTTTGTTTCTGTGCATTTTCACAAAAAAATAGTAGAATTATAAATTTTAGGCCTCCTGGTTAAAAAAACTTAAAAATTAATAGTTTCTTTAGGTCTTACTTCATTTTAAGGAGTCCCAGTGTGACTCTGTAGGATAAGCACTGGACTGACTGCTAGCCATATTGTCACCAGGAGCTCAAACTCACTAGTTGCTCCTTAGAAACACCATATAGGATTGCTGTAAATCAGAAAAGACTCAACAGCACTTAACAACAATTATGTTGTAATCACAATACTAAGACAATAACAGTGTGTTATATTAAAATAGTTAAAACATTTTTGTGAAATAAATACTATTATCTATTTTAGGGAAAGTAAAACTAAGGCTTCTAGAGATTAAGATTTGTGGGAGATCAGATAAGAAGTCAGTCAGGGGTTCAACTTTAGCTCTGTCTGATACTGAAACACAAATCCCTAACCACTGTGTCATATTAGTCATCAGAATTTGTTCATAAAGGGATGGTAAAAGAATCCAATCATTTGTAAGATTGTTCTAATTGTCTATGCCTTCTTTGAAGTGGTAAGTATTATATTGTGAGCACTAACACTTTGTTTTTAAAAGGAGTCCTGGTGTGGCGCTGTGGGCTAATGCACTGGACTGCAAAGTCGGTTTGAACTACAAGGTCGGTGGTTCAAGCTCACCAGTTACTCCTTGGAAACCCTATGCAGGGTCGCTGTGGATCAGGACTGACTTGATGGCGCTTAACAACAACAATGGAAAGCCTGATTAATGTTATCCTACCCACTTACCATTTTAGTTTTTAGTTGTCTATAGTTTTTGAGGAATGAAAAGATATTGTTTCTCAAGTAAAGAATCTAAGATACAGTCTTTGAAACAAAAGTGTTCATTTATTTTGAAGAGGTTTAGTTTGAGGAACAGGAAGTGTTTTATAAAACCGCCAACTTTATAGTTGTTATTAGATGCTATAGAGTCAGTTCCAACTAATTGCAACTCTGTGCAGCACAGAATGAAGCACTACCTGGTCCTACTCCATCCTCACACTGCTGTTACGTTTGAGCCCATTGCTGCAACCACTGTGTCAAACCATTTCTTTGGGGCGCCTGCTCTTTTTCACTGACTCTCCGCTTTAACAAGCATGAAGCCCTTCTCCAGAGACTGGTTCCTTTTAATAACTTTACACTTAGCCCTACCTATATGACACAAATCAGAAGTTGAGACGTACTTTATTTTACATTGCTTTTTAAGACTCCTGAACACCAGTTGGCTTTATACAAGATTTATGCAAGCATGTTCTTTCCATATCTCACTTTGTATGAAGAGAATATTAATCTTTTATTACCTTCTTAACAATGGGAGTAGGAGTAGTTATTGGGGATGTACAGTTAATCCATGATTATTTATTCTACCAACAGACAAATCTCTAATTTTTGAAATTCTTTCATTTACTTTGTGCTAAGACTGTGGAAGAAAAAAAGATAATTGGATTCCACAGGACATCAGCAGTAGTTAATTACATTTAGCAAATCCTTTCTTATCTAAACTCTTCTTTATTCTTGGTACCCAGGACCCTCATGTAGATTCCAGTTGAGCACAGTTACTTCAGTTCTAGTTTCTTGCCTATCATCCTCCAAACAATATCCATTCATTGCCCAGGATTCACAACTTTATGAGAATGAGTTGAATTTTTGGCTGTTAAAGTCAAGAACCCATGCCCATCATATTACTATTCTTCCCAAAGTTGTTGGATATTTGCAACAGATAAATATAGTTCATATATTCTTATCCATTTATAAATTATTTTCTTTGAAACATAAATAAGTGATTATTTCTTAGTCACAAATTCTAATTCTGATTGTAGCCTTTCTGGATCATTCATCCAAAAATTGATTTGGGGATTAAGTACTTCCATAAATTAGATCCAGCCAACAAATATTACATTATAAATAATATCATGAAAAAACAATATGATGTGCCAGAGAGGAAACTTGGAGGGTATCTATTTTAGATTACAGGACTATTTTAAAGAGATGATACTTAAGTTTAAGATCTAAGGAAAGAAAACTCTAGCAAAGCCAAAAAATGAATAGGGGAGGAAGTCTTATGATTTAACGATGACATGTAACTTGAAAATTATCACTGTCTTTCTTAAAAAAAGAAAGCTAAACAACAACAAAAAAAACCTAAAACATTTCCTTTTTCCTAGTCCTGTCAGAAAACTGAAGTTTTAGGGCAAATTCTTACCCTGAAAACAGGAGAGGTAGATGAATCCACAGAGTAAAAGTAAGGATCTGCATAACTAGAGTAGAAGTCACTAGAGCTATGTTGTTGTTAGGTGCCATCAAGTTGGTAATGACTCAGAGAGACCATATGTACAACAGAACAAAACACTGCCCTGTCCTGGGCCAAACTTAACAATCATTGCTATGTTTCAGTCCATTGCCGCTGCTACTGTGCTTATCCATTTAGGTGGAGTCTTCTTTTTCTCTGGCTCTCCGATTTAACAATCATGACGTGCCTCCAGTGATTTCTGTGTATTCTGTTGGTGAGGTCCATGTGTATAGTGATCTTTTATGTTGCTTAAAATAAGTATTTGTATTGAAGTCATTGGTCTTATAAAATTCTATCATGTGATCTCCAGCAATGTTTTTATCACAAAAGTCCTATTTTCCAGCTACTGATCCTTCCTTTTTGTTTACAATCTCTGTATTCCAGTTGCATCAATACATCTTGATTGTGTATTTGATCAACTTCAGATTGAAGAAATTGATAGAATTCTTTGATTTTCTCATCACTGTTTTTAGTGGTTGATGTATATATTTTAATGATGATTGTATTAACTGTTTTTTTTAATAATGGTTATATTCCTTGTAGACATATGGATATTATCCTACCACAATCAGTATTGTACTTGAAGACAGATGTTGATTAGCTCTTTTTTTAATGAGGAATGTGGCACCGTTCATCTCAATTTCTAATTCCTGGCATAACAATACATGTGATTGTCATATTCAGAATGACCAATACCAGTTCATTTCAGCTCATTAAAACCTAGTACATTGATTCTTAGGTGTTCCATTTCATCTTTCACCAAATCCAATTTTCCTGGATTCATACTTCTTACATTCCAAGTTTCAATTATTATTGGATGTTTATAGCTGTTTCTCTTTGATTTGTGCCCTATAAACAAATGAAGGACCTGAAGGCTTTACTCCATTTGTGTCATCATGGTCAACTATACTTTGAGGAGGCAGTTCTTCCATAGCCATATTTTGAGTGCCTTCTAACCTGAGGGATTTATCTTCCGACGCTATTTCTGACAATATTCAGGTGCTCTTCATTATGTTTCAATATTCTCGTGCTATCTGACACAGCTATTCATAATGTTTTCAGTGAATAAATATTTGGAAGAAGTCCGTCTCTCATTTCTAGTAGGCCTTTGTCTGGAAGCTCATCTGAAACCTCTCCACCATGGGTGACCCTGCTTTACTTGAAATATTGGTGGCATAGCTTCAAGAATCACAGTAACACTCAAGCCACCACAGAACGACAAACTAACAGATGAGTGGTGGCCAAGCCACCACAGAACAACAAACTAACAGATGAGTGGTGGCACTAGGGCTACACATTGGTATAAATCATTTTGATGGTAAATATGCTGAAATCTGAATCTGAAAAAAAATCATTATTAATGTGCACATTAATAGATTTTACTACCAGGAATTCCCAAATTCTCATAGTAGAGATTCCAGAAAAAATATCCACTCAATTATGGCAGGGGGAAAGAAAGTAATCATTTAAAAATATACCCAGAGTTTACTTCACAGAAAAGGTCTAGTTTTTTAGTTTTATTTATTTATTTTTTAAATGTTTTTATTGTGAATTGAGTGAAAGTTTACAAGGCAGATCATCAGTCTTACATTCAACAAATCATACACCTCATTTCATCACAATGATTATAATCCCCTCCATGTACCCCTCCAGTATTTCTCTCTATTCGTTTTAGCTGTTTTTTTTTTTTGTTTTGTTTTTGTTTTTTTTTAACACTCAGATATATATAATAGTTTACACCACCAAAGGGCACATTCTGCAAGTCTGCCTTCTGGCCACAAGTTCTCAGTCCCTCTCTTCCCATGAATCTAGAGTCCTCTGCTGCTCCCTCTCTCCATGTCTCCATCTCTGCCTCCATATCTGGTGTCACTGCTTCTCTGGATAAGGTCCCACTCTCTGTTGTGCTCTTCTCCCTTGATGGTCCTAGGGTCCTCTATTTTTGGACTGTAAGATTAACTACTCCCCCATTTTTGATACAAAACTTCTACCTCTATAATTGTGAAAGTCACAATTAATCATGATAACAATTACTAACTATTGAATTATAAGAATCGTATCACCATCTCTTTTTACCAGATCCATCCAGACAAGATGAAAGCTATTCAGTGGGGACTCTATCATCTCTCACACACTCTTAAGCTAAACTCCCTCTTGAAACTTAGTAAGACAGTCACTTTGTGCCTTTATCACCCCCTCATTTTAGGTAGCCAATGTCAAGAACATCATACAGAAAGAAAGCAAAACGTCATTAAGAAGACAAGAAAGAAGGAAAAGAACCTCAGAAGGTTCTGGATGGGGCTCAGGATTCCACATAAGGTCCTATACTCTGCAAACATTCCACAAGAGACCTACTTCACTGGGCAAGTTCTAGAACCCCTTTTAGATAGTCCAATCAGTTATAGGCCGAAGACAGGCTTACAAGCTTTCTGAAATCATGTTTCCTGAAATTTCTTTCTATCCAACTCATGTTTCAATTTTCTAATAGTAGACAATGGAAACCAATATACATAAGACAGTCAAGCATCTTAGTATCATTTCCCCTCTTCAAACTATGCCTTGATCCCTGTATCACAGAGCTTTTTTGTTCCAAGGTTGAGCATGCATCACTATTTTCCTCTGTCCATTTAGTCCATGCAAACCTGTCTCATTGTTCCCCTATCTACCTTGTTCTTTCCCCTCCCTCCCTTCTTTTGTACTGCCCTCACCAACACTGGGATTATGATATGGCTGCTTCCTACTCTGTGATCCCTCCACCAGCCCTAAACCCACCACCCCACTCCCACTAGTAACCAACAAAGAAAATTTCCCCCCTTTAGTATGGGTATCTTTTCGTAAGCATTTGCAATAATGGCCTTACTCAATATTTGGCCTTTTATGACTGACTACTTTCACTCACTGTAATATCTTCAAGGTTCATCCATGTTATGCGATGTCATACAGCTTCTTTGTTATTCTTCAAGGTAGCATAATATTCCATTGTGTGTATGTACCAAAGTTTCTTTATCCAGTCTTCCACTGATGGACACTTAGGCTGTCTCCATCTTTTGCCATTGTGAATAGTGCTGCTATGGACATTGGTGTGCATATATTTACTCGTGTTATGGCTCCTATTTCTTGTGGATATATACCAAGAAAAGGAATTTCTGGATAATATGGTATTTCTATTTCCAACTTTCTGAAGAAGCACCACATTATTTTACAGAGTGGTTGGACCATTTTGCATTCCTACCAGCAATGTAGCAGGGTCCCATTCTCTCTACATTCTTGCAAGCATTTATTATCCTCTGCATTTTTGAACTTCGCTGTTATTGCTGGTGTGAGAGATATCTCATTGTTGTTTTGATTTGCATCCTAATGGCTAATAGGAGTCCTGGGGTGGTGCTGTGGGTTAATGAGCCGGACTGCAAAGCCGTTTAAACTGCAAGGTCGGTGGTTCAAGCTCATCAGCTGCTCCTCAGAAACCCTATACAGGGTTGCTATGGGTCAGAACTGACTCAATGGCACTTCACAACAACAAAACATTGGCTAATAATTGTGAACATTTCTTCACATGTTTGTTGTCTGCCCAAATGTCTTCTTTGGTGGAGTGTCTGTTGATGTCCTGTCCCCATTTTTTAATTGGGTTACTTGTCTTTTTCTTGTAGTGGTGTTATTATTTGCCTATAGATTTTAGAAATGAGTCCCTTGTCTGATATGTCATTACAAAAGATTTTGTCCCATTCTGTGGGCTCCGTTTTTACTCTTTTGGTGAAATCCTTTAATGCACATAAGTTTCTAATTTTTAGAATGTCCCATTCATCTATTTTGTCTTCTTTTGTTTGTGTAATTTCTGCAATATTTTATAATCTGTGTGTGCCCAGGATTGTTGTGGTTGTTGCCAGGTGCCATCAAGTCGGAACTAACTCATAGCGACCCCATGCACAGCAGAACAAAACAATGTCCGATCCTGGGCCAACCTCACTACAGTTGCCACACTTGAGCCCATCAATGCTGCCACCTGGTCAATCCATCTCATTGGGGGTCTTCCTCTTTTTCT
>NW_006408520.1:36514929-36516013 GCF_000296735.1 Chrysochloris asiatica | reverse complement strand
TGGAAAGAGATGATGGAAAAGCTCCATATCATCAGTGAAAACAAGACCAGGGGCAGACTGTGGAACAGACCACCTGTTGCTCATATGTAAATTCAAACTGAAGCTGAAGAAAATGAAAACAAGTCCACAAAAGTCAAAATATGACCTTGAATAGATTCCACCTGAATTTAGAGGAGGAATTATACAGGAGGAAACCAAAAAGTCATTGAGAAGGCAAGAAAGAAGAAAAAGGTCAAAATGTGTTAGAAGAGACACTGAAACTTGCTGTCTAGCATAGAGACGCTAAAGCAAATGGAAGAAATGAGAGGTACAACAGCTGAACAGAAAATTTCAAAGATCATCTCAAGAGGATAAAGCCAAATATTACAACAAAATGTTCAAAGATCTGGAGTTAGAAAACCAAAAATAAAAAACATGCTCAGAATTTCTCAAGGTGAGGGAATTGAAGAAAAAAATTCAAGCCTCAACTTTCAATACTGAAGTATTCTCTTGGCAAATTATTAAATGATGCAGAAAGCATCCAAAAGTTTATGTAGGTTGTGCTTTTCTAAAAATGTATTTATCTCATCTAGGTTTTCAAATTTATTGGAGTATAACTCTTCATAATATTCTGTTATTATCCTTTTTGTTTTAATTGGCTCCATTGTGACATCATCCATGTGGTTTCTTACGTGTGTTATTTGCGTCTTCTCCCTCTTTTCTTTTGCTATGTTTGCCAATGATTTGTCGATTTTAATAATTCTTGTAAAGAATCAATTTCTTGTCCTGTTGATTCTTTCTATAATTTTTCTGGTTTCTATCTCATTAATTTCTGTTCTGATGTTTATTATTTCCTTTCTTCTGTTGACTGTAGGCTTACTTTTGCTGATCTGTTTCTTGTTGTTGGAGATGTTGCATTAATGTGTTGATTTTGGTTTTTTCTTCTTTTTTGGATGTGTGCATTTATTGCAATACCACTGTCCTCTCAGCACTGCTTTTGTCATGTCCCAAAATTTATGGTATGTTGTGCTTTCATTCTCATTTGTTTCTAGGAACTTTGTGAATTCATGTTTTATATCTTCTACTACCTAGTCGCTTTTCAGCA
>NW_006408520.1:36495561-36514313 GCF_000296735.1 Chrysochloris asiatica | reverse complement strand
AGACAGCATATTGAAGGATCTTGCTTTCTTATCCATTCTGCCAGTCTCCATCTCTTAACTGGTGCATTTAATCTATTTACAATCAGTGTAATTATTGATAGGTATGGATTAATTGCTGTCATTATGTATGTCTTCCTGTGGTTCTGCTAGTTTCTTTGTTCTGCATGTCTTCCTGTGCTGAGTTCATGTATTTGGAGTTCTTTCTTGTGGTGTCTTCATAATTTTAATGTTTCCATGTTCTTGTATAATATTAATTCTTTGAGTTTAACTTGTATTCTATTAACTTTTCCCTCCATTTAAGACAGTCTATTTTACCTTGTAATCTACTTGACATTCTTACCACCTGTATCTCTGTTCTTATGTGTTTACCTTCTCTCACATTGTAATTGTTTTGATCATAGACTGAGCCTCACCCACCCCCACCCCCCAGATCCTCTGAATTTGTTCTTATAGTTTTGTTCTGTTCTTGACTCTTCCATTTGTCAATTGAGTTCTGAGTAGTGCTGTCACTTATGTTAATCTCTGGTTGTTGTCTGTTCTTGGTCCACAGACTCCTTTTAGGATGTTTTGTAGCACAGGGTTGGCTTTGGCATAAACCCTTAGCTTCTGTTTATCCTGGAATGTTTTCATTACACATTCATATTTGATTGATAGCTTTGCTGGGTAGACGATTCTTGGTTGGCAGTGTTTTTTTCTTTCAACGTTTTTTATATGTCTCCCCATTGCCTTTTTGCCTGCATGGTTTCTGCTGACTGATCCAAGCTTGGCTTTGTATTTAACTGACTTGCTTGGCTTTGTATTTAACGGTTCTCTTTTCACCAGTTGCTTTCAGGATTCTCTCCTTATCTTTGATTTTAGAGCTTGATTATGATATGTCTTGGTGATTTTCATTTGGGGCCTACCCTTCTTGGGGTTTGTTTAGCTTGTTGAATACTTATCTTTTTGCTTTTCAGGATATTACGGAAATTTTCTTCCAGCAGCTCTTCAACTATCTCCTCTGTGGACTTGTGTTATTCTTCCTGTTACAGAATGCCAATAATTCTTAAAGTTATTCCTCTTCATGTTATACAACATGAATCTTAGCCCTTCTTCAGATTTTTGAAAATTATTTCTGCTTGCTCTTCTGTCTTGGTAGTATTCAGTTATTTGTCTTCCAGATCACTAATTCTGGCTTCCATCTCTTCAATTCTACTCATTTGCCTTTTCAGTGTATTGTCCATTTCTGATATTAATTGTTTGGAACTCTTTTTGTAGGTTTTGAATTGTTTCCAATACTGTATCTTATTTGATTGCTCCTGTAGTGCTTTCCTGACTTCTTCCTTATTTTTCTCAACTACTTTTTAAAGTGTTTTGATACATTTCATGATCATATTTCTGAATTCCTTCTCAGACATTTCCAAAGCATGTCCTTCTTCCAATATGGAGTGTATGTCTACCTCCAGATCATTTGTCTCAGTCATTTTATCTAGTTTCTGGACATGTCCAGAGATGGTCATCTCTTTCTTTGGCATATTCAGTGGTTAGTTGTGACTTTAATACTTAGATGAATATATGATGATATTTTGTTATGCTTTCGGATTGTCTCCAGGTAGGTATGATCAGGAGATGGGTTTCCCTTTTTAATCTTCTTATTACTCAACTCAAAGTAACTATTTCAGGTGTTGGCTGCCTACCTGGTGTATGGCAGCTAGTATTGGTTCTTGCCTGGATGGACGGATTTTATAGGGTGTGATTGTAGCTGAGAAATTTCAGTATGCCATTGTTAGTCATTATAATGTAACTCAGGATTTAATTTTTGGCCTGTTTCCTTTTTAGCCTTTGTCGCTCCCACTCCACAACCCGTGTTTAGGCCTTTTTCCTAGTGATAAACTGTTCAGGGACGGCTGTGGCCATTTTGTGCTGCCATTTGGTTTTAAGCAGGGCCTTTCCCTTTAAATTCTAAGCAGATCTGTGTGCATGCATAGTAGAACCCTCCGGGATGTGGGGAGTGTCCACTCACTCAAGCACCCCTTCTAATCACCAGAATGGAGGTGTGCAGACAGCATGAGACCAATAAACAGATACAGAAATAAAAGAATGTCTATACCTTTATCTCCGAGGATTGGTCAGGAGTCAGGTGTCTGTGGCTACTCTGATCCTTCCCCTATTCAGTCTCCAGTGTAATTGCTTCCACCAAGGCCATATTATCCAACTATCAATCTTTTTGGTTTTCAACTTTTTCCTTTCAATTACCAGTAATTATTATGCACCTTAATTGCATTTTTGAGCAATTTCAGAGTGAAGTAGTCAGTAACATTCTTCATTTTCTTCTTGACTGTCTATGGTTGCTGGTACATAAATTTGATAATAGAAGTTTAAACTGGTTATCCTTGTAGGCATATAGATATTATTCTTTCATAGACTGGATTTTGTTTCAAGACAGATCTTGAAATGTAGTTTTGATAATGAATGTGATTACTTTCTTCTTCAATTTGTCATTTTCAGCCCAGTAAACCATGGTGTTGTTGGTAAGTGCTCTCTAGTCATTTCTGACTCGTAGTGACACTGTATAGGGTTTCCAAGGAGTTGTTGGAGGGTTTGAACCAGCAACTTTTTAGTTAGCATTCCAGTGCTTATCCTATAGTGCCACACCAGGACTCCAGGTGACTGTTCAATTCAAAATGGTCAATACCTATCCATATCAACTCATTATTATATAACATATCAATCTCTATTGATTTCATTCTATTTTTGATCAGTAAGCCCAGTCTCTTTTTTTATACTTTTAAGTTTTGTTCCACATTTTCTCCCACTCTATATGGGACCTTGTAACAGACAAATTTCTAATTTTTGAAATTCTTTCATTTACCTTGTGCCAGGACTGTGGAAGAAAAATAGATTCAACAGTGGTCAATCATATTTATATAAATCCTTTCTTATCTTCTTTCTTTTCTATTGTTGGCATGTAGGACCCTCATGTAGATTGCAGGTTAACCATAGTCCCTTCAGGTCTAGTTCCTTGCCTACCATTTCTCAAGCAAAAGTCTCCCCTGAGACTATGGTTCTGAACCCCCAGATCCAGTAACTTATTACCTTAAGGTATTTGATAATATTTAAGAAGTTCTCATCATCCCCCCCCCTTTATGTTCCACCACAAAGTCCTGGTGTGGTGCAGGATAAGCAGTAGGCCACTAGGTAGGTTAACCCCACGTTTCATGGTTGAAACCCACCAACCAGTCCTTGGAAATCCTATACAGGCCTGCTATGAATCATAGCTGACTCAATGGGACCAACTCAACTTCACATAACAACAACAACAATGCTTGACCATATCATAGATGTGCTTGTGCAGCAAAGGTATACCTATGTATAGGTATCGTCTTTCAAACCCTTATAGTGGCCATACTCCTACTATCCCTCCCATACCCATTCGGTATGTATATCTGTCCATGTATCTACCCACAGAACATTATTCCAGGGTTGTGTGTATAACGTTATTTATGTCTTTAAGTTTTGCATACTTACCTGGGTTTTTACTACTCTTCATCATTTTTCTTTAAACCTCACCTGAGTTAAAGTTTGTCTATCATCTAGGCAGTGAATTATTTTTCCTTCTCTCCCACCTCTGGCAACCATCAAAGAATGTTTCTTTTATCTTGAAAATCTTTTCTTAAGTTTTCACAATAGTGTTCTCATATAATATGTGTCCTTCTGTGATTGAAAAATTTTGCATAACATAAATGTCTTCCAGGTTCTTTTGTGATTGAGAAATTTCACTCCAGGTGAATAAATGTGCTCCAGGTTCATCCATGTTATGAGGTGTTTCACAGATTCATCATTATTATTCAGTGTTACATAGTATTCCATTGGGTGTATGCACTTTATCCATTCTTTCATTGATGTGTATTTTGTTGTCTCCATCTTTTTGTTATTATGTATAGTACTTCCATGAAGTAAAGTTTTGTCTTTTTTTTAAATTTCCTTTCTCTGGGCAAAAGAGTCAGAAATTCATCCACCCTCACTGGCTCCAAAATGTCTGGGGCCAAGAAAATTTAAAATTTGATGATGTATTTTCCTCTTTTTACAGGATTCTTCTATAGATTATTATTATTTTTTTCTTAATCAAAATACTCACTAGTGGTAACTCTTCTCATCTCATGTGAAAGGGAGCAATTATCCACTTGCCCAGTGGTTAATCTTATGATGCTTGAATATCTTTTTTCCTCTGTTTTTCCAGGTGAATAGAGAAACAGTGTTGTGTTTTTATATATTTGACAACAACCTGCAAGCTTTTAAGACCCTAGGCACTATGCAAAGAACTTAGAAGTAGAACAGAACCACTTAAAACAGTAATAGGCCAATTAACTGGATAATCCATGAAACTCTTACCCTAAACCTCAAATTACAATCCCAAGAGGTGTTTTAATGTACATAAACAGCCTCAGCCACCAATGGTCTGTCAGTGTTGCTATGATTCTGGAAGCTAGGCCATGGGTATTTTAAATGCCAGTAAGGTCACTCACTTTGGACAGGTTAATGATTGGAATCCACCTGGTCCACAGAACAAAGATGTGCCCATCTGCATCTATAACGATTATTGTCATGGAAACTATTGAGCAGTTTCTATGAGTTGGAATCAACCCAACAACCCCCAAACCATTTTTTAAAAAACATTCAATGATAAAAGTTATTCATTTGAATTAGTTGGGAATTTTAGAAAAATAAATATATGCATATTGATTGGAAACTGATTTACTTTGGAAAAATTACTTTCCCCCTCTTTCCTTGCTGTACTCTTTGGAGAGATTCACTGTGCTCAACGCATACTTAAAAGAGTGTGGAGTTATGCTCCATGTTTCTGAGGCAGAAACTGCCTAGATTATTTAGATGCTTCTATAAGGAAGATTTGTCTTTTAACCCTCATTTATTTATTTGATAATTGGTCTACCACTTTCTGGCACTATAAGATGCTCTAGATTCACTTTGTTCTATCCCATTATAGAATTAACCTTTGTCAAAGACTCCTGCTTCCTTTTACTGGAAAGTAATTCTAGAAAGTAAAACTGAATACTAGATGTGCTACTGGGAACAGCAATCCTCAAATGGCAGAGGATGGAAATGTGTGGTGTCATTGAATCAGCTTCAACTCAGCAATCCTGTCTAGGGTTTCTGAGGCTTTAACTCTTTGCAGAGCAAAAAAAAAACTTTATCTTTCTTCCATTGAGAATCTGGTGGTCTTGGCCAGCTGACCTTGTGATTCACAGTCCAGTTCTCATCCTACAGAGCCACCACACTCCTCATGAATACACATATTTCTATATGTAATATGTGTGCTAGTTTCCTAAGGCTAGGTTTACAAAGTATCAAAAACTGTTGTTGTGTTGTTGTTACATGCCGTAGAATCAGTTCCTACTTATAGCGATCCTGTACAAGGTTTTTGAAGTGGGGTTGGTGGGTTTGTACAATCAACCATCTGGTTTACAGTCCAATCAGTGGTTATTCTATAGTACCACACCAAAAATAGGTGGCTTAAAATAACAGAAAGTAATTTTCACACAATTCTGAAGCTAGAATTCTGTAGGCAAGGTGTGTAACCAGGACATGCTCTTTCTGATGACTCTTGGAGAAGATTCTTCCTTTCCTCTTCCTAGCTTCTGGCAAATCCTGGCAATTCTTGGTTTCCCATGGTTTGCAGTGACATTATTCCAATTTCTACCTCCATTTTCACATGACTGTCTTTCTTTCTTTCTTTTTTTTTTTGTTTTGTTTCCTATAAGACGACTACTCATAACGCACAGTCCTAGTGTGGTGCTAAGGGTTAATGAGGCAGACTACAAAGCTGTTTGAACTACAAGGTCGGTGGTTCAAGCTCATCAGCTGCTCCTCAGAAATCCTATACAGGGTCACTATGAGTCGGAACTGACTTGACAGCAGTTAGCAACAACAACAACAACAATATGGCTTCATGTTAACTGCGAATACCTTCAAAAACCCTATTTAAAAGCATAGTGCATTCATAAGTACCAGAGATTAGGATTTCAACAAATATTTTTGTGAAACACTATTTAATCTTTAATACTATCTCTATTAAGCTAAATATGAATTCATATCATATATCTCCAATTTTATTGGCAAAGTGGCAGCATCGATGGGCTGAAGTGTGGCAACAAATTGTGAGGTTGGCTCAGGATCGGGCAGGGTTTCGTTCTGTTGTGCATAGGGTCGCTCTGAGTAGGTACCGACTCCAGGGCACCTAACAACAACAATCCGTTAGAGTTGGGTCATTCTAGCTTCTTTGCCTGGTTTCTGTAACCTCCTAATCTAATAGTGAGAAATTTGGTTCCCACAACATTTATCTATGTTGTTGCTGTTGTCAAGTGCCATCGAGTCGGTTCCGACCCATAGCGACCCTGTATAGGGTTTCCAAGGAACAGCTGGTGAGCCTGAACTGCCGACCTAGCAGTTCAAACGGCTTTGCAGTCTGGCGCATTAACCCACAGCGCCACACCAGGACTACATTTATATATGTAGTGACGTTCAATTCCATTCTCTATGCATAACATAAAGCTTTGAAGGGAAGTGGATTTTATTGACTAGAGTATTGTGCTTAAGTACAATTTCTTCACACTACCTTAGTATTATAAGAGAGTAAGTCAAAAGGTATTGTTGCTAGGGTTTCAGTTCAGACACGCATGGGTTGATTCCAAACAAAACTTGTCTATGCATGCCTCTTGCTATCAGTGCGTGACTACAGAGAAGTTCTCTTGGTAACATACTTGTCTTAGTTTTGTTGGGGTGCCTTCAAACAAACAAACAAAAAGATACAATCAAAGCAAGAGCTTTTGAGGGGATTTACTGGACTAGTTGAATTCAAAACAAGGAGATCAGTCTAGAAGGTTATGGCAACTGGATTTTTGGTTTTTGAGATCACAAAGGGATAATCTTGACAGATATTCTCAAAGGACACAGGACCATCATTGGGACTTATTATGAAGACAATTGCAAACTATGCTTGTAAGAAAAAGACCAGGAAAGTTGCACAGGGGAATTTTTTCACATCACTAGATTATTTGGAATGTTTCTATGAAGAAGCATTAATCCAATAAGGAAGCAAATAATCCAAAAAAGACCTGCTCATTTTTCAAGGATAGCACAGGTTGTTTTACGAGAATTTCATTAAGAAACTACTCCAGGCCATTTTGTCGGAGCCTGCGACCGAGTGGGAGTGGAGTGTAGCTGACATTGTTGCCGACTCTTTCCTCCTCCCCACGGTCCAGTTAGCGGGTTGATTAGGCCATCGGCCCTAAAGCCGAGATTTGTGTCGTATTTAGTTCTGGAGAACGCCTGGCTAACATGAGTCATGTAGAGGAGAACAACTTCGAGGGCAAAGAGTCTCACTCTCAGTCAAAATCTCCAAAGGGAATTCCTGCTCCTGTAAAATCGGAGAGCAGGTCAGGATCTCATAGTCCGTCAAGGGTTTCCAAACACTCTGAATCCCATTCTCGATCAAGATCAAAATCCAGGAGACGATCTTGATGCATATCATACACACCAGAACACCGACATCGAAGGAGCAGAAGTCGAAGGCACTTTCCAATGTCTAACCGCAGAAGACATACAGGAAGCAGAGCAAATCCAGATCCTAACACTTGTCTTGGAGTGTTGGGCCTCAGTTTATACACAAGAGAGAGAGATCTACATGAAATATTTTCTAGATATGGACCACTGAGTGGTGTCAATGTGGTTTATGATCAACGAACTGGATGGTCTCGAGGATTTGCATTTGTTTACTTTGAAAGAATAGATGACTCAAAGGAGACTATGGAAAGAGCAAATGGAATAGAGCTCAATGGCAGAAGAATTTGTGTGGATTATTCTATCACCAAGAGAGCACTTACACCTACACCAGGCGTCTACATGGGCAGACCAACTCTTAGCGGTGGTGGTGGAGGCGGTGGTGGCAGACATCGAGATTCCTACTGTGATAGAGGATATGATCGTGGGTATGACAGATATGAAGACTATGATTACCGCTACAGAAGATCACCTTCTCCTTATTATAGTAGATAAAGATCACGATCAAGATATCGTTCTTACAGCCCAAGACGCTATTGATAAATTGAATGGTTGCAGTTAAGAACATGCCTTGGTTTTTATTTTCCTTTTCTCTTTTTAAATTCTTGATTTCCTCAAGTCTAATCTTGCCTACTCTTTAAAAAAGAATCCCCCCCCCCAAAAAAAAAAGAAGAAAAATATCTTTAATTGTGTTCCTGTTTTCCACTCTTTATTACACCCTCGGAGATGTCTTTGTTATTAAGTAGTTAACCATCTTGAGTCAAAAAAGGATTCCCCAGTGTTATGTTTTGTAAATTATTTTACTTTGCTTTTACAGAAAATTAACTCATAGCAGGAACTTTTTTAAGCACTGAAGAGCAGAGATGTCAGCTTGAGGACTAAGGTGCGCCTGACCTAAGCCATGGTGTTTTCAATAACCTCATATGGATGCGAAAGCTGGACAGTGAATAAGGAAGATCGTAGAAGAATTGATGCCTTTGAGTTGTGGTGTTGGAGGAGAATACTGAAAGTGCCATGGACTGCCAAAAGAACCAATAGATCTGTTTTGGAAGAAGTACAACCAGAGTGCTCCTTGGAGGCCAAGATGGCTAAGCTTCGCCTCTCCTACTTTGGACACATTGTCAGGAGAGAACAGTCGCTGGAGAAGGATGTCATGCTGATAAGGTGGAGGGTCAGAAAAAAAAGAGGAAGATCCCCAACGAGATGGATCAGCCAGGTGACATCATTGATGGACTCAAGTGTGGCAGCGGTAGTGAGGTTGGCCCAGGATCGGACATTGTTTCATTCTGCTGTGCATGGGGTCGCTATGAGTCGGTTCCAACTCGATGGCACCTGACAACAACAGCAATCAAATATGGAAAGAAATTGACTATTTTAAAGCTTCTTGTGTTAGGCATTGTATTAAGAGACTTGCGTTTATGAATGTTTTCTTTTTTTAAACTTTATTTTGGGTTAGATAGTAACATAAAGTAGCTCAGTCGTGTGAAGTTTGTCTGGGGTGGCATGGAGCAGTCGAATAATTGAATGTAGAAAGTTTGAAGCGGTAGAAGAAAACATTTAGTCATTTATTTTAAAGAATGAAGTTGTTGAACACTAAAAATTAAGTCTTTGCTTTTTTAGAGATGAAAAACTTGTGGACATATTGTATTTGAAATACATCTTTAAACCTTACAAAGTTGAATGTGATTTTGTATATGTGTGTCTGTTAAACATATTGAACTTTAAATATTCCCTTAATCAGTAAAGGATAACCCTTATTTATTAACTAGAGCAGTTGTGTGATTTGCTGTTAAATTTTTTGGTATTGGGATAATGGTTAGTGTATAGTCCTTAGAAGGTATGTGTGGGAAAAGTAGTTTCCTTTCAAATAAAAGTTAATCTCTTTGGAAAAAAAAAAAAAAAAGATACTACTCCATTTACCTTACAGTCCTGATCTTGCACCTCCAGGCTTCTTATTACCAAAATTTAAAGAACATTGAAACAGAATATTATTACAGTCTCTCGAGGATTCCAATAACGCCATTTTGATGTGGTGTATATCAAAGAGTGCAGAATTCTTTGGGGGAAAGGTTAGAGAGATGGAAATACCACTTTCAGAAGTTTATAAACATGAGTGGAAGATATGTCAAGAAACAATAGCTTCACAGTTGGGTATTATAGTTTAATAAAGGCTTCTTTGATTTTTGTAGCAATTCTTTTAGATTTATCCTCATACAAATTCAGTGGGGCAAAGGTTAACATGAGTTCTTATGATAGTATATATACTTGTTAGAAAAATGTTTGCTGACCTCCTTTTGAGAGTAATATATATATATATCTTCTCCACTGATTCAGGCTAGGCCACTTACCTTATTTCAACCAAAGTAATGTTATAATTAATTTCAAAAGAGTTGAGTACCGAGTATATGGGTCACCTGTTGTTTCCTTATGCTAACCTGCATCAGAGAATTAAAATGTAATGGAGGTGCAATTTCTTCTCAATTCACCTGTAATGTAAGCAAAAAAATAATCATGTTTGCTGTTTTAAGTCAGTGTAATAATAAGGTTGTTTATTATAGATCAGCAGCCTAATCTATCCTGTAAATAACTGATAAACTTGTTGTGAAGTAGGAGGTGATAATTTCGTATTCCTGTTTTCTTAAAAGCAACTAAGTGACTCATATTATGGATATTGTGTAAGGGTCTCCTGAAGGGTTTTCTTGATAACACTTAATACTGTATCCATGCTAAAAGAATAAAAACACCTAATTCAGTCAGAACATGTGAATCTTGACTACAATTAATTAATCCTATTATGCCCACATCTCAGGCTGGGTTCTTTAGAGAAGCAAAACCAGAGCAACTCATATAAGTATATAGGAAAAGAGCAGTTTATATCATCGCAATGGCTCACTGTTGTAGAGATAGGAAAATCCCAAGTACAGGTCAGCTGAGCCAAGATTTGCAAGTGGGTCCAATAGTGCCCAGTCCTGGCCAGGTGAATTAAGATTGTCAGGCAGGCCTGGAAGACAGGAATTCCAAGTTCAGGCACAGAACACGAGCAGAGTGCTGGAGCAGGGGTGCAGCTGAGTGGCAGGTGACTAAGGCCTTAGTGGGTATACTGCCGAACCGGTGGTGCAGAGAACAGGAGCCAGGGCAACAAGAACAGGCATTTCGGGCCCTCTGGTGGGTGTCTGATTTTCCAGGTACACTCAGCTTGCAGATTGAATAGGGAAACACACAATAGAGCAGTACACTGGCTCAGGTTCAAAGAACCAGAGTTTGGAGGACAACCCAATGCAAGATCCAAATCAAGTAGGAAACAGAGAGAGACTTTCTTGCATGTCCAGAAGAAATGTTCCCAATACGTGGGACACAGTGTTGTTTTCTGCTGCTCACAGATGGGGCACTCAGCAGTGACTGTAACCAAATCAGCTTTGGTGAGTGGATGTACATGCTGCTGAGTCCATCCATAGACTCCATCTCTGCCACCATGGCCACTTTGTTCATGAGTCCATTGGGCAATGACAGCAGTGGCTGGAGAAGGAACATGATTACTGTCTATTTGGTTGTTAAAATCCTCCTCTGCTGAGATGACTCTTTGGTGCTCATTCATATGAGACACGAATATCATAACTTTTTTGGCCTATTAAGAGAGGTCTAGCCATAAAATTTGTGTCCACACCTTATTGTCATCAACTTTTACATTTTCCTTCCAAGACCCTTACCATTCAGTGAAAACATTGGCCACAGCCCATGAATCAGTATAAATTGCACTTTTATTTCTTTTTCCAAGCAAAATTAACAACCAGGTGCACTGCTTGAAGTTTGGCCCATCAGGACTATTTCTCTTCACCTTCAGGGTAGTCTCAGAAAAGGCTTGAAGTGCAGCTGTTGTCTACTCCCAAGTGGTGCCTGAATATCATGTAGAACTATCTGTAAGCCAAGCACGAGATTTCTAGTCCTCAGTCAGCTCTTCATAAGGAACTCCCTATGAGGTCATACGTGTAACCTGGAAGAGAAAAAGTAATGTGACAGGAGTGGAGACCTTGGGCATTTGGGCCAATTCCTCATGCAACTCACTCATGCTTTCAGGCCTAGCTCTAGCCTGGTCTCATAGATACCACATATTCCACTTAATAATGGAGTGCTGCTGTGCACATCCAACTTTATGACTCTGTGGATCAGACAACACCCAGTTCATGATGCGTAGCTCTGGTCACATGGTGACTTCAGGGGCCATGGTTAGGCATTCAATCTCTACTAAGGTCGAGTAACAAGCCAAAAGCTGTATCTCAAAAGAGTGTGAGTTATCTGTAGAGGATGGTAGGGCTTTGCTCCAAATGTTAAGGGTCTGTGCTGTAATCCACCAATAGAGGCCTGCCAAAGACTCCAAACTGCATCTCAATCTGACACTGACACTTCAAGCACTGTTAGAAATGCTGGATCATATGGTTCAAGTGGCAGAGCGGCCTGCACAACCTCTTGCTGAGCTTTCTATTATTGTGGGCCCTACTCAAAATTAGCAGATTTTTGAGTCACTTCATAAATATGCCTGTGTAGCACACCCAAATAAGGAATCTGTTTCCTCCAAAATCCAGAAAGGTCTATCAGGCATTGTACCTCTTTTTTAAATGTGGGATGAGCCAAATGAAATAACTTATCCTTCACTTTAATAGGAATATCTCTGCATGCTCCACACCAATGAATCCCTAGAAATTTCTGATGTGAGAGGTGCCTGAAGCTTTGTTGGGCTAATTTCCCACCCTCTCGCACCCAGTATTATTTACTGTATTATCAGTAAATCTATAGTCATTGATACTTACTTCTTCCTCACTGGGATCAATAAGCATAATGTCATCAATGTAATGAACCCTTGTGATATCTTGGGACAGAGAAAGACAATCAAGGTCCCTGTAGATTAAATTATGACATAGAGTTACAGAGATGAAGTACCCATGAGGTAGGACTATGGAAGTGTACTTGGCCTTGTCAGCTGAAGGCAAACTGCTTCTGGTGATCCTTAAAAACTGGAATTGAGAAAAAGGCATTGGTCAGATCAAATTCTGCATGCCAGATACCAGGAGATTTGCTCAAACAAAGAAACAACATCTGGAGCAGCAGCAGAAATTGTGTTTACCACCTGGTTAAGCTTATACCAGTGCTGTTTGCCAAGGTCCATCTGTTTTTTGCACAGGTAAGCTAGGCAAATTAAATGGAAATATGGTGGGAATTACCACACCTGCATCCTTCAAGTCCTTGATTGTAGCACTAGTCTCTGAAAACTCTCTAGGAATGTGACATTGCTATTGGTACACCGTCTTGCTAGGTAAAGGTAGTTCTAATGGTTCCCACTTGGCTTTTCAAACCATAATGTCCCATATTCCATATTTAAAGGATCCCATATGTGGGTTCTGCAAGTTTCTGATTATGTCTATTCTGATTATGCATATTGGAACTGGGAAAATCAGTGAGACAGACCTGAGCGAAGACCCATTGATAACTTGACCTTGAAATGCCCCCACCCTGACTGGTGGGTTACAGTGATGTTTTGGGTCTTCTGGAACAATTGTCAATTCAGAACCAGTGTCCACTAATCCCCCAAAATTCTTAAAGCTTTTCCTCCAATGAACAGTCACCCTTGTAAAAGGATGTAGATCCCTTTGTGAAAGACTGGATGAAAAACTCACAGCTGACAGTAAACTGGCTCAAGTCTGAGAACTGATTGACAGGCCATGACTCTCTATTCTGCCAATCCAAATTAGACTGCTGTTCATTTGGCCCAGAGTTCTTTGTCTTGTACAAATCCAGTAAATACCTGATAAATTTTCCCATCTATTTCACTCCTAGGGACATCCTGCTAATTAGCCAATGACGTAAGTCCACCTGAATCAGACTATTCCAATCACTGTTTTGATTCTGCTCTCCATTATGGTAACCACACCCACATTGTCTTTGTTGATTAAATTGTTGCCACTTGGCTACTACCACCTTCCAGTCCTATTATGGCTAGGTGTCTTAATCAATTAGGACAGTTCCTACTGTCTAATCTGGTTTACATAATATAGCAATCATAGTCTTTGGATACTTTCCTCTATGGAATATTAAGACAGGTCTGGTACTTCAACTTGATGTATTGTAGACCACCGTGTAGTCCATGCTTTAGTGAACCAACCAGTAAACTACTAGATGACTTCTAAGCTCCTGAGGTGAAACACTGAGTAAAGAATATGTCCTTAGTGGGCCCATTCAACAAACTCAGACGACTGACCCTATATTCTTTGTACCATTATCCCACAGACTTAATAGTCATTCCCACACAGTTCACCTATTTTCTGTTTATACATATTAGAAAATCAAGCAGTTCTTTTGGAGTGCAGTATATTTTTTCCTATGTCACAAATATTAATTCACCCTTTGAGGCTCAAGAGGACTTATGTACAGTTATAGGTCTTTTTTGTTGTTGTTGTTATGTGCCATTGACTCAATTCTGACCTATATTGTTGTTGTTAGGTGCCATTGAGTAGGTACTGACTCATAGCAACCTTATACACAGCAGAAGGAAACACTGACTAGTCTTGGGACAGCCTCACAATTGTTGCCACACTTGAGCCCATTTATGTTGCCATTTTTCCTATCCATCTCACTAGGGGTCTTCCTCTTTTCCTCTGACCCTCCACCTTACCAAACATGATATCTTTCTCCAGTGATTGGTCCCTCCTGATAATATGTCTGAAGTATGAGAGATGAAGTTTGGTCATCCTGGTTTCCAAGGATCACTTTGGCTACACTTCTTCCAACACGTATCTGTTGGTTATTTTGGCAGACCATGATACTTTCAATATTCTCCTCCAAAACCATAACTCAAATGCATCAATTCTTCTAGGGTCTTCCTTATTCACTGTCCAACTTTCACATGCATATGAGGTTATTGAAAATACCATGGCTTTGGTTAGGCACACCTTAATACTCAAGCTGACATCTTCGCTCTTCAACACTTTTAAAAGGTCTTGTGCATCAGATTTACCTAATGCAATACATCATTCAATTTCTTGACTGCTGCTTTCGTGAGTGTTGATAGTTGATCCAAGAAGAATGAAGTCTTACCTGACTTCAATGGCTGGATGACCAGAGCTCAAGTATAAGAAGAAAGAAGAGGAACAAAAGAGTAATCTGATACAATTTGATGAATTTGACCTACACCTATAGATGCAGTAGCTCAAAAGATGGAACTAATCTTTACAGAGAAGATCATTCCCACCCCCTCAATATACATGCTAGACAGGGATGGGCAACTTGGACATTGACTACCCAAAATAGCCGGGGGTGGGGGTGGGGGTGGAGAGAGAGGGCTATAAAGGGAAGAAGTGATTGGCTTACAAGCTTTCAAGAGGGAGTCTAGATCCAGAGGGCATGGAGGAAGGTAGAATCTCCACTGACTAGTATCAAATCTGTCTGGCAGAACTGATGAAAGGAGATGGGGATAGCATGCATGTGGTACAATAGTGAATAATTAATAGCAGGACTGACTGTGAGGGCTAGAAATGTAAAGGTAGACATTTTGTAGCTAAAGGAAGGAAGTGGTTGACTTTGCAGGCCAGGAACAGAGACCCCTGGGACTATCAAGGGAGAAGAGTGGAGTGCAGGACCCTACCCAGAGAAGCAGTGATGCCAGAGATGGAGGAAGAGACAATGACATGGAGAGGTGGAGTGGCTGGGGACTTTAGACCCAGAGAGGGACAGGGTCTGTGTGCTTATGACCAGAAGGCATACCCTTTGGTTGGTTGATGATGAATGGAGGGGATTGTAACCATGGCAATGTAATGATATATGATAGAATGAATGTAAAGCTAATGTTCTCCATTGTAAACTATCACATAATTCATAATAAAACAGTTAAAAAGAAAAAACAAAGAATGAAGTCTTTTCTCCGTTGACAAGAATGTTGTTTACTGGTCCACTGGTGAGGATTTTTGTTTTCTTTACATTGAAATTCAATCCATACCAAAGGCTGTGGTCTTTGATCTACATCAGTATTTTAAGTTCTCTTCTCTTTCAGCAAGCAAGGTTGTATCATCTGCATATTGCAGGTTGTTAATGAGTCTTCTTCCAATCCTGATGACATGTTTTTCTTCATATAGTCAGCCTCTCAGATTATTTGCTCAGCATACAGGTTGAATAAATATGGTGAAAGCATACAACCCCGTGGCACACCTGTTTTGATTTTAAACAGTCAGTGTTCACATGTTCTGTTAGAACAACTGCTTCTTGGTCCATGTACAGATTCCTCATGAGCACAGTTAAGTGTTCCAGAATACTCATACTTTGCAGTGTTGTCCATAGCTTGTCATGATCCACACAATCAAGAGCCTCTGTGTAGTCAATAAAGCACAGGTAAGCATCTTTCTGGTATTCTCTGCTTTCAGCCAAGATCCATCTGATGTCATCAATGATATCCCTCACTCCACATCCTCTTCTGAATCCAGTTTGAACCTCTAGAAATTCTCTGTCAATGTATTCTTGCAGCTGTTTCTGTATTAACTTTAGTAAAGCTTTCCTTGCATGGGATATCAAAGATATTGTCTGACGATTTCCGCATTCCATCACCTCTCTTGGGAATGGGCACCATGATCAAATTTTGTGAAACCAGTGATTTGTTCATTTCAAATACCTTCTTTAGAGAACATAAGAGACAATTATACACATGGACCTTACCATATGTAATACACAGAAAGCAAACTGACTACATCTGTGGAAAGAGACGGTGGAAAAGTTCCATATCATCACAGTCAAAACAAGGCCAGGGGCTGATTGTGGAACAGACCATCAATTGCTTGTATGCAAATTCAGACTGAAGCAGCAATAAATGAAAAAAGTCCACAAGAGCCAAAATATGACCCTGAATATATTCCACCTGAATTTAGAGATCATCTAAAGAATAGATTTGATACATTAAACACTGAAGACCGAAGACCAGAAGAGTTGTGGGATGATATCAAGAACATCATACAGGAAGAAAGCAAAAAAGTCATTAAGAAGACAAGAAAAAAGGAAAAGATTAAAATGGATGTCATGAGAGACACTGAAACTTGCTCTCCAGTTAAGAGATGCTAAAACAAATGTAAGAAATGAGGAGGTCCAAGAGATGAACAGAAAATTTCAAATTTCAGCTTGAGAAGACAAAGTCAAATATCACAGCGAAATGTGCCAAGATCTGGAGTCAGAAAACTAAAAAGGAAGAACATGCTCAGCATTTCTCAATTGGAGGAAATGAAGAAAAAATTCAATCCTCAACTTTCATTACTGAAGGATTCTCTGGGCAAATTATTGAATGATGCAGAAAGCATCAAGAGAAGATGAAAGAAATACACAGAGTAACTGTACCAAAAGGAAATGGTTAATGTTCAACCATTTCAAGAGGTAGCATATGATCAAGAGCCAATGATACTGAAGGAGGAAGTCCAAGGTGCATTGAAGGAATTGGCAAGGAACAAGGCACCAGGAATAGATGGAATAAAAATTGAAATCTTTTAAGAAAGTGAGGCGGCACTGGAGGCACTCACTCATCTATGCCAAGAAATTTGGAAGACAACTATCTGGCCAACTGATTGAAGAGATCCATATTTGTGTCCATTACAAAAAGAAGTGACCCAATGGAATGCGGAAATCATCTGACAATATCTTTCATATTCCATGCAAGTGAAGTTTTACTAAAGGTAATACAGAAACGGTTGCAAGCATACATTGACAGAGAACTTCCAGAGGTTCAAGCCAGATTCAGAAGAGGATGTAGAATGTGGAATATCATTGGTGATGTCTGATGGATCATGGCTGAAAGCAGAGAATTCCAGAATTATGTTTACATGTGCTTTATTGACTAAGCAAAGGCTTTCGACTGTGTGGATTATGACAAGTTATGGACAACATTGCAAACAAAGTATGAGTATTCTGGATCACTTAATTGTTCTCATGAGGAATCTGTACATGGGCCAAGAGGCAGTTTTATAAACAGAACATGGGAACTCTAAATGATTTAAAATTAAGAAAGGTGACCTATAGAGACCCTGTATAGGGTTTCCTAAGAGTGGCTCGTGAACTTGAATCACTGACCTTGTGATTAAGACCAACTTTCCAATCCAGTGCATTAACCTATAATGCCACAACAGAACACCAGTTATAAGTGTAGACGATTCCTAGGAATGTTCAGTAATGTCTTGCAAAACATTTGCCTTAGGTGATGCCTCAGGCACCCTCTCAGTAGGCACAGTTGAGTTAATCTCATCAAGAGTGGACAAAGGAGATGTTTTTATTTATAATGGAGTAATCTTTTCAATTGGGAGAAGCGGATCTGTTGGCCACAGTGATTCTTTGGGATCGACAATCTCTGTGTCTCCAGGTACCTGTATATCTTCCAAAAGGTCCCTATCCCAAGATTCAAGATCCCATTTCTTCCTAATCAATGCCTTCACTTTAGCATTAGACACCATTCCACATGGTAGTTGAACCAGCATTGTAATTCATCCATTCTTACAATAAGATTTTGGATTTAGGTTTGGGCAAGAGCTCTCTGGTAGCGTAGTGATTACAAATCGGTCAGCAGCTCAAAACTACCAGCTGTTCCGTGAGAGAAAGATGAGGCTTTCTGCTCCTGTAAAGATTGGCAGCCTCGGAAACCCTGTGCAGGATCACTAGGAGTTGGAACCAACTCCATGGTACTTAACAACAACGACTATAGGAGAGTAAGCTTTTCTTTTAGGGCACAAGAGGAAGCTTAGAGGTCTTTTATGTGGGTGTTTGAGCCATGACTTTAACCCTGAGTGCTTCTCTTTCTTTTACCAACTTTGTCTATTGTAAGCAGGGCCAACCAACAAGCTTCTCTGTAATTCTCATCCTGACAAAATTGTAGATAACTAACATACACACAGTCACTCAGAGTCTTACTTCTTCCCAGTACACGATCAGCTGGTGGTGATATTTTGCTTATCAATGTTGCCACGTCATGCCATGGATTAGCAGCACCTTCACTCTCTTAAATAGTCCAGGCAGAATTATCAGTTCCTTTAAATTTAGTTAGACTTGAAAATCAATTGTAAAAACTCATTCTTGTGTTCTTGTGATACTGTTTCTCTAGAACCACTCTTGGTACCAAATGTCTTATACTGAGTTCTCTAGAGAAGCAAAACCAGTGTAACACACACACACACACACACACACACACA
>NW_006408520.1:36493307-36495266 GCF_000296735.1 Chrysochloris asiatica | reverse complement strand
TCCAGCTACTGGTCCCTCCTGACAATATGTCCAAAGTGTGAGAGACAAAGTTTAGCCATCCTGGCCTCCAAGGAGCACTCTGGCTACAATTCTTCCAACACAGATCTATTTGTTCTTTTGGCAGCCCATGGCACTTTCAATATTTTCCTAAAACACCATAACTCAAAAGCATCAATCATCTATGGTTTTCCTTATTCACTGTCCAGCTTTCACATGCATATGACAGTATGTTTCCATATATCTCTTCTTTCCCTGAACACTATTAATAAGGTTTTTCTTTTGTGGTACATATTAATAAACTTAAATGGATTATTAACTGTAGTTCATACTTTACAATAGAGTTCGAGTTCTATAGCACAATGGATTTTGACAGATGCGTAGTGTCATATGCACATCATTTTCCAGAATAGCTTTACTGCTAAAAATGAACTTTGTTCCATTTATGCATCTCTTTCCAAATTTTCTCTGTGTCACTGTTAAATATGGATCTTTTTACTTTGCTATAGTCATACCGCTACAACCCGTCTGTCAGCTTATTAAACTGTGATGGCTTGCATGTTGCTCTGGTGCTGGAAGTTATACTTGTTGTTGTTGTAATGTGCCATGGAGTCGGTTCCGACTCATGGCGACCCTGTACAGTGTTTCCAAGGCTGTAAATCTTTATGGGAGCAGAACGCCTCATCTTTCTCCCACAGATATTATAAATACCAGCAGGGATACCCATGATGAGCAATTTCAACAGAACTTCAAGACTAAGACAGAGTAGGAAGATGTCCTCAAGCTGACATCTTTGCTCTTTAACACTCTAAAGAGATCTTGTGCAGCATATTTGCCTAGTGAAAGCATCTTTTGATTTCTTGACTTCTGTTTCCATGAATGTTGATGGTTATTGATCTGAGAAAAATTGAGTCTTTGACACATTCAATATTTTCCACATTTATATGAATGTTGTTTATTGGTTTAATGGTAAGGATTTTTGTTTCCTTTTTATTGAGATGCAATCCATGCCAAAGGCTGTGCTGTTTGATCTTCATCAATACATATTTCAAGTCCTCTTTACATTCAGCAAGCATGGTTGTATCATCTGTATATCGCAGGTTGTTAATGTGTCTGCCTCCAATCCTGATGACATGTTTTTCCTCATATAATCCAATTTCTAAAATTATTTGCTCACAATAAATATTGAATAAATATGGTGAAAGAATATAATCCTGGCACACACCTTTCCTAATTTTAAATCATTTGATGTTCCCTTGTTCTGTTGGAACAACTGCCTCTTGGTTTATGCACAGGTTACTCATGAGCACAATTAAGTGTCCCACAACTCGTTTTCCACAACGTTGTCCATAGTCACGATCCACACAATCCAAAGCCTTTGCATAGTCAATTAAGGACAGATAAACATCTTTCTGTATTCTCTGCTTTCAACATTAGCAATGATATTCTACATCTGCTTCTGAAACCAGCTTGAACCTCTAGAATTGCTTTCAGTGTATGGTTGCACCTGTTTTTAAATTATCTTTAGCAAAATTTTGCTTGCATGGGATATTAGTGAAATTCCATTGGGTCACCTCTATTTGGAAATGTATGGCTGACTGACTGGAAGAGATCTGTGTTTGTGCCCATTCCAAAGAGAGGTGACCCAATGGAATGACGAAATCATTGGACAATCTCTTTGATATCTCAAGCTCGTAAAGTTTTGCTAAAGGTAATATAGAAAGGCTACAATCATACATTGACAGAGAACTTCCAGAGGTTCAAGCTGGATTCAGAAGAGGTGTGGAACAAGAGATATCATTGCTGATGTCTTGTGGATCTTGGCTGAAAGCAGACAATATCAGAAAGATGTTTACCTATGCTTTATTGACTGCGCAAAGGCTTTCGATTATGTGGATCATGACAAGTTATGGACAGCATTGCAAAGTATGAGTATTCCAGAACACTTAATTGTACTTCTGA
>NW_006408520.1:36490363-36492272 GCF_000296735.1 Chrysochloris asiatica | reverse complement strand
TTTGGAATGGGCCCAAATATTGATCTCTTCCAGTCAGTTGGCCAGATAGTTGTCTTCCAAATTTCTTGGCATAGATAAGTGAGTGCCTCCAGTGCTATGTCAGTTTGTTAAATGATTTCAGTGTGTATCCCATCAATTCACAGAGCCTTGTTCTTTGCCTTCAATGCACTTTCAATATCTTCCTTCAGTTTTATTTGCTCTTGATCATATGCTAGCTTTTTAATGGTTTTGCACTGGCCATTTCTTTTTGGTACAGTGACTCTGTGTATTCCTTCCATCTTCTTTTGATGTCTTCTGCATCATTTAATGTTTTGCTTATAGAATCCTTCAATATTTCAAGTCGAGGTTTGAATTTTTTCTTCAGTTCCCTCAGCTTGAGGAATGCTAGCAGTGTTCTTCCCTTTTGGTTTTGTAACTCCAGGTTTTTGCACATTTCTTTATAATATTTGACTTTGTCTTCTTGAGCTTCCTTTTGAAATTGTCTATTCAGCTGTTTTACCTTCTCATTTCTTCCACTTGGTTTAGCATCTCTATGCTGGAAAGCATGTTTTAGAGTCCCTTCTGACATCCATTTTGGTCTCTTCCTTTTTTCTTGTCTTATTAATGAACTTTTGCTTTCTTCCTGAATGATGTTCTTGATGTCATCACACAACGCTTCTGGTCTTCAGTCTTTAATATCTAATGCATCAAATTTGTTCTTCAGACAATCTCTAAAATATGTTCAAGTCCATATTTGGTTTCCCTGTGCTTGTGTTAATTTTCTTCACATTTAGCTTGAACTTGTAGATGAATAATTGATGGTCTATTCCACAATCTGCCTGGGCCTTGTTTTGACTAATGATAAGGAGCTTTCCACCATCTTTTTACACAAATTTACACAAGTTTATTTCTGCATTTTCTATATGGTTAGGTCCATGTGTAGTCATCTTTTATTCTATTTAAAAAATGAATTTGCAATGAAGAAATTATTGGTCATGTAAATTTCTATCATGCAATCTCCAGCATCATCCTTTCTCTTTGTTTCCAACCTTTGCATTCTAATTGCCAGTACTTATCAATGCATCTTGATTGCACATTAGATCAATTTTAGACTGAAAAAATTAGAAATTTTCAATTTTATCTTCACTGGATTTATTCATTGATGTACAAATTTGAATAATAGTATTATTAACTAGTATTCCTTGTAGGCATATGGATATTATCCTATCACAGACAGCGTTACTTCAAGACAGATCTTGATAAGTTCTTTTTGAAGATGAATGTAATGACATTCCTCTTCAATTTGTCATTCCCTGCATAGTGAACCATGTGGTTTTCAGATTCAAAATGGCCAATACCAGTCCATTTCAGCTCAATAATGCCTAGGATATCGATGTTTATGCATTACGTTTTTTTTTTTTTAATGTTGTATTGTGAATTATTTAATTGTTTACATGGGAGAATATTAGTTTTACATTCATTCCATTGTATATCATTTCACAGCCATGGTTACAATCCCCTCCAAGCATCATCAACCAACCACAGGGTATTCCCTGCATGTCTGCCGTCCCCACCCCCACCCCCACCCCCGGTCATCAGCACACAGCCCCTCTCCCTCTCTGGGTCTGAAGTCCCAGCTGCTCCATCTCTCCATGCAATCTTCTTTGCCTCTATCTCTGGTGTCACTGCTTCCCTAGGTAGGGCCCCCCTCTCTGCTCTTCTCCCTTGATAGTCCCAGACACCTCCGCTCCTAGACTGCAAAATTAATCACTGCCCTCCTTGCTACAAAACATCTACCTTTACATTTCCAACCCTCACTATCAGTACTGTTAACAATTATTCACTGTTTTATCACAAGAGACCTATCCACATTTCCTTTCATCAGCCCTGCCTAGACAGATTGGATACTACTCACTGGAGATTCTACCTT
>NW_006408520.1:36488412-36489454 GCF_000296735.1 Chrysochloris asiatica | reverse complement strand
TATTCCAATCAGTTATAGGCAGAAGACGGACTTACAAGCTTTCTATGGTAATATTTCTGGCTATTCCTTTCTCTCCCCCTCCAGTGTCTATTTTATAATTTTATGCCAGGGAAACCAAGATTCATAAGACAGCCAAGCATCTTAACATTGTTGTTGTTATGTGTCATGGAGTCGGTTTCGACTCACAGTGACCCATAAAGGGTTTCCGAGGCTGTAAATCTTTACGGAAGCAGAAAGCCCCATCTTTCTCCCACAGAACAGCTTGTAGTTTCGAACTGCTGACCTTGCTGCTGGCAGCTCAATTCGTAACCCATTCCAAACATGTCTCAATCCCTGTATCCCAGAGCCCTGTTGATCCAAGGTTATGCATACATTATTATTTACCTGTGTCCCACTTAGCCCATGCAAACCTGCATAATTGTTCTCCTTCCACTTTGTTCTTCCATTCCCCTCCCCCTTCTTGTATACTGCCCCCCTCTCTAGAAATCAAACTATCTTGTGTCTACTGTGTGCTCCACTTTCCCCTCCCTCGCCTCACCCTGCCCCCCATCCCAGTAGCCAGTAAAGAATTCTGCCCCTTCCTTTAGTATGGGTTCTTTTTCTTAGTCTTTTACAGTAGTGGTCCTATGCAGTATTTCTTCTTTTGTCACAAACTAATTTCACTCAGCATAATGTCTTCAAGCTTCATCCATGTTATGCAGTGGCTTGCAGCCTCCTTGTTATTCTTCAAGGTAGCATAATATTCCATTGTATGTATGCACCACAGTTTGTTTATCCATTCTTCAGTTGATGGGCACTTTGGCTGCCTCCACCTTTTTGCTATTGTAAATATGCTGCTGTGAACATTGGTGTGCATATATCTCCTCGTGTTATGGCACGTATTTCTTGTGGGTAAATACCAAGTAGAAGAATTGCTGGATCATAAGGTATTTCTATTTCCAACCTTCTGAGGAAGTGCCATATTGCTTTCCAGAGAGGTTGGACCATTTTGCAGTCCCACCAGCAATGCAGGAGCGTCCCAGTCTCTTCAAACCCCACCAAC
>NW_006408520.1:36464846-36486117 GCF_000296735.1 Chrysochloris asiatica | reverse complement strand
ATTGTTGTAGATGCTGTCTTAATGTGTTAATTTTGGTTCTTTCTTCTTTTTGGATGTGTGCGTTTTTGCAATAAATTGTTCTCTTAGCACCGGTTTTCCCATTTCCCAAAGATTTTGGTATGTTGTGTTTTTGTTCTCATTTGTTTCTAGGAAATTTGTGAATTCATGTTTAATTTCTTCTACTACCCAGTTGCTTTTCAGCAGGGTATTATTCAGTTTCCATGTATTTGACTTGATATCCTTGGTCTTCCTATTGTTGATTTCTAATTTGATAGCATTGTGGTCTGAGAAGATGCTTTGTAGGTATTTTGAGATTTGTAAATTTATGAAGATTTGTTTTGTGTCCTAGGACAAAGTCTATTCTAGAGAATGTTCCATGTGCACTGGAAATGAATGTGTATTGTGCTGTTGTTGGGTTGAATGCTCTGTACATGTCTATGAGGTACAGTTGGCTGATTGTGTTATTTAGTTCTTATGTGTCTTTCTCAAGTTTCTTTCTGGTTGTTCTATCCATTTTTGAAAGTGGTATATTAAAATCACCCACTATTATTGTAGATTCATCTATTTCTTTCTTCAAATATATTAGAGTTTGCTTTATATATTTTGGAGCTCTTTTATTGGGAGCATAAGTATTTATTATGGTTATGTTATCCTATTCAATTGTCCCTTTAATCACAAGATAATGTCCATCTTTATCTATTATGCTGGTTTTTGCCTTAAAGTTTATATTATCAGAGATTAGTACTACCTCTCTTGTTCTTTTTTTTTAAATTGCAATTAGCTTAGTATAATTTTTTTCCATCCTTTGACTTTTAATCTGTTTTTGTCTGTGTGTATGAGATGTGTCTCTTGCAGACAGTATATTGAATAAAAGATTATGTTTTCTTATCTATTCTGTCACCCTCCATCTCTTAACAGGTGCATTTAATCCATTTAAATTCAGTGTCATTATCGATAGGTATGGATTAATTGCTGCCATTATGTTTGTTTTTTGTGTGGTGTTGCTGCTTTCTTTGTTCTGTGTGTCTTCCTTTGTTGAATTCATGCTTTCTGTGTTCCTTCTTGTGAGTTTCCTCATAGTTTTAATGTTTCCATGTTCTTGGATTTTCATTCTCTTGGTATGATGTGAAGTGTTAATTTTCTTTGAAGTTGCCTTATAGTCCATTAACTCTTCTCTCCATTAAGTGCAGATTATTTTATCCTGTAATCTACCTGACCTTCTCACCATCTGCATCTCTATTCCTACGTGTTTACCTTCTTTCTCATTGTAATTGTTTTGATCATAGACTGACCTCCCAGATTCTCTGAGTTTATTCTTATAGTTTTGTTCTGTTCTCTATTCTTCCTTCTGTCAATTTAATTCTGGAAGGTGCTGCCATGTATGTCAATCTCTGGTTGTTGTCTGTTCTTGTTGGTTCTCAGTCCACAGAACTCCTTCTAGGATGTTTTGTTGTGCAGGGTTGGCTTTGGCAAAATCCCTTAGTTTCTGTTTATCCTGGAATGTTTTGATTACACTGTCATATTTGATTGATATCTTTGCTGGATAAAGGATTCTTGGTTGGCAGTTTTTTGTTTTTGTTTTTTTTTTTCCTTTCAGGGTTTCATATATGTATACCTGCCCATTGCCTTCTTGCTTGCATGGTTTCTGCTGAAAGATCCAAGCTTAATCTGACTTGCTTGCCTTTGTATGTAACACTTCTGTTTTCCCTAGCTGCTTTCAGGAGTGTCACCTTATCTTTCATTTTGGAGAGTTTGATTATGATACATATCAGTGATTTTCTTTTGGAGTCTATTCTTCCTGGGGTTTGTTTAGCTTCTTGAATATTTATCTTTTCCCTTTTCAGGATTTTAGAGAAATTTTCTTCCAGAAATTCTTCAACCACTTCCTCTGTGGAATTGTATGATTCTTCTTGTTCCAGAATGCTGATAATTCTTAAGTTATTCATCTTCATGCTGTCCCACATGAATCTTAGACTTTCTTCAGATTTTTTTATCCTTTTTTCTGTTTGCTCTTCTGTCTTAGTGGTATTGAGAGATTTGTCTCCCAGCTCGGTGGTTCTGCCTTCCATCTCTTATTTATACTCCTTTGCCCTTTCAGAGTATTGTCTATTTCTGATATTCTATTATTGATTGTTTGGACCTCTTTCTATAGTCTTGAATTGTTTCCAATGCTGTGTCTATCTTATTTGATTGTTCCTATAGTGCTGTACTGACTTCTTCCTTGTTTTTCTTAACTCCATTGTAAAGTGTTTTGAAACATTTTATAATCATTTTTCTGAATTCCTTCTTAGGCATTTCCAAGGCCTGCCTTCCTTTCAGAATGAAGTCCAGGTCTACCTCTAGGTCATTTGTCTTGGATATTTTATCTTGTTTCTGTACATGTGCTGATATGGTCATCTGCTTTTGCTTCTTGGACATGTTTAATGTTTAACTGTGGCCTTAATACTTAATTGAATATGTGTTTTGGTATTTTTTATGCTGATTTCTTCCAGGTAGATGTGACCAGGATGTCTGCTTCCCTTTTCCCTCTTCATATTGCTTAACTCAGAGTAACTTTCACAGATGTTGTCTGCCTCCCAGTTATATGGCAGTTGGTATTGGTTCTTGCCTTGGTTTTGGTGTTTTATAGAGTGTGTTTGTAGCTTGACTATATGGCAGCAGTTGCTGTCTCTTCTTGGGTAATATAGGGAGAGAAAGAGTCCCCCAAAGGTAGAAGGGGGAGCATACAACAGCAAAACAGCACCAGAAATAAACAAGAAAAAAAAAATACCAAAAAAGTAACAACAAAAATAAAAAGACAAAACTAGATTTAATACTGTAGTCTATAATCACAGAAATGGGAGAGGAGAGAAAGAGAAAAAAAAAAAAAATCTGTATCCTAATATGAGTATGAGTTTAATGTCCTTTCTTCAGCTTCTTGCCTTCAAAGCTGCCTGAGAAATTTCAAAGCTGCCTGAGAAATTTCAAGATGCCACTGTTGACTGTTATGCTGTACCTCAGGATTTAATTTAATTTTCAGTGTTTTGTTTTTAAACTCTCTTTCTCTCTCTACACCCCTGTTTTGACCTTTCCCATATTAAAACAACAATAACAACAACAACAAAAAAATAGTTCAGGGCCAGCTCTTGGGCTGAGAGTATCTGTGTGCATGCATGGCAGAAGAACCCACCAGTGGTGAAGGTGGGGGGTGTTCTTTCACCCAGGCACCCCCTCTAGTTACCAGAATGGAAGTGCACAAACAGTTGGGGAGGCCAATGGACACATACCAAAATAAAAGAAAATCAGAACAAAGCAAGACCGACAAAGTGTATTGTCCACCTTTGCTCCAAGGTTCCGGTGACATTTTTCCATGGTGTGTCTGCTCCCCTCCCTTGGTCTTGCTGTTTGGTTTCACCCAAGTTGTCAGTTCTGAGCCTCCGAGCCCAGCAGATTCAAAAGTATGTGATTTCTTAATTTTGCTACAAGTTCCACTAGTTATAAGCCTTCAAATCTTTTAAATATTCCTATCTCTGTGGTTCCGAATTTTGGAGCTCTGCATTGAATCTGCTTTGCCTGGTATTCTGTGGTATTGCTGATAGTGAACTTCACTGCACCTCTACCCTAGCCTTCATCAAGCTCCACCTTCCATTTCATTTTTGACAATTTCCAATTTTCCTATTTTCATACTTTGTACATTCCATGTTCTGATTATTAATGGATGTTTACTGCTGTTTTCTTCATTTTGATGTTTGTCCCATCAGCAAATGAAGGTCCCAAAGGAGGTTTACTCCATGCTTCATAGTCAATTCTACTTCAGGAGGCAACTATTCCTTGGTCACATTTTGAGTGCATACCAACCTGAGGAACTCATCTTCCTGCACTATATCTGATAATATTCTGGTGCTTTTCATCATATTTCAATATTCTGGTGCTCCACTGTTATTTATGAGATTTTTAGTGACTAAATATTTAGAAGTGTTCTGTGTCACATTTTTCCTAGTCTATCTTTGTCTGGAAGCTCAGAAGAAACCTGTCCATCATCTGTAACCCTGTTGGCATTTCAAATACCCATGGCATAACTTTCAGCATTACAGCAACACACAAGCCACCACAGTACAAAAAACTGACAGACAAGTGCTGATCCAACTCATAGCAATCCTGTATAATATTTCTGGCATTGTGTAGCTTTATAGAAGTAGAATGCCTCATCTTTCTCCTGTGTACAGTGGCAGACTTGAAAAGCCAACCTTGTATTTACAGCACCTTCAGGGCTCCATTATTGCTGAATAGTACTCCATAGATATATACTACAGTTTATTTATATCTTTACCTATTAAAAGTCATGATGATTACTTCCAATATTTAGCTTTCATATATAAAGTTACAATAAAGATCATGTGCAGGCTTTTATGTGAATTGATGTTTTCACTTCATTTGAGTGAAAGATCATGACTGTTGTGTTATCCTGTTTTGGTGCTGCAAGATAAGAAACTGGTAGATCTAGTAACGGCAAGGGTAGTTGTTCAAACCCTCCAGCTGTGCCTTTGAAATCCTATACAGGGTTGCTTTGAGTCTCAAGACTTACTTGGAAGGACTATTTTTTGGTTTTGTGATAAATTGCTAAATTATCCTGCAAAATAAAAGAACCATTTTGTATTCCTACCAACAATGAATGAGCATTCTTATTTATTCACATCTCACTAGCATTTGATATTGAAGGTGTTTTGGATTTAAGTCTTCTGTAGCATCAGCACTGGACTGTGAACCACATGGTTGACAGTTCAAATCCACCAGCTACTCCTTGGAAATTATATTCAGGGTCACTATGAGTTGGAACCAAATTGATGGCACTTAGCAACAACAACAGGTATGTAGTGGTATTTTATTGTTTCTTTATTTTGCAATAGCCTAATGGTATCTTTGGATTTTTGGTGTAGCACTATAGGATAAAGCACTGGACCACAAGGTTCAATCCACTAGCCAAAAAACCCTATACAGGGTTACAATGAGTAGGAACAGAATTGACAGTGCTTAGCAATAACAACAATGATATCCCTAATATTTTTTAGCATCTTTTTGTATGGTTATTTTCCATTTATATATCTTCTTTGGTAAGATGCCTGTTCAGATTTTTTCCCTGTTATTCACTGACTTGGTAAAACTAATTTTTTGTTTTGTGAGAAACTGCTAAACTGTCTTACAAAGTAACTGGACCATTTTGTATTTCCACCAGTAGTGAACGTTGTGTATTTTCTTATTGTTAAGTTTTAAAAGTTCTTTGTATAGTTCGGCTATAAGTCTTTGCCAGATACTTGTTTTGCCAATATTTTCTTCCATTCTATAGCTTATCTATTCATTCTCTTAGCAGTGTCTTTCATAGAACAAAAGTTTTTAGTATTAATTAAGTCCAAATTATTTATTTTTTTGTTTACATCTCATTTTTTTTTACTCTGTCTTTATTCATCCTAGGTCTGCCAACATCAAATATTAAATTATATCTGTTATTCAAGATCTGATTTTATTAAATCTTGAATGACAGATATAATTTAATATAAATAAACCATTTTATTCTATACATCTTAGTGGTCTTCATTAAATTTGCATTAAATTATTGTCAAGCATGTTAAATCTAAGCTATAAACTCCTTGAGAAGATTTCTTGAGCCTCAAAACTTTTGTATATTTCAAAGTATATGTTATAGCCAATACATGGGTGTTCAGAAAATGTTAAATGAATGAATGAATCATAACTTAAATGATAAATATGTCTGAATAAAATGGGTACTTCTGAAAAGTGATTCAATGTTCGTTCTTCAGATCATAGTTTCACGTTGTTTTATTAATTTACTTGAACATAATTTTTAAAACTAATTATTGTGGACTGAGTGATAGTTTACATGGGGAAATAACTTTACATTCATCACTTTATTGCAATGATTATTATAATTTCCTCTGTGCATCATCATTCAACAGTATTTGCTTCTATTTCATGTTTTTTTTTGGGGGGGGAGCAGGGGGAATGTACACAAAAACACTCAGGAATATATGATCATTTAAACAACCAAAGGACACATTCTGCAAGCCTGCCTCCTGACCATCAGCACCTGGCTGTCAGCACACAGTCTTTCTCTTTCCATGAGTCTGGAATCCTCTGCTGCTCTCTCTCTCCATGCCTTCATCTCTTTTTCCATCGCTGGTGTCATTGCTTCTCTGGATAGGGTCTCACATTCCACTCGTGCTCTTCTCCTTTGATGGTTCTAGGGTTCTCTGCTCCTGGACTGTAAGATTAACTACTGCCCACTTTTGTTTACATAACTTCTACCTTTACAGTTGTGACTGTTACAATTAGTCATGATAACAATTACTCACTATTGAGTCATAAGAATTTTATGCCAATCTCCTTTGACCAGACCCTTCTAGACAAGATGAATACCATTTAGTGGGGATTCTACCTTCCCCCATACACTCTGAAACTAAACTCCATCTTGAAAATTTGTTAAGTCAGTCACTTTGTACATTTATAGCCCATTCCATTCTAGGTACCCAATGTTATTCAACATATGTATTTCCCCTGCTCCCACAACTCTATTTCATCTTCATTTCCTTTTGGTTCTGGTAGTGTAATGGTTACAAATCAGGCTGTGAACCTGAAGGTCAGCAGTCTGAAACTACCAGTTGTTCCTCAGGAGAAAGATTAAGCTTTCTGCTCTCGTAAAGTTTTAAAGCCTTGGAAACCCTGTACAGGGTTGCTATGAGTTGGAACCGACTCCACGGCGCATAACCACCACTACCACATCCTTTTAAGGGTATGATGCCTTTTTTATTTATTTATTTATTTTTTTATCTTCTTCTAGTTGAATTCTGATCATCAAGCCATCAAAGCTAGGTCAAATGGGTACTATCTACAATTTTGGACATTCTTGTGCATCAAATCTCACTTCACATCAGCTAGCCACTTCGTTTGCTCTCAGCTCCAGCCCTCTGTGGCTATGTCCTTGTCCGTAGTCTCAAGAGTTCACAGATTTCACCAAATATTGGACCAACCAACCACTCTTCTTCTCTCTCTTATCTCCAGGACAACAGGAGTCTATGGAACACGGTTGAATTCGACCCATAACTTCATTACTGCTTTCCCCCTCTTCCACTCACCAGGATACTAACATGGTCTCCAGCAAGCTTACATGCCTGTTCATGTGTTTCCTTTGAGTTTCAGTCTTGGAGGGGAATTTGCCCTGAAGGGACTTATTGCTTACCTTGATGGCTCTCCAGAGAACAACTTGCTTGTTCTTGTAGTTCCAATCTGACTGCCATTTTTCTTTTGGATTGTTCCTTCAAGAAGAATCTTTTGTTGCTCTAGCTATTCCAGGTGGTCTCTTGTCCTTTCAAGTGGGAATGTCACACCTCAGAATGTTCAGTAAGGGGCTCAGGAATCTACCTAAGATTCTGTACACTACAAAGTCTCTATAGGAAGCTTATTTCACTGGAAAAGTTCTAGAACCCCTTTTAAGTATTCCAATCAGTTGTAGGCTGAAGACAGGCTTATACGTTTTCTATCCCACTTAAGTGTCTATTTTACAGAAGTAGGCAAGGGAAACTAATATTCATAAAATAGTCAAGTATCTTAACATTGTTTCCCCTCTTTTACTCATTCAGTCTATGACTCTATCCCTGTATCACTGAGCCCTGTTGTTGAACATATTTTTATACTAAACTATTCCTTGTATTCAAGAATAAATGTAAACAATTATATAGAAAAACATATTGTTCTGTTTACTTATCAGATATAAATACTTTCACTTCCTGATACCCACACCCCAAGGATAAAATCTCTGATAAAACTGAAGCTCAGAACTTCAACAATTTTAAAAGAAATTCAAAGGTTTTCAGGAGAAAAAAATATGTAGTTCCCCTGCAGCTAAGTTTTTAAAAGTACATATCAGTATTTGTGATCTAGCTAGTTTGAGTGTTTTTGTTTAGAAAACACTGAAGATGTTGTGAATTTAGGAATGAGTCGGAAGGAAGTGTGTGAATTAGCATATTCATGCTAACATCTGCTTGAGAGAACACTGAAAATGCTCGGAATATCATACCCTTAAAAGGATGTGCAGTAACCAAAAGGAAATGAAGGGGAAATAGTCTTGTGGGAGGAGTGGAAATGCATGTCTTGAATAACCTTTAACACTCTCTAGCCAAGTTCTGGTGTGGTGCTGTGGGCTAATGCGTCAGACTGTGAAGTCGTTTGAACGGTCGGTGGTTCAAGCTCACCAGCTTCTCCTTGGAAACCCTATACAGGGTCTCTATGGGTCAGAACCGACTCGACGGCACTTAACAACAACAACAGCCAAGTTCTATGTATTTCTGAATACTCGAATTCAACAAATGGTAAATAATGATAATTATTAAGCTAGAATTTCTTTGAGGTATAGTCAGCTTGTTGTTGTTGCTGTGAAGTGCTGTAGAGTTGGTTCTGACACATAGCGACCCTGTATAGGGTTTCTGAGGAACAGCTAGTGAGCTTGAACTGCCGACCTTGCAGTCCAAACGGCTTTGCAGTCTGGCGCATTAACCCACAGCGCCACACCAAGAACCCAATAATTAGAAGACTATTAACCACTGCTTATTTAAACACTGCATATTTAAACAATATGGCCTATATTATTAAAGTAATCATTCTAAGTATTGTCATCACCATTTATCCCAAAGAATAAAAAGCAGCTCTTTGTAAGATTACACCAAAACAAGTAGATAAACTAATAAAGCAAATATAGAAAACCAAGCCGGATGCTGTGGAGTCAATTCTGACTCATAGTAATCCTTTAGGACTTTGTAGAACTGTCTCATTGGATTTCCAAGAATATAATCTTTACAGAAGCAGACTGCCGTAATGTCTCCTGTGGAGCAGCGGTGGGTTCAAACCAAAGGACCTGTTGGTTAGTAGTCAATTGCTGTGACAACTGCACCTCTAAGACTCCCCAATATAAGATTTTTAATCATGGTGAAATAGAATCAAGATAACTGTAGGTTTTCCTACCATTTGAGATGTTGAGAAAAAAATTATATTGATATTTGTGAAATTTAAATATAGTACTACTGAGAAATATCACCTCACAGCCTCCTTTATTTATGAAACAGACATTTATTGAACACTTGCAATATGTAGACAGCATACACAACAAACTTTTATCTTCATGAAGGCTATGTTTAAGTGGAAGAAAATTAAAGAAAGAAAGGAAGAGAAAGAAGGGAGGGATCTGGAAGGAAGAGATACTTGACAGCAATTGCGTCTGGATTAGATATGGTGTGGTGATGCTGCGGTGGGGTAACAACTAAAGGAAAAATAGAAATCAAGGTTTTTAACTGAAACAATTGGGTGTATGTTAGTGCCACTTATTGTGATAGAAAACACTGGCAGAGTAAATTTTTTGTAAATTGTACCTCTCATCATAAGAAGTTTAATATCAATGAGTCAATGAGCTACCCAGTCAATAAGAGATGTCAATTTTGTCTCTACAAGACTGAAACTCAGAAAACAGATATATGTACTGAAGATATAAATATTTTTTTTTTTACAATAGGACTTTGCCCTTTAGTGATAACATAGAGGAACAAATGTTTCCCAAAGCATTGATGACCAGCAAAGTAAAACGAATGAATGACACTTTGCATCATGGCTTTCAAAAGCAGAAAACATTTGAAGACACATGTGATTCATTGTGTCAAAAACTTGCCAAAAGAGTAACATATGCTAAAACAAAGATATCACCATCACATGGTAATTCTATTCATTCGCCAGTACAATTAGAATGTGAGTTTAAAAGTCAACTTTGTTGTTATGTGCCATTGAGTCAGTACCGACTTATAGCAACCCTATGCAAAACAATGAAACACTGCCCAGTCCTGGGCTAACCTCACAATTGTTGCCATGCTTGAGCCCATTGATGCTGTCATTTTGCCAATGTATCTCATTGGGAATCTTCCTCTTTTTCTCTGACCTTCCACCTTATCAAACATGATGTCCTTTTCTTGTGACTGGTCCCTCTTGACAGTCTGTCCTAAGTATGAGAGATGAAGTTTGGCCATCCTGGCCTCCAAGGAGCACTCTGGCTGCACATCATCTTAACATATTTTTCTAGGCTATCTAACTGGATCTGTTAAAGCCAATGCAAAATGATGGAATGGTACAATGTACATCTATTTGTTTACTCATTTGATCACAATCGGTGCTAATTTTGTTCTGAACTAATTTTTTATTGTCATCAAAATATTTATTTCTATAATGTAAAACCAATATTTTTTAAAAAATCTCATTTTTATTTATACAATAAACTCCAGCTGAATATATTTCTAGATTCTAATTTTATATGAATTTCTTTTTGCATGATAGCAACCATACCAACCACTTATTGTTTTCAAAGAATATAGCATTTCATAAACTTATTTCTCTTACCTTTGATATGAGCATGAAATCACAATAGTCCAGAACTTGGAACAGACTTAGGAAAATAGAGTCATTAAGTAGAGCCTAGTGAAAGTCAGGATATTTTTCTTTTTTAAGTCCATAACACAAAGTAGTTCTTCTGAAACAAAAAAGGGAGGCAGTGCACACACACACACACACACACAAGCCCTAGTGATTTAACTTTGTTATTTTAATTTCTCTTCTTATATTTTTCATTTTCAATTAATTCGTTATGGACATTAGGAAATTGAACTGATTCCATTTCAGAAATACAATGACTAGAAGTACAGTCTACTAAAATGGCACCGAGCCAAGCATTTTATATAATGGATTTTGGCACAAGGTGTTACTTTGAGAGCACAGACCTGTTTCTATGCATATCAGTCAGTTCCATACTACAGGCTTTATAAGGCATGGTCTTTATTAGGACTTCTCCCTTTACATCATACGTGGTTCAGATATTGGCACAGCTTTCCAAGTCTTTTACTAAATGCATATTTTACATGTTGCTCTGTAGCATGGTGTTTATTAGTGACATAATTATCTATGTAGGCCCAAATTATATAAATTGCAAAGTTTAGAATTCTGTGTTTTACACATTATAGAAAATAAAAAGGTCTTTCTGGCTGCCTACTTGTGAAAATGTTACACACATGTTCCAATGGTTACAGTTCAAAATACTTACTTTGCAGATCTTAACACAAAATCTATCATTTAAAAAAAAAAAAAAGAAAGCTTTTTCACATGGAAGTTACATTACAAACTGAAAGGATACAGAAGCTACTTATAAAGTAGGAAAATGCATATTATGAAAGGTTCCAATTTATCAGTAGGAAGAAATAATCTTTTAATTGTTTTGCTACCCTTATCATCATTATTGTTGTTGTTATTACCTAAATTGGGGCTGCTTTTGAAAATCATTAGCTTGATTTTAGCTACTATTCTGAATAATAAGGGTCCATCTAATCATTTTAAGTGACCAAATTTAAGATTGGGCTCCACCCTGCCCCATCCTCTTTCATATCCATATCTGAACAAACAGCATTATGTAGCATTGATTTCAAATAAAAAGAACAGGTGGAGACTATGGTTATGCTTTGCTCTTTTTTTCTGCCACTTCTTGTTAGCAAATTGTAGCCTGTTGTGCTCACTTTCTGAAATAGACATTGAAAACTGAGATAAAAGAATAGCAACAAAATACATAATACCATTACTACCAACACCACCAGCAAGCTCACTGAAATTTTATCTTATATTGACTCTATTCAAAGACAAAGATGAAAATCCCACCATGTTGTATTGTAAGTGTACTGTTTAATGATTTATGAAAAGAACTAAAGAGATTTTACAGCTTTTATTTTTTCCTTTTCAAAGAATTATGTTACAATGGATTATTTTTGTGCCGTGTTTATTTTACAGACATATATAGACACTATTGCTTGCCTCTGAATAGTAGTTTAGTTGGTCATCTTGAAAACAGTGGGGTATAGCAGTGCTTCTTCTATTATAAAGTGCCTATGAATCACTTAGGATATTGTTAAAACTGAAGATTTGATTGAATTGGCCTGTGGTATATCCTGACTTTCTGCTGCATTTATAACAAGTCTCAAGGTGATAAGATGCTGCTTGTCCATGGGCCACATTTTGAATGCAAGGTGATCCTGGGAGATCATCTCTAACTTAACCTTCTGAATAAATAGCAAACATAGCTTTTCTATCAAAAGAAAGTTTTGGAACCCTCCCTTCCCCAATTTACAGGTAGTGGAATTTACTTTGTGACTTTATATGGATTGGCTAGAAACTTTTTAGGGAAATTCACATTCCCATATATGATATACTTTGAATTTATTAACATGATCATTTATTTTTGTATTATAATGATAATATTTACATTTTAAACAGTAAGTGAAAGTTTGTAGTTGTTCATAGAATATATTTATCTGGTTAGAGTAGAAAGCTTTTCGCTATCCCTGTGCCCAAATTGCTCTTATTTATGTTTCAATTGTCACAAACATTTTTTGGTTTTCAAAAAGAGTAATCAGATCACATAGGGTAGAGACTTGTTATTGACAGCTGATCACTTTAAAACATAATTCCTTTAGTAGCCATGGTAGGATCAGAATCATCTGGAGAAATTCTTCAAATTATAGGTTTTGCCCCCTCTCTGCAAATCCCTTCAACTCAGAAGATCCCTTTGCAAATATTAAAACCTCCTGGTAGGGCTATGGTTATTTTAATCTGAAAAAAACAAGGCCCACATGGTTTTAATTTGCCACCTCTACCCCTCAAATTAAGAACTGCTGAAATAAATTAATGACATATTTTAAGTCTCACCTTTTATTATGGATTTTAAAGTCAAAACCATAAAATTCTTAAACTATTTTGTGTATTTTTATTTTATATACAGTTAAATTACACCAAGGGTTCTGTGTTAACAAGTTTCTTGCAGACCAAGGAGCTAAAGCAGAATTACACAGCAGTACATCCCTAGCATAGGTCAGTGGTTTTCAGCCCTAACTGTAACTGGAATAATCTGGGAAATTGAAAGAAAACAAATAACCAAGGTATGAGTTCTACCCCAGACCAATTAGATTAGAATCTCCAGAGATAGAGTCTGATTCATTATTTTAAAGCTCTTCGGGCAATTCATACACTCAGAGTTCAGAACCATAGTTGTGTTAAGATTTAGAAAACATTTATCTATATTTTTTAAAAATTACAATAATTTTTTATACTACTAAAATTTTGTATATGATAAACCATGGACTGCTAACTGCAATATTGACAACTTACACCCACCAGCCATTCTTAGGAAACTCTATACAGGATCACTATGAGTCAGAATTGACTTGATGGCACTTGAAAGCAACAACAATATCTTGAATTTCAAAGTGTGCAATATATAATAAAGAAGGGTTCATTCTAATCATGAAAGTATTCAAGATTTATTTTCTCCTGACTATCTAAAAATACTTGGACAAAAATTAACACATGATCATATATTTTTGAATGGACCTTCTTAAAGATAATCAGTAATTCAGTAATTAAAATATGAAGGGAAAATAATCCACTCCTCTGACTAACTTTCTCAAAGTACACAGAACTGAGTGAACACAGGTTAGTGAACTTAATCCTAGTGATATCACAGCATGTGATATACTATTAGGTCCTTTTACTTAAGAACTTCCAAGTTTTTACTCCTTTGCTGTTTTGATTTCCAATGCAATTATACATTATAATTAAACAATTAAAAAAACTTCATAACAATAATAAATACCTTGACTACAAAGGAAAGGACACAATTTCCAGATCATCTCATCTGCTCTTCTTACTGATTTCTTGAATGAAATCCTAAATGGGTTTTATTTAAAAATAATAAGGTATTTAAATAAAGTAAAATTAACTCTTTTTGGTGTACAGTGTTGCAAGCCAGTTCCCCATGGCCTTTCACATTTCTACATTGGCTATCATCTATTTGAGGACGCTATAAAACTGAGGTGTTTGGCATGATTGAAAACCACTAATATAGGTCTGAATCAAAGCTCCGTGTTAACAAATTGTCACCCCTCTCCACAATCTGGACATTAAAATTCAGATCCACTGGAATTGCCTTCACTGAATTATAGTTTCATATTCAGTGCTACTGTTAACCTCAACACCACCTTTAAGTGGGCTATTTGTGTTAGAATATTACATCTTCCCAGATTTTGAGCTCAACTTCAGACGTCATACTTTAATTGAACCCAGTCCAGAACACCCAACCAGTTCATGGATGACCCAAGAGTTTGCTTTGCAAGACACAGAGGTGTTGATATTTGTCAAATTAACTATTTGCTAGAACACAGATAAATCCCTAGATATTTGGGGCATTTATCAAGTAAAACAAAGGAGTTACCTGACTTCAGAAAGAATTATTTTTATTTCCTTTGTACTAGTATCTGGGAAAAGGAGTTCTGGTAGTGTAGTAGTTACAAATTGGGCTGCTAACCTCAGGGTCAGCTGTTTGAAACCACCAGCTGTTATGTGGGAGAAAGATGAGGTTTTCTGCTCCTGTAAAGATTTACAGCCTCGGAAACCCTGTGTAGCGTCACTATAAGTCAGAACTGACTCCATTGTACACAACAACAATAAGAAGACTCTGGGAACTAAGAAATATGATTTAGTTATCTATTTTTAACAATTCTTTAACAAAACATTAGTTTCAGTACCTAAATCAAAGTATTCTCCTCCCAGCATATTCTACTGGGAAATACCATGGCCTGTGCCTACTAAGGGGTTCTTAAAATATTCATCTCTATTATGAAAACACAAATTAGGTTTCTAAATATTTTCCTGATATAAGAGGGAACTCATGTGCTCTAACAAAAATGTTGTAACAGAGAAACCTTGAGATGGATGGGTATTCTGAGGTCATTTATCAGTTTATAGCATCTCTGAATTTAGAGATAGAGTCACAATATAACAGCAATCCAATAGAAAACTTTTGTCCCTTGGTAGGGTTGATCTAGGCAACACAATAGCTTTGTATTTTCTTCTAGCACAACAAGGAGAGATCTGTGCTATGGCAAACGTCTCCTGTTGTACTTAGATAAACTCTTTAGGGCAAGTAGAGTAAGACAGATCCACTAAAAAGCTAACTGGTTTCATTCAAAGCCCTCCTATTCCTAATTCCCCTATTTTTGATGTTTTTAGCTGATTACCTAATGTTATTGGTTTTTGGTTACATGCTGTATTACAAAGAAGCTTAATTATCTTGATTAGTATATTAATTATTTTAGTACTAATTAAATGCATTATGAAATTTGTTTAATGCCTATAACCAAATGACTATTTCCATTGCTATACAGTGAGTTAAGTACTTTTCAGAAATGATACTTCAGAGAAACCTGATTTCATTACTTGGGTTAGCCTTTTCTTAATGCTGAATTGTTCTTCCAAATGTGGCCTTGCTCCACACATACCCCAATCAAAGAATTACATAAGTGGCATAGTGAAAAGCCCACTTACCTGGATGATGCCTGATTATCACTAATAGCCATTTCTTTAAGTAAAGTAAAGTGATATGTAGTGTCTATGGTCCTAAAAACTCAATGAATACTCATCCAAGGTTCCAACTAACGTCTATGCAAAAAAAGTGTACTTATAACAGTGACCAAAGAATTGCTTCAGAAATTCAGATCAACAGGGGAGATATGTGAAGGCATTTTAAATCTGGTGTGCTTGGCATGATTGAATACGACTGACTTAGGTCTGAATAAAAGCTTCACTTAAAAAAAAAAAAAAAAAAAACTGGAGGTGGGGCTTAATGGTAGATCATGGAGAAGTGCAGTGGGGACCTCCATCAGCAATAATACAAATACTAGATGAAGCAGGTTCAGGGGACAGTTCCAGAACTCTGAACTACATATAAAGGAATGTTTACAAAGTTTGAAGGCTTACAGTCAGAGGAATTTGTAGCAGAAACAAGAAGACTGGTGTTTTCTGATCTGCAAACCACAGCAAATCCTGGAGCAGCCATCTTGGGTGAGACTGAGCAGGGGAAGGATTAGAGCCACCAACGGACTCCTGGCCTATCCTCAGATATAAAGGTTTAAATATTCTCTCTCTTTCTTTTCTTCTTTGTCTTTGTTTATTGGTGTCTTGCTGTTTAGAGGGGGTGCCTGAGTGAGTAGACCCATCCACCCCCAGAGGCTTCTACTATGCATGTGCACAGATCTGCTCAGAATTTAAAGGGAAAATTCTGCTTAAAACCAAATGACAGTGCAAACTGGGTACAGCCAGCCCTGAACTGTTACTCACTAGGAAAAAGGCCTGAGCAGGGGTTGTGGAGTGGTAGAGAGACTGACTAAAAAGGAAACAGGTCAAAAATTAACTCCTGAGTTATATCATAATGACCAACAGTGGCATCTTTAAATTTCTCAGGCAGCTTTGAAGGCAAGAAGCCAAGAGAGGGACATTAAAGTCATACTTATATTTGGCTACAGATTTTTTTTTCTTTTTTCTGTAATTATAGACTATAATATCCAATCTGTCTTTTTTGCTGTTGCTTTTTGTTTTATGGTCCCCTTTTTACATTTAGGGGACTCTTTCCCTCCCTACATTACCCAGAAGAGACAGAAATTGCAGTCATAGATTCCTGCTATAATCACACCCTAGAAAATCCTATCATCCAAGCAAGAGCCAATACCAGCTGCCATATGACTAGATAGACAGCCAACATCTGTGACAGTTACTCTGAGTTGAATAATAAGAAGAGTGAAAAGGGAAGTCCATCTCCTGATCACATCTACCCAGAGGCAATCAGAAATTATAATAAAACAACAACATACATTCATCTAATTATTAATGTCACAACTAACTGCTGAAGATGCCCAAGAAACAGATGACCATATTGGCACATGTTCAGAAACAAGATAAAGTGACTGAGACACATAAACAAGATATAGACTTAGACATCACATTGGAAGGAGGGCAGTGTTGGAAATGCCTGAGAAGGAATTCAGAAAACTGATAATGAAATATAATCTAATCCTTTACAGATGGTTTGAGACAGATAAAGAAGTCAGGAAAGTGCTACAGGAACAATCAAATAAGATAGATACAGTATTGGAAACAGTTCAAAACCTGCAAAAAGAGATCCAAATGATTAATTATAGAATATCAGAAGTGAACAACACACTAAAAGGACAAAACAGTAGAACTGAAGAGATGGCAGCCAGAACTAGTGAGCTGGAATACAAATCTCTCAATACTGCTAAGATAGACAAGAAGGCAGAAAAAGGATAAAAATATCTGAAGAAGTTCCAAGATTCATGTTGCACAACATGAAGAGAAATAACTTAAGAATTATCAGCATTCTGGAACAGGAAAGATCACACAAGTCCACAGAGGAGACAGTTGAAGATCTTCTAAAAGAAAATTTCCCTAACATCATGAAAAACAAAAAAAAGATAAGCATTCAAGAAGCTGAATGAACCCTTGTACGGATAGACCACAAAATAAAATCACCAAGACATATAATAATCAAGCTCTTCAAAATCAAAGACAAGGAGAGAATCCTGAAAGCAGCTTGGAATAAGCTACATACAAAGACAAGCAAATCAGATCATGCTCAGATCTCTTAACAGAAGCCATGCAGGCAAGCAGGTAATGGATATATATATATATATGTATATATATCCCTGAATGAAAAAAACTGACAACAAAGAATTGTAATAAAAATCCAAGAAGAACATGGAAATAGTAAAACTATGAAGAAACTGACAAGAAAGAACACAACAAACATGAACTCAGCACAGGAAGGAATGCAGAACAAAGAAACCAGGAGCACCACACACAAAAAAAAAACAAACATAATGACAGCAATTAAGCCATCCTTATCTATAATTACACTGAATATAAATGAATTAAACTCACCAGTTAAGAGATAGAGAGTGGTAGAATGGATAAGAAAACAAGATCCTTCAATATGCTGTCTGCAAGTGACACACCTTACATTCTAAGACAAAACAAACTTATTTTTTTTTGTTAAAGGATGGAAGATGGATGGAAGGATGGAAGAAAATTTGAAGATGGATGAAAGGATGGGAGAAAACTTGAACAGCCCTATAACAAACGAATAAATTGATCAGGTCAACCCAACAACAGCACAATACATATTCTTTACCAGTGCACATGAAACGTTCTCTAGAATAGACAATATATTAGGCCACAGAACAAACCTCCATAAATTTACAAACATCAAAATACTACAAAGCATCTTCCCAGACCACAATGCTATCAAATTAGAAATCAACAACAGGAATTAAAGTCCAAGGAAATAAAGTCAAATAAATGGAAATTGAATAACACCCTGCTGAAAAGTGACTGGGTAGGAGAAGAAATAAAACGTGAATTTACAAATGAGAAAAAAAAATACAACAAACAAAACAAATGAGAACAAAACCACAAAATCTTTGGGACAAGGCAAAAGCACTGCTGAGAAGACAGTTTATTGCAATAAATGCACACATCCAAAAAGAAGAATGAACCAAAATCAACACATTAAAAAGACGTCTCCAACAACTAGAGTCAGACCAGCAAGTAAACCTACAGTCAACAAAAGAAAGGAAATAATAAAGATTAGAGTAGAAATAAATGAGATAAACAACAGAAAAACGATAGAGACAATCAACAGGACAAGAAGCTGGTTCTTTGAGAGAATTACTAATTCAACAAAACATTGGCAAACCTAACAAAAGAAAAGAGGGAGAAGACACAAATAACATGCATAAGAAACCACATGGGTGATGTCACAACAGAACCAATAGGAATAAAAATGATAATAACAGAACATTATAAAGAGTTGTACTCCAAAAACAAATTTGAAAACCTAAAGGAGATGGATACATTTTTAGAAAAGCAGGACCTACCTAAACTTAAACAGAGTGAAGTAGAAAACTTGAACAGCCCTATAACAAACAAAGAAATTGATCAAGTCATCAAAAAAACTCCCAACCAAAAACGTCTAAGTCCAGATGGCTTCACTGGTGAGTTTCACCAAACGTTCAGGGAAGAGCTGTCATCAATTCTACTCAAATTATTCCAGAATATAGAAGAGGATGGAAAACTTCCTAATACATTCTATGAAGCAAGCATAAACCTCATACCCAAACCAGGGAAGGACATCACTAAGATAAAAAATTATAGACCAATAGCCCTCATGAACATAGATGCAAAAATTCTGAACAAAATCCTAGCCAACAGAATTCAACAACACATTAAAAAAACAAAACATCATGATCAAGTGGGATTCAAACAAGGAATGCAAGGATAGTTCAGTATTTGAAAAACAATCAGTATAATCCACCATATAAATAAGAAAAAGAAATGATCATATTAATTGATGCTGAAAAGGCATTTGACAAAATCCAACATTCATTCCTGAAAGAAAATTAAGAACATATATACAAAACCAACAGTTAACATCATTCTCAATGGAGATAAACTTGCAAACAGGAACCAGACAAGAGTGCCCTTTATCACCACTCCTGTTCAGTATTGTTTTGGAAGTTTTAGCCTGAGCAATAAGGCAAGATAGAGAAATTAAATGCATCCAAATTGGCAAAAAGGAAGTAAAACTCTTTCCATTTGCAGATGATATGATTCTGTACATAGAAAACCCCAAACACTCAGAAAAAAGTCCTGGAACTCATTGGAAGATTCAGCAAAGTGGCAGGGTATAAGATCAACATACAAAAATCAGTTGAATTCCTCTATACTAACAATGAAAATGCTGAAGAGGATTAGGAAAGCAATACCATTTACAATAGCCACCTAAAGGATGAAATATTGAGGGATAAACGTAATAAGAGAAACAAAGGACCTATACAAAGAAAATTACAGATCACTATTACAGGAAACCAAAAGAGACTTACAAAATGAAAGAAGATACCATGCTCCTGGATAGGAATACTTAATATTGTGAAAATGTCAGTACTACCCAAAGCAATCGACGTATATAATGCAATCCCAATCCAGAATCTAACAACATTCTTTAGAGAGATGGAAAAACAATTACAAACTTTATATGCAAAGGAAAGGGACCCAGAATACGCAAAACACAGCTTAAGAAGAAGAAAAAAGTTGGAAGCCTCTCACGCTCTGATTTCAAAATTTATTATATGACTACAGTGGTAAAAACAGCCTTGTATTGGTGCAATGAAACATACATAGATCAATGGGACAGAGTCTAGAATCCAGAAATTAACCCATGCACATACAGCCAACTGATCTTTGATAAATGGCCAAAGAACATTGAGTGGGGAAGACATAGTCTCTTCAACAGAAGAACTGGAAATCGATATGCAAGAGATTGAATCAAGACCTTTATCTCATGCCATATATAAAAACCAATGGAGCATGGATTAAAGACCTAAATGTGAATCCGAGAATTATAAAGATCAATGAAAAAATAGGGACAAATGTATGAGCTCTAATACAGGGCATGAATCCTGGCGTGCTGCTATGTGTTAATGCTCCAGACTGCACAACCATTTGAACTGCAAGGTCGGTGGTTCAAGCTCACAAGCTGCTCCTTGGAAACCCTATACAAGGTCGTTATGGGTCTGAAATTACTCAACGACACTTAACAAGAACAACAAAAAACAGGGCACACACAAACTACCAATCATTGTGAAAATCACACAAACAAAAGAAGACAAAATAGATGATTAGGACATTCTAAAAATTAAAAACTTATGTGTATCAAAGGATTTCACCAAAAGAGAGTCCACACAATTAGAAAAAATCTTTTGCAATGACATATCGGACAAAGGACTAATTTCTAAAATCTATAGACTACAACACCGCTACAAAAAAAAGACAAATCACTCAAAAAAAATGGGCACAGAACATGAGCAGACACTTCACCAAGGAAGAGATTTGGGTAACAAACAAACTTATGAAGAAATGGTTACGATCATTAGCCATTGTTATTGTTGTTAGGTGCCATCGAGTTGATACCAACCCATAGCAACCTTATGCACAGCAGAACGAAACACTGCCTGATCCTGGGCCAATCTCACTACTGTTGCCACGCTTGAGTCCATCGATGCTGCCACTTGGCCAATCCATCTCGTTGGAGGTTTTCCTCTTTATCTCTGACCCTCCACCTTACCAAACATGATATCCTTCTCCCGTGACTGGTCCCTCCTGACAATACGTCTGAAATATGAGAGATACATCTTGGCCTCTAAGGAGCACTCTCTGGCTGCACTTCTTCCAAAACAGATTTTTTGGTTCTTTTGGCAGCCCATGTCACTTTCAATATTCTTCTCCAACACCGTAACTCAAA
>NW_006408520.1:36461173-36464431 GCF_000296735.1 Chrysochloris asiatica | reverse complement strand
TTCAACAAACAAGGTTATATCATCTGCATATCACAGGTTGTTAATGTGTCTTCTTCCAATCCTGAAGCCACATTTTTCTTCATAGAACCCAGCTTCTCGGATTATTTGCTCAGCATACAGGTTGAATAAATATAGTGAAAGAATACAACCCTGTCCCACATCTATCTTAATTTTAAATCATTCAGTGTTCCCATGTTCTGTTCAAACAACTGCCTCTTGCAGAACAATGCAAATAAATTTCATGGAATTCTAATGAGGGTATTGGGTAGTTTTGCCACTCTGTAAGCCATAGTAGAAGCCAATCCCAGGAGTAGAAAAAGAGGACCTCACTATCATCAAGAAGAGCCAGGATTGAAGCATGCTTTTTGGACCCAGGATCCCTGAACTGAGGACCTCCTAAACTCATGAGACAAAGAGAGTTGTAACACTGGAGATGGTCCAAGACAGGAGGTGATGGTAAGGAAAATGGAGGCATCAGAACCAGGAAACCAGTGCAAGTCAGCCCACAAATTGAAAGTGCTCACAGAGTTCAGGCAAGAGACTCACCAGTGGAGTGGGGGTGCTTCTGGGTATTTATTTATTGACAAAGCCAAAGAGCTTCGTAACACTTGCCCAAGCAGGGCAGAGGCAATGGCTTAAAGGAGCCTGTCCTCTAGGGGTGAAGAAGATGTATGTCCTCAGGAGGTATGCATGGCAGAGAGAAAGACCCATTTGTTGCATGGCTGAAAGATGCTGAGAGAGCTGTACAGCCTTCTATACTTGCTTGCCTGCCTGCTTTTTTATCCTGATTTTAAGTTGAATCTACTGCTTTTCTGAGAAACTTCATAACTGTAAGTGGGGTTTGTGGGTTCTGTGTGACCATTGCAATGAATTATCAAACTCAGCAGAAAAGTAGAGGGTGCCATGGGAGGAATGGCTGGTCAGTGATATCTCTGACTGCTGTTACGGTAAACAGTAGTGGGCTGATCATGATCTTGACTTTCCTCCCCCTTAAAGTCAGTGGAGGGTTGATACCACCAAGGCATTTTTACAGTTGCTCTCAAGACATCCCTGGCAAACAGCAATGCACATACACAACAGAACAAAACTGCCAAGTCCCTCATACTTTGGACATATTGTCAGGAGGGACCAGTCACTAGAGAAGTATATCATGTTTGGTAAAGTGGAGGGTCAGAGAAAAAGAGGAAGACCCCCATCGAGATTGATTGGCAAAGTGGCGTCATCAATGGACTCAAGCATGGCAACAATTTTGAGGTTGGCCCAGGATCATGCAATGTTTCGTTATGTTGTGCATAGAGTTGCTAGGAGCCGGTGCTAATTGGATAGCACCTAATAATAACATAAACAAAGTTTCTAATGCAAAAGTTAACTCTGCATGTAAGATGTATGATTCTTGAAGAAACTGACTTTTTTTTTTTTTTTTTCCTCATACAGAAGAGGCTATATTGCATGGACTTATCAAGTGTATATTCCTGGTAAATTTATTCAATCAGATCTTTGACTTAATAACAGGTTACACTTTCTCACTACTATCTACACTTTTAAAGATAATGATGTGACACTTTCATTCCATTCTATAGTGATTATCTATTATACCATGAGATGCTAATTTATGTCATGGTTACAGCTTTATGAATAAGTTACACTCTGGTGATCATCTCAGCAATGCTGAGTGTAATAGATACTCACTCCTTAAAAGTCACAGATATATGGCATGTTTGAGAACAGAAACTATTCACTTAAAAATCAACTAGAAAGGATATATAATTCCACCTTCCACATCTCTTCTTGGTCCACAAGAATTAGTAAGGACATTTGATTATTTTATGTTACTGTTCTAAGAAAGTGATCTAACCATACATTTGCTTCCTGAGTGATGAAAGAAATGAAGGCTATACAGACCTATTTGGAAATTTTGGGACTCTGCCATAACCATTTCTGGTCAATGTGACGCCTTTCTCTCCCTCTAATTGCATTATGTAATTGGTTACGCATTGGGCTGGTAACTGGAAAGTCAAGTTACAAACTACCATCCTATCTGGTGGAGAAAGATGATGCTTTCTGCTCCCATAAAGATTTACAGCTTCTGAAACTGTATCCAGAGTCACTATGAGTCCGAACCCACTCGATGCCACACTTGACGGTAACTCTGCTGGTATTTAAAATACCAGTGGCATAGCTTCCAGCATCACAGAAATACACAAGTCACTTCAACACAAAAATCTGACACTTAATCTATCCACACAATAATGAAACAATGCCTGGTGTTGCTCCAACTTCACAATTGTTACATTGGAGCCTGTTGCTACTGGTACTGTGTCAATCCATCTTGTTGATGCCCTTTGATAGTATGTCCAAAGTATGAGAGATGGGGTCTAACCAGTCTTGAGTTCTAAGGAGCATTCTGTCTGCACTTCTTCCAAAAGAAATTTGTTTTTCTTCTGATAGTCCCTGATATTTTAATATTCTTCTCTAACAAAATAATTCAATTGTATCACTTCTTGAATGGTCTTCCTTTTTCATTGTGCAATTTTCACAAGCATATGAGGCTATTGATAATACCATGACTTGAGTCCGGAGCATCTTAGTTTTAAAACTGATGTCTTCCATCTTTAACACATTGTTGTTGTTGTTAGGTGCCATCGAGTTGGTACTGGCTCACAGCGATCATATGTAAAACAGAACGAAACACTGTCTGGTCCTGCAGGTGTGTGGATATTTTCCTATCACAGACAGCATTGCACTTATAGATCTTGAAACCGAGTCGGTTCCAACCCATAGTGATCCTGTATAGAGTTTCTGAAGAGCAACTGGTGAGCTTGAACCGCCGGCCTTAGTTCAAACGGCTTTGCAGTCTGGCGCATTAACCCGCAGCACCACACCAGGACTCTCTATTATATTCATGGATAAATTCTCAAACCAAGACAATGTAAAAACAAACGGTGATTATTGTTGTAAAGCAAATTTCCACTGATCTCTTTCTAGCTTTAATTTTACAAATGAAAGTACTTACTTTCTTTTGGTCTGTATTATTTTTTTCTATAAAGTTGGTATATTTTAAATTTTCCTGTTAATTCCAACATCTAGGTCATATTTTGTGGAGCTCCAACAACAACACGGAATATTGGGCCACAAGGCTGTTTAACTGCAAGTTGCGGAAAGCCTCATCTCTCTCACGTAGAGGGCCTGGAGGATTTGAGCTGCTGACCACGAGGTTCACAACCAGGTTTTTGTTTGTTTGTTTGTTTGTTTGTTTGT
>NW_006408520.1:36442998-36456938 GCF_000296735.1 Chrysochloris asiatica | reverse complement strand
ATGAGTCGGTTCCGACTCGATGGCACCTGACAACAACAACAACAACAGATCATATTTAATTCTGGCTATATTGATTGCATAATCTCTTACAGTGTATTTTTTCTCTTACTTTTTGGTTTGTTATGCACTTTTTTATTAAAATCAGGAGAAAGATGAGACTTTCCACTCTCGTAAAGATTTATGGCCTCGGGAACTCTATACAGGATCGCTAGGAGTCGGAACTGACTCACAGCACACAGTCACCACCACTAATCTCACTCTGACAGAGAAATCTCAACATCTTAAGGACTTAAACTCAGGAAGATTTTCGGTAACTTCATCAACGTAGAATTACTTTTTCCTCTTTCATCCTGTGACTTCAATCATTTTTTACCTGTGCATTGTGAACAAGATACTTTGTTGTCCTTCCCAGTTACTTAAAGCATTTGTTAGGAACAGATATAGGACTTCTGGTGTGGCACTGGAGAATCAGCACTGGATTGTGAACCACAAGGCCAGTAGGTCAAACTCACCATCTGCTCCTCAATGACCTTATACAGGGTGGTTCTGGGTTGGAATCGACTCGATAACACTTAACAACACAGGAAAGAATGTTACAGTCAGGACTTGATGCATCTCCTGCACAGACTGCTATCCCCACTTCCAGGTGGGTATTACCACAGGGTAATCTCTGGTCTCTCATCCTGTCACTAACCTTTCTTGTGAGTACACTTCTTACCAGTTTCCATAAAGTTGATTTCAACTCATGATGAGTCCATGTGTGTCAGAGTAGAACTGTGCTCCATAAGGTTTTCCATGTCTATTTTTTCAAAAGTAGATCACCTTGCCTTTCCTGAGGAGCCTCTGAGTGAAATCAAACCTCCAACCTTGAGGTTAGTAGCCTAGCATATTAACTATTTACAGTAAAAAGGATTTGGAACTGGTTGAAAACTCCCCTGTGTCTATAAGTCTGAGGTGTTCTTATACTCATGTTAGCTCACATGTTTCAATTCATTAAAAACTTCAGGTGAAATATTTACCCACTTGTAGATTGGCACCATTTTACTTCCATTCTGCTTTCTGCTCCAGACAAGTCAATTTTTCCCCCCTGTGTCCTTGGAGGCACCTACCTTTTCTTAGATTTCAAACTAGCTGGTTACATTGTATCCTCAGCTGTTTGATGGGTTATTAAAAAGATATAACTTGGTAATTTTCTCAGCTTTTTCTTGTTGAAAGAGTGAGAATAAAGCCCCCCTAAGCTTACTACTACCTAGGAGGAAGCAAGAACATTAATGAATTTTTAGTTCATTTCAAATCCCCCTGATATTTATTTAATGGATACTTTTAGCCACTTTGTCACTTAATTAAACACTGTCATAAAGAGTATCCATAACTAATTTAGGACCTATATTGCATTTTATTTCTCTTAAGTCTTGAATGAATAATGATAATTTATTATAGGTTCAAAAGAAATTTAAGAAAATCATGTTTGGCAGAACACATTTACAGTTTCTAAAACAAAGCAACTGAAAATAAAAAATGATGGATCATTTGTTCTTCAAGAGGATACTAGTTATGGTAGAGCTGATTGAGTATTGAACTTAAGTAATTGCTCTATCATTTATTATATGTGTATCTTGAGCAAGTTAATTCTCTGAATTTATATCAATGGATATCAGAGGAGCAAAATGTTGCCTTCATCTTTGTCACACTGGGTATCTAAAAGGATCCAATTGTGTAAGTATGCAGAAATGTCAAGTTGAGTGAAGGTGCACAATACTGTACTTACCAGCTATATTTCTGTGCTGACAGTGTTCCACTGTTATTCATAAGTTTTTTTTTTTTTATGTTTTATTGTGAATTATGTGATAGTTTACATGGGAGAGCATTAGTTTTGCATTCATCCTATCATATATCATTTCATTGCTATGGTTACAAGCCCCTCTATGCATCATCAACCAACCAAAGGGTATACACTATAAGCCTGCTTTCCGGTCGTCAGCACACAGCCCCTCTCCATGTCTAAAGTCCCCAACTGCTCCATCTCTCCATGTCATTGTCTCTGCCTCCATCTCAGGCATCACTGCTTCTCTGGGTTGGGTCCCACTCTCCGCTCTTCTTCCTTGATGGTCCCAGGAACCTCAACTCCTAGACTGAAAAGTTAATCCCTCTCCTCCATGCTACAAAATGTCTATCTTTACATTTACAACCCTCACAAGCAGTCCTGATAACAATTATTCACTGTTGTGTCACAAAAGACCCATCCACATTTCATTTCATCAGCTCCGCCTAGACAGATTGGATACTACTCATTGGAGATTCTACCTTCCTTTATGCCCTCTGGATCTAGGTTCTCTCTTGAAAGCTTGTAAGCAAGCCAGTCACTTCTTGCCTTTGTAGTCCCCTGCGCCCCATTTTGGGTAGCCAATGTCCAAGTTGCCCATCCCTGTCTACTCTGTGCATGGAGGGAGTGGGAATGATCCTTGCTGTAAGGATTTGTTCCCTCTTTTGAGCTACTGCATCCATAGGCGTAGGTCAAGTTCATCAAATTGTATCAGATTACTCTCTTTTTCCTCTTCTTTCTTTTTCTGGTTGAGATTTCATCATCCAGTCATTGAAGCCAGGTCAAGTGGGGTATTTTCTGCAAGTGTGGGTGCTCTTGTACTTATGTCCTCTCTTTTTATCAGCTGGATTCTTCACTCTCCACTCTAGTCCTCTGTGGCTATGTCACTGACTCTGGGCCCAAGAATCCTCAGGTCTTGCCACACTGCTGTCCAACCAGGTCTCCATCCAGGTTCACAGGAGTCTATTGAACATTGTAGGGCTTAGCTTGCAGCTTCATTGTTGTTTTTCCCTCACTTCCCCTTATCGGTGACGAGCGTGGTCACCAATCAAAGCGTGTATTCCCATTGAGTCTTATTCTTGGAAAGGGGTTTACACTTAGGGGACCCGACCACTTGCCTTGATGTCTCCTGGGCAAACAACTTGCTTGTTCTTATAGTAAGTCTGTCTGTCTGTATTGTTTTGTATTTTTCCTGTAGGTCTTTCTTTCAAGAAGTATCTTCTGTTCTTCTAGCAATTCCAGGCTGGTCTGCTTGTCCTTTCTAGTGGAAATTTCCCATCTCTGAAGATCTGGCTGTGGTTCAGACTTCTACCTATAGTCTTATGTAATGCAGAGGCTCCGCAGGAAGCCTCCTTCACTGGGCACGTTGTAGCCCCATTTTAAGTATTCCAATCAGTTTTAGGCGGAAGACAGACTTACAAGCTTTCTCTGGTGATGTTTCTGGCTATTCCTCTCTCTCCCCTTCAAGTGTCTATTTTACAGTAGTAGACAAGGGAAACCAAGATTCAACAGACAGCTAAGCATCTTAACATCATTTCCCCACTTTTACCCATTCAAACCATGCCTCTACGAGCCCTTTGTATCCACGAGCCCTTTTGTTCTAAGTCTGTGGTCGTATTGTTATTTGCCTCTGTCCCATTTAGCCCATGTAAACCTGCCTAGCTATTTTTCTGTCTGCCTTATTTTTCCTTTCCCCTTCTAGTGTCTTGCCCCCCCCACCCAACCAGCACCAAACTATCCTGTGTCTATTCCATACCCTGTATTCTACTATCTTGTGCCTATTCCCTACCCTGTGCTCCACCTTCCCTTTTCTCCCCCTCACCCCAACCCTTACACCCTGGTAACTAACAACAACAAAAAAGATAATAATAATAATAATTAAATTAAAAAATCAAAGATTTTTTTTTTCACCTTTCAGTGTAGGTGCTTTTTCTTAATCTTTTACAATAATGGCTCTATGCCGTATTTCTCCTTTTATGACTGACTGATATCACTCAGCATAATGTCCTCAGTGGTGAAAGAACACAACCTTGTCACACACCTTTCCCAATTTTAAAACATTCAGTGTTCCCATGCTCTGTTCGAACAACTGCTTCTTGGTCTAGGTACAGATTTCTCAGAAATACAATTAAGTGTTCTGGAATACTCATACTTCTCAATGTTGTCCATAGCTTGTCATGATCCACACAATCAAAAGCCTTTGCATAGTCAATAAAGCGTAGATAAACATCCTTCTGGTATTCTCTGCTTTCAGCCAAGATCCACCGAACATCACAATGATATCTCTCGTTCCACGGCCTCTTCTGAATTCAGCTTGAACCTCTGGAAGTTCTCTGTCAATGTATGATTGTAGCTGTTTCTATATTACCTTTAGCAAAACTTTACTAGCTTGAGATATCAAAGAGACTGTCCGATGATTTCCGCATTCTGTTGGGTCACTTCTCTTTGGAATGGGCACAAATATTGATATAAACAACATTCTTACCAATGGAGAAAAGATTGAAGTTGTCAAGAACTTCATTCTTCTTGGATCAACTATCAACACTCGCGGAAGCAGCAGTCAAGAGATCAGATGATGTATTACATTGGGCAAATCTTCTACACAGGAACTTTTTAAAGTATTGAAGAGCAGAGATGTCAGCTTGAGGACTAAGGTGCGTCTGACCCAAGCCAAGGTATTTTCAATAGCCTCATATGGATGCGAAAGCTGGACAGTGAATAAGGAAGATCGTAGAAGAACTGATGCCTTTGAGTTGTGGTGTTGGAAGAGAATACTAAATGTGCCATGGACTGCCAAAAGAACCAATAGATCTGTTATGGAAGAAGTGCAACCAGAGTGCTCCTTGAAGGCCAAGATGGCTAAGCTTCATGTCTCATACTTTGGACATATTGTCTGGAGGGAACAGTCGCTGAAGAAGGATGTCATGCTGGGTAAGGTGGAGGGTCAGAGAAAAAGGGGAAGACCCCTAACGAGATGGATCAGCCAGGTGGCATCATTGATGGACTCAAGTGTGGCAGCAGTAGTGAGGTTGGCCCAGGACCGGACATTGTTTCATTCTGCTGTGCATGGGGTCGCTATGAGTCAGTTCTGACTCGATGGCACCTGACAACAACAACAACAACAACAACAACAATGTCCTCAAGGTTCATCCATGTTATGCGGTGGCTTGCTGCTTCGTTGTTATTCTTCAGGTTAATGTAGTATTCCATTGTGTGTATGTATCAAAGTTTGTTTATCCATTCTTCCATAGATGGGCACTTAGGCTGTCTCCATATTTTTACTATTGTAAATAGTGCTGCTATGGACATTAGTGTGCACATATCTACTTGTGTTATGGCTCGTATTTCTTGTGGATAAATACCAAGTAGAGGAATTGCAGCATCATAAGGTATCTCTATTTCCAACCTTCTGAGGAAGCACCATATTGTTTTCCATAGCGGTTGGACCATTTTGCAATCCCACCAGCAATGTAGGAAGGTCCTAGTCTCTCCACATCCTCGCCAACACTTATTATCCTTTACTTTTTTGGTCTTTGCTATGATTGTTGGTGTGAGATGATATATCATTGTTGCTTTTATTTGTATCTATCTAATGGCTAGTGATCGTGAACATTTCTTCATATTTTTGTTGGCTGCCTGGATCTTCTTCTTGGTGAAGTGTCTATTCATGTCCTGTGCCCATTTTTTAATTGGGTTATTTGTCCTTTTCTTGTAGAGGTGTTGTAAGTTCCTATATATTTTGGAAATTAGTCCCTTGTCTGATGTGTCGTTACAAAAGATTTTTTCTCATTCTGTGGGCTCCCCTTTTATTCTTTTGATGAAGTCTTTTGATTCACACAAGTTTTTAATTTTTAGTAAGTTGCATTGATCTATTTTGTCTATTTTTGTTTGTGTAAGTTTCAAAATGTTTCGTTATCTGTGTATGCCATGTATTAGAGATCTCACAGTTGTCCCTACTTTTTTATTGATGACCTTTGTAATTCTGGATTTCACATTTAGGTCTTTTAATTCATGCTGAGTTGGTTTTTGTATAAGACATGAGGTAAAGGTCTTGTTTAAGTCTTTTGCATATCGTTTTCCAATTCTGCCAGTGCCATCTGTTGACGAGACCATCTCCTCCCTATGAAATATACTTAGGTACTTTGTCGAAAATCAGTTGGTTGTATGTGAATGGGTTAATTTCTAGATTCTCAATTCTGCTCCATTGATCAACGTATCTTTCATTACACCAGTATCAGGCTGTTTTGACCACTGTAGTCATGCAGTAAATTTTGAAATCACGGAGTCAGAGGCTTCCCACTGTGTTCTTCTTAAGCAGTGCTTTGCTTATCCTTGGTCTCTTTCCTTTCCATGTAAAGTTTGTAATTGTCTTTTCCATTTCTTTGAAGAATGTCATTGGAATCTGGATTGGGATTGCATTATATGCGTAAACTGCTTTGGGCAGTTGTGAAGACTCTGAATGTTTTTCATTCTTCATTTCTCTATTGGTGAAAATTACATATAGTACATATGCTCTTAGAGTGAACTTCATCAATCAAAGTGATTAGAATCATAGCTATAGTATCTACAAAGGGACTTTATCTGCTATGTTGTTGTTATTGTTAAGTGCCATTGAATCAGTTCAGATTCATAACGGCCCTATATAGAGTTTCTGAGGAGCAATAAGTGGATCTGAACTTCCAACTTTGAAGTTAGAAGTCCAGTTATCATACTACATACCAGGACCCCTTATCTGTTATATTATTGCACAAATAGACAATGTTCTTATAATTATTTTAATGATATACTTATTATTCTGAAAAAAGTGTTCACCAATTTATTGCTGACTCTATTAAACCTCCTGAATTTTTAAAAAATGTTAGATTTTCAAAAATGATTTTAGTTCGAGCATTTACTAATACATATTTCTTGCTAGAAATATAAAGTCATATTTTGTACTTGGTTTTCATAGCTTATAAAATAATTTAAGTTACAAAATTGTTTTCTGAGAAATATACTCACACAAAAATATATAAATACTTTTTAGATATATAGTTTGTCTTCACCATCAAGTGAAGATAAAATATGAGATTTGAATCAGGAAAAACTAAATAAGAAAAATAAATAAATTCACCTTGCAACATAGTAGCAAACAACTAGTTTGTCTAAATATAATAAGTGTAACAATACTACTGTTTGTAGGATTAACTATATGAATAGTGTTGTTGTTTTTGTTGCTGTTGTTAAATGCCATTGACTAGGTTCCAACTCATGTTGTTGTTGTTTTTGCTATCAAGTGGTTTCAACTAATAGTGACCCTGTATATTCCCAGAATCTGCAGCTCCTTCAGTATGAAGTTAAAAGTAAGGAGTATCATAAGCTATCTTAGCTTATTTGTTTATAAGATACTCCTTACTTTTCATGCTGAAAGAGCTGCAGAATTCCAAATGAAACACTTGGGTAACTCACAGAATCTGTAACTTCCAGACCCTGGAATTATATTCATCCATATGAGGTATCTTAAATGTGAAGCCAAATTGAGGTGGAGGGATTGTTTTATGGTTATTCACATTTATGCACCAACCACTAAAGCCAGTGGGGATGAAATAGAAGAATTCTACCAACTTCTGCAATCTGAAATCGATCAAACATGCAATCAAGACGTATTGATCATTACTGGTGATTGGAATACAAAGGTTGGGAGCAAAGAGGAAGGACCAGTAGTTGGAAAACATGGCCTTGGTGAAAGAAATGATGCTGGAGAACACATGATAGAATTCTGCAAAACCAATGATTTGCTAATTTCAAATACCTTCTTTATACAGCATAAGAGACAACTATACACATGGACCTCACCAGATGGAAAACATAGAAATCAAATTGACTACATCTGCGGAAAGAGAAGATGGAAAAGCTCCATATGATTAGTGAAAATAAGGCCAGGGGCTGACTGTGGAACAGATCATCAATTACTCATCTGCAAATTGAAACTGAAGCTGAAGAAAATGAAAACAAGTCTATGAGAGCCAAAATATGACCTTGAATATATCCCACCTGAATTTAGAGATCATCTGAAGAACAGATTTGATACATTGAATACTAAAGAGCAAAAGACCCGAGGAGTTGTGGGATGACATCAAGAACATCATGCATGAAGAGAGCAAAAAGTCATTGAGAAGACAAGAAAGAAGGAAAAGGTCAAAATGGATGTCAGAAGAGACTCTGAAACTTGCTCTCCAGTGTAGAGATGCTAAAGCAAATGGAAGAAATGAGGAGGTCCAATAACTGAACAGAAAATTTCAAAGATCATCTTGAGAAAATAAAGCCAAGTATTATAATAAAATGTGCAAAGATTTGGAATCAGAAAACCAAAAAGGAAGAACATACTCAGCATTTCTCAAGCTAGGGCAACTGAAGAAAAAATTCAAGCCTTTGCTTTCATTGTTGAAAGATTCTCTGGGCAAATTATTGAATGATGCAGAATGCATCAAGAGAAGATGGAAGGAATACACAGAATCACTGTACCAAAAGGAAAGTGTCAATGCTCAACCGTTTCAAGTGGTAGCATATGAGCAAGAACCAATGATACTTAAAAATGAAGTCCAAGGTGCATTGAAGGAATTGCAAAGAACAAGGCACCAGGAATTGATGCCTTGTTCTTTGCCATTTGATGGAATAAAATTTGCAATCTTTCAAGAAAGTGAGGCAGCACAAGAGGCACTCACTCATCTCTGCCAAGAAATTTGGAAGACAACTATCTGGCCTACTGATTGGAAGAGAACCATATTTGTGCCCATTCCAAAGAGAGGTGACCCAAAGGAATGCGGAAATCATTGGACAATCCGTTTGATATCTCAAGCGAGCAAAGTTTTGCTAAAGGTAATACAGAAACGGCTACAATCATACATTGACAGAGAACTGCCAGAGGTTCAAGCTGGATTCATAAGAGGCTGTGGAACAAGAGATATCATTGCTGATGTCCGATGGATCTTGGCTGAAAGCAGAGAATATCAGAAAGATGTTTACCTATACTTTATTGACTATGCAAAGGCTTTTGATTGTGCAGATCATGACAAGCTGTGGACAACATTGCGAAGTATGAGTATTCCAGAACACTTAATTGTACTCATGAAAAATCTGTACCTGGACCAAGAAGCAGTTGTTCGAACAGAGTATATGGGAACACTGAACGTTTTAAAATTAAGAAAGGTGTGCAACAAGGTTGTATTCTTTCACCACACTTATTCAACCTGTATGCTGAGCAAATAATATGAGAAGCGGTGTCTATGAAGAAGAACGTGGCATCAGGATTGGAGGAAGACTCATTAACAACCTGCGATATGCAGATGATACAACCTTGCTTGCTGAAAGTGAAGAGGACTTGAAATATTTACTTATGAAGATCAAAGAGCACAGCCTTCGATATGGATTACATCTCAATGTCAAGAAAACAAGAATCCTCACCACCGAAACAATAAACAACATTCTTATCAATGGATAAAAGATTGAAATTGTCAAGGACTTCATTCTTCTTGGATCAACTATCAACACTCATGGAAGCAGCAGTCAAGAGATAGATGACATATTAAATTAGGCAAATCTGGTGCACAGGAACTTTTTAACGTGTTGAAGAGCAAAGATGTCAGCTTGAGGACTAAGGTGTGCCTGACCCAAGCCATGGTATTTTCAATAACCTCATATGCATGTGAAAACTGGACAGTGAATAAGGAAGATTGTAGAAGAATTGATGCCTTTGGATCATAGTGTTGGAGAAGAATACCAAAAGTGCCATGGGCTGCCAAAAGAACCAACAGATCTGTTTTGGAAGAAGTGTAGCCAGAGTGCTCCTTAGAGGCCAAGATGGCCAAACATTGTCTCTCATACTTTGGACATATTGTCAGGAGGGAACAGTTGCTAGAGAAGGATGTCATGCTTGATAAGATGGAGGGTCAGAGAAAAAGAGGAAGACCCCCAACGAGATGGAGTGGCCAGGTGGCAGCATCGAGGGACTCAAACGTGGCAACAGTAGTGAGGTTGGCCCAGGATTGGACAATGTTTCGTTCTGCTGTGCATAAGGTCATTATGAGTCGGTGCCGACTTGATGGCACCTAACAAAAACAACAGTCGTAAAATGTTAATATGGAGTGAAACTTCTCATGATGCCCTTCAAGACTTGAATCAAGCTACTGACCTCAGTTGAGAGAGGGATGTCCCTCTCCAAACTTATTCCTGTGTATGACACAAAGTTTACTAAAGGGATTTCCCAATACCTGGTATTAATTTCTCATTATCAGTGTTGCATTTACATATTTCTTTCACTGTATTGCAAATCAGTGTGGGGCTATAGGATAAGCACTGGACTGCTAACCACAAGGTTAGTGGTGCAACCCCATTAGTCACTCCTTGAAAGTTCTTTTCAGGGTTTGCTATGAATTGGAACCAACTCCATGGCACTTAGCAGCAACAGCAACAATATAGCAAATCAGTGGAGTCTTGGTGCGGCACTGTAGAATAAGCACTGGATTGCTAACCGCAAAGTTAGCAGTTCAAACCTACCAGCTGCTTCTCGAAAACCATATACGCTATGAGTCAGAACAAACTTGATGACACTTAGCAATAACAACAACAATGTAAATAAGTGGTGCTCAAACCTTGCCTGCATCAGCATCACCAACAAAACAAAGCCATAAAGCAAATTACTGCCATCACGTCAATTATCTCTTACAGCAACTCTATGTTGTTAAGTGCTGAGGAGTCAGTTCCAACTCATAGCGACTCTGTATAGAGTTTCTGAGGAAGCGCTGGTGGGTTTGAACCACTGACCTTTTGGTTACTAGTCCAGTGATTATCCTACAGCACTATACTAGGACTTGAAGCAACTTTATGTTGTTTGTAGACGAGGCTGTGATCTTTATGGATCCCTGTTGTTACATCTTATTCCTTCAGAGTTGCTGGTGGGTTCAAGCCATTGACCTTTTAGTTAGAAGGCAAACACTTAGTCACTGCATCACCAGGGAAGTTTCATAAACCGGTTGCTGAGCCCCACTCGTAGACTTTCTGATTTAGTAGGTCTGGTGAAAGGAAAATATGTTTCTGGTGGTACTGATGCTGTTGGTCCAGAGAGCATTTTTTAAGAACCACTGCTTTAAATTAGAATCCCTAGAAGTAAGGACATTATAGTTAGTTAATTAGAATGTACTATTCTTTTGAAACTTCTAAAAATCTCTAGTAAAGAAATGTTACAGAGATAAATTGACAGCCTGGCATTTCAGGGTCTTCAAATGCATTCTGAATAATTAAAAAGAATTCACACTATGTAGAGTCTGAAGTTAACTTTTTTTTTCCTCTTCTACTTCTTGAAAATTAAGAATGTGTATATTAATACTTCTTGTGTCTAAACATGCCAAAGAATAGGGATCTGTTGTATTTTAAAATTAATTTTAAACACATATTCACAGAACACTTAAAATTACATTTAAACATGGGATATTTCTAAAAATATACAAGAGTTAAGAAATCTGATACTTCAAGGACCCATATTCCTTGTGCTGATAGTAGTGTTGTGGGAGAGGGAAGGAAAAGGAGGGACAACATTCAATGAGTGAAATTATAAGCAATTCAGCCTTTGTTATTTCTCTAAATAACATACTTCCTCTGAGGCTTTGAAGATATTTTAATAACTTTAACTCCACTTTCCTTGTGAAGTGGCTAATCAGCAAGCACTTCCAAGTGTAATTTAATGAAATGCAAAAAGCAGTTCAAAAATTTATTAAGCCTAGTATTTTAAAGTCTTCAAAATATGCTATGTTGGATCAGCTGGCTTAAGTAAGTAAGGCTTATGTAGGGTTTTCAGCAAATGTGTGTCCACCATACTTGAAATTTGAATCTGAAAAATGTCAGAATTAAACATTTTTTCTTCACTGAGTGTTAGTTGCAATTTGAATTGATATAATGGATGGCAGCAAGGATTAAGCCTAGAGATGATTTTTAAAGAGCACGACAGAGTGAGATCCCTTGTGAGCACTTAAAGTTTTCATTGTCTCTTAAGGCACTGTTACTAGATTCCTCAGTACATTATCCAATGATACACTAATTGATATACAGAGAAATGCATAAAGAAGTCTGCAGATAAAATTTACTTAATATCAGTCTTCCTATCTCAAATAGAAAGAAGAATTTTTTAAACAAGGGTGCTGTAAAAATGTTTCAATAAGACATTGTACTCTGTGAATTCTAAGGAATTTTATTCTCAGTCATTGTTAGTTACGTCTGTTGTTGTCATTAAGTGCCATAGCTGTTTCTCTTCATTTTGAGTTGTGGCCCATCAGCAAATGAAGATTCTGTGCGTTTCTCTCCCCCGAGCTTAACTCTATTCACGTCATCCTGGTCAACTCTACTTTGAGGAGGCATTTTTTACCCCCAGTCGCGTTCTGAGTGCCTTACCACCTTCTGGTCCTGTATCTGACAATGTTTCTCTGCTATTCATAGAGTTTTCAGTGACTAACGATTTGGAAGTAGTTTGTCACTCTTTCTTCCTAGTCTGTCTTTGTCTGGAAGCTCATCTGAAACCCTGAGTGACCCTGCCAGTTATTTAAAATACCGGTGGCATAGCCCTCAGAATCACAGCAACTCAAGCCACCACAGCACGACAGACGAGTGGTGGCCATAGAGCGGGTTCCAACTCATAACAATCCTGTATATGGTTTCCAAGGAGTGAGCTTGACCTTGCAGTTAGCAGTCCAGTGCATATCCTATAATACCATGTCAAGAATCCTACTCTTCTAATCTAATAGTTATGCTTACTATTAGATTTTTTAAAAGATTAACTTTTAAATGAATGTAACAATGCTTACTAATCTCTTATTATGTGATCTCATAACCCATTTGTTAGTTTGTAGAATGTGGTGTTATAAAGTGTTGTTATAACACTGGAAGTCATGTGACTTATATTTCAAATACCAGAAGGATTACTCATGGTGAGCAGATTTCAGTGGAGATTCCTGACTAAAACAGACTCTTGTTTATGTTGTTAGATGCCATCAAGTTGTTACGAACTCATAACTACCCTTTGCATAACAGAATGAAACACTGCCTGGTCCTGGGACAATCAAAGTCATTGCTACGCCTGAGTGCACTGCTGCTGCTACTGTGCCAATCCATCGCATTAGTAATCTGCTCCTATTCCTATGACCCTCCCCTTTGTTGTTGTTTAGGGCTGTCAATTTTGTTCTGACTCATAACAACCCTGTATAGGGTTTCTGAAGAGTGGCTGGTGAGTTTGAACCATCACCCTTGTGGTTCAAACGGACCTTGAGGTTGAGTGCTTATCCTATGGCACCACACTAGGACTCCCTTCACATTATCAAACATAATATCCTTCCATCACCAAGGCTATATTTTCCAATGACTGATCCTTCGTCTTTGTTTCCAACCTTTGCATTCCAATCTCCAGTAATTACCAATACAGCTTGATTGCATGTTTTATCTATTTCAGACTGAAGAATTCTATCAAGAATTCTTCAATTTCATCACCACTGCTTTAAGGTTTGGTCAGTAAATTTAAATAATAGTGGTATTGGCTGGTCTTCTTCTAGTAGTAGGGATTTTATCCTATCACAGACAGTATTGTACTTCAAGACACATCTTCATATGTTCTTTTTAATGATGACTGAGCCAGCACTTTGTCATTTCCAGCATAGTAAACTATGTAATTGTCTGATTCAGAGCAGCCAATATCAACCCATTTCAGCTCACTAATACCTAGGATATCTATATGTGGTCCATTTCATTGTTTACAATTTTAAATTTTCCTAGGTTAACACTTTGTACATTGTTCTATGTTCCAATTACTAATGGATGTTTACAGATGTTTCTCTTTATTTTGAATTGTGCCCCATCAACAACTGAAGGTCCAGATGGCTTTATTCCATTTGTATCACAATGGTCAACTCTATTTTGAGGAGACAGCATTTCCCCAGTTGTGATTTGAGTACCTTCCAAACTAAGGGGCTAATCTTGGTGATAGAAATGATGCTGGAGAATGAATGATAGATTTCTGCAAGACAAATGATTTGTTTATTTCAAATACCTTCTTTAGACAGCATAACAGACGACTATATACATGGACCTCACCAGATGG
>NW_006408520.1:36436047-36440868 GCF_000296735.1 Chrysochloris asiatica | reverse complement strand
ACCCCCAACGAGATGGATCGGCCCGGTGGCATCATTGATGGACTCAAGTGTGGCAGCCGTAGTGAGGTTGGCCCAGGATCTGACATTGTTTCATTCTGCTGTGCATGGGGTCACTATGAGTCGGTTCCAACTCGATGGCACCTGACAACAACAACAACAATCTTCTGGCACTATAACTGACACTATTCTGGTTCTTTCACTATGTTTCAGTAGTCAAAGTGCTGGCAGTGTTTCACTGCTATTCATATTTTTTTCAGTGACTAAGTATTCGGAAAGTGTCTGCTTGTCCTTCTTCCAAATTTGTCTTTTTGTCTGAAAGATCAGTTGAAACCTATCCTCTGTGAGTGACCTTGCTGTATTTAAAAATACCCATGGCATAGCTCCCCAGAATCACGGAAACACTCAGCCACCACAGCACAACAAATTGACATACGAATGGTGGATTCAACCTGTATGCTAAACTAATAATCTGAGAAGATGGATTATGTAAAGAAAAACGTGGCATCAGGATTGGAGGAAGACTCATAAACAACTTATAATATACAGATGAAACAACTTGCTTGCTTAAAGTGAAGAGGACTTATAAATACTTACTTAAGAAGATCAAAGACCACAGCCTTCATATGGTTGTATCTCAATGTAAAGAAAACAAAAATCCTCACCACTGGAACAGTAAACAACATCCATATAAAAGGAGAAAAGAATGAACTTGTCAAAGACTTCATTTTGCTCAAATTAACCACCAACACTCATGGAATCAGCAATCAAGTAATCTAACAATGTATTGTATTAGGTAAGCCTCCTGTCCAAAATCTCTTTTTAACTATTTAAGAGCAAAGATGTCAGTTTGAGAATTAAAGCGTGCCAGACCCAAGTCATGGTATTTTCAATAGCCTCATTATTTAAAGTTGAACATTGAATAAGGAAGACCGTAGAAGAATTGATGTATTTGAGTTGTGGTGTTGAAGGAGAATATTAAAAGTATCCTAGACTGCCAAAATAATGAACCAATCTGTATTTGTATAGCCAGAATAGCCAGACTTTGTCTCTCATACTTCAGATATATTATCATGAGGAACCAAGCCCTGAAAAAGGAACTCATGATTGACAAATGAAGGGTTGGAGAAAAAGAGTAAGACCTCCAATGAGTTGTATTGGCATATTGGCAGCAGCAGTGGGCTCAGACATATAATTGTGAGGTTGGTGCAGGTCCAGGCAGTGTCTCTTTCATAGGGTCACTATGAGTTGGTACTAACTCGACACTTACAACAGGAAAAATTCTATGTAATTTATATAAGTAAAATGTAAAATTTTCCTTTTGCAATTGACTTCTTTCATTAGAAATAACATCAGATGGATTTGGCAGATAGCAGAGAATGCCAGAAATGTTTATTTGCATTTTATTGACTATGTAGAAGCTTCAACTGGGTAGAACATACCAACTGGAATAAATCTCTATGTCTGTATGACCGATGATTTGCCAATGGATCTTAGAATTCCCTGAGTAGGTCTATATTCTTTTTTTCCCCAAGATAAAATGCACTGTTTTATTGTATTTTAAAAGCTTTTATTGTGTATTGATTGAGTGAAGACTTATAGGGCAGATAACCAGTTTTACATTCAGCAAATCACTGTAATGATTACAATACCCTCCATGCACATTAGCCAACATTTTTCACCTCTTTTACCTACTTTTTAAAATTTGCACATACCACATTGTAAATATATATTCATTTGAATGTCCAAAGGGCACATTTTGCACGTCAGCCTCCTGCCCTGCTTCCCTCAATCCATGGGCGTATAGTCCACTGTTGCTCTGTCTTTCTATGCTATGGCCTCTGCCACCATCTCTGTTGTTGATACTTTTCTGGTTAATATCTCTCCTTCCCCTCATTTCCTTCTGTCTTGATGATCCTAGGGTCCCCTGAGTCTGAAATGACAGATTAACTGATACCCCCTTTTAGTTGCACCTCTTCTACATTTACAGTTGTGGCAATCACCATTAGACCTGAAAAGAATTACTTGCAATTGAATCATAAAATCTTATCCCTCTCATCACCAGACCCTTCTGGATAATAGGAAAACTATTCAGTAGGGTTTCTGTCTTACTCCCCTTATTCTGACACTAAGCACCCTCATGAAAGCTTGTAAATCAGACACTTCATGCCTTTATTGTTAAGTGCTGTCGAGTCAGTTATGATCCATAGCGACCCTGTATAGGATGTCTGAGGAGCAGCTGGTGACCTTGAACTACCTATCTTGCAACTCATACTGACTTTACAATCCAATGCATTAACCTACAGCGCCATGTCAGGAGTCCCTCACACCTTTATAGTCCCCCCATTTTGGAACTGTGGGTTAATGCACCAGACTGCAAAGCCATTTGAACTGCAAGGTCACCAGTTCAAGCTCACCAGTCATTCCTCAGAAACCCTATACAGGGTTACTATGGATCAGAACCGACCTGATGACACTTAATAACAACAACAACAATTTTGGTAGCTGAAGTCTAAGTTGCCCATCCCTGTCAACACAGTGTCCTGAGGAGACAAGTTTGATCCTTGATATGAAGAATCTTTCCCTATTCGGTTGTAATTTTGGGCAGCCTCATCCATAAGTAAGGGTCCAGTTGATCAGGTTGTAACAGTTTACACTTGCTCCCTGTATCATACTTCTTTATCTGATTGAATTCTGGTCAGCGAGCTATCCGTGTTAGGTCCAATGGGTAGTGTCTGGGAGTCTGGGAGTTCTCACATGTCTACACCTCCACAGATTAGCTGGAGGCTTCATTCTTAACTCTAGTGCCCAGTGGAGTTCACACATCCCCATGAACTTCAAACCAGCAAGCCCATCTTCTTTGCTCTCTCATCTTAACATCATTGGGCATCTATGGAATATGGCCAACCTTAGTCCATGTCTTCTTTGCCGCATTTCTCCCATTTACACTCACAAGTTGACAAAGATGGTCTTCAGCAAGCATACATGACTTTTTTTGCCTTGATGACTCCAAAGCAAACAACTTGCTTGATATTGTCATAGTCAAACAGTTTGCTTTTTTTCTGCTTCTTCCCTCATTGATCTTTCTTTCATGAAATATCTTCTGTTCCTCTAGCCATTCCTAGTTAGTCTGCAATTTGAAATGTCCCACCCCTGAAATTTTCACCTGGGGCTCAGGATTCCACCTAAGATTTAACAAGAGGTCTGTTTTCCTGGGTACATTATAGACCCCTTTTCAATAATCCAATCAGTTATAGTTTGAAAATGAGTTTGCAAGCTTTCTGTAATCATCTCCCCCAATTATCCTTTCTATCCCACTTAAGTATCTATAGGCAGGGAATCTCAATAGCTGCAGAACAGTCAAGCACCTTAATATTATTTCCTCTCCTTTATCCATTCAGCCTGTTTATCATAGAACCATGTCATTCCAAGGCTGTGCATGCATCACAGTCTACCTCTATCCCATTTCTCCTATGTATACCTCCCAAAGTCTTTCTCTCTTATCCCACTCCTATATTCCCCTTCCCTTTCTTGTACATTGCTCGCTCCCTCATATTTATTGCCCTCCCTGTCCCCCAAGTTATCATATGTCTATCCCCTGACTTATGAGTTACTGTCCCCTCCCTCCCACTCCTGGTAACCCTCAAAGAATTGTTCTTTTAATATGGAAATCTTTTCTTAAGTTTTTTTTAATAATGATCTTATGCAATATCTGTCCTTTTGTGCCTGACTAATTTCACTCATCATTATGTCCTCAAGGCTCATCTATGTTATGTGGTGGTTTGCAGCCTCATTGTTACTCTTCAAGGGGCCATAATATTCCATTATGTGTCTGTACCAGAGTTTGCTTGGCAATTTTTCCAATGATGGGCATTTCGGTTGTCTCCAGTTTTTTGCTATTATGAATTGTGCTGCAATGAACATTGGTGTGCATAGATCTACTTGGATTTCTTGTGGATATATACCAAGTAGAGGAATTACTGGATCATAATGTATTTCTATTTCCAACTTTCTGAGGAAGCACCACACCATTTCCCAGGGTTGTTGAACCACTTTGCAGTCTGCAATGTAGAAGGGTTCAAGCCTCTCCACACCTCTGTCAGCGTTTGTTATCCTTTGCTTTTTTGAACTTTACTGTTACTGTGAGTATAAGATGATATCTCATTGTTGTTTTGATTTGCTTGAAACCCTACAGAGAGTTACTATGAGTCAGAACATACTTGACAGAACTTAAAAACAACAACAAGAATTGTTCCACACACCCACATTTTGCAAATTCTGGTCCTTCTGGGTTTCACTTTGTTTGAACCAATTTGAATTTGTAGTTAGAAAGAGATGCTTGCATTGTAATCAGTTTGCTTCCAAAGTTCTTTCTAATATGGATTCTGAAATTTTGTCAAAGAGGATGAGAGATTATTCTGGAAGTCATATATTAGTCTAGTTTAGAGTTCTTCTTCCTAATTATAATGAATCCACAGTTAACATTCATGGAAATGGCAGTCAAGGAATTAAATGATGTACTGCATTAGGTATATCTGCTGCAAAAGATCTCTTTACTGTGCTAAAAGTAAATTTGTCAGTTTGAGGACTAGTATGTACCTGACCCAAGCCATGGTGTTGGGGTTAGTGCACTGGACAGAAAAGTCATTTGAACCACAATATCAGTTGCTCAAGCTCACCATTCACTCCACAGAACCCTATACAGGGTCACTACAGGTTGGAACTGACTCGATGGCACGTTACAACAATGGCTAATGATTATTAACTCATCATGTTTGTTTGCTACCTGAATGTCTTCCTTGGTGAAGAGTCTATTGATGTCCT
>NW_006408520.1:36431965-36435647 GCF_000296735.1 Chrysochloris asiatica | reverse complement strand
CTTTGCAGTCTAGTGTATTAGCCCACAGCACCACACCAGGACTCTCTTAAATTTGTCCTTATTTTTTCATTGATCATCTTTATCATTCTGGATTTACATTTAGATCTTTAATCCATGTTTAGCTAGTTTTTGTATATGGTATGAGATATAGGTCTTGTTTCATTCTTTTGCAAAATGATTTCCAGTTTTGCCAACAGCATTTGTTGAAGAGACTATCTCTTCCTCATTTAATGTAGTTTGGTTCTTTGTCAAAGATCAGTTGACTGTATGTGGATGGATTTACATCAGGGTTCTCAATTCTGTTCCATTGATTTGTGTATCTTTCATTGTACCAATGCCAGTCTGTTTTGACCAGTGTTGCCCTGTAGTAAGTTTTGAAGTCAGAAACTGAGAGGCCTCCCACTTTGTTCTTTTTAAGTAGTACTTTGCTTATCTAAGTACTGTTTCTCTTTCAAATAAAACTTGGGATCATTTTTTTCCCATATCTTGAAAGAATGTTGTTGGAATCTGGATTGGAACAGTATTGTATCTGTAGATTGAGTGTTTTGGGTAGTATTGACATTTTCACAATGTTAACTCTTCCTATCCATGAGCATGGTATATTCTTCCATTTTTGTAAGTCTCTTTTGTTTTCTTGTAGTAATGTTTTGTAGTTTTCTATATATATGTATAGATCTTTTGTTTCTCTTGTTATAGAGTTATTCCTCAATATTTCATCCTTTGGGTGATTATCATAAATAGTATCATTTTCCTTATTTCCTCTTCAGAGATATCTTTACTAGTATATAGGAATTAAACTGATTTTTGTATCTTGATCTTCTCCCCTGCCCCTTTTCTGATCATCCAATGATTTCCAGTATATATATATGTTTCAACTGAGTCTTTGGAGTTTTCTATGTATAGGATCATAGCATCTGCACATAGAGAGAATTTTACTTCTTCTTTGCCAATATGGATATCTTTAATTTCCTTTTCTTGCCTTATTGTTCTGGCTAAGACTTCCAAAACAATATTGAATAGGAGTGGTGATAAAGGTCATCCTTGTCTGGTACCTGTTTGCAAAGGGAATGCTTTCAGTTTCTTTCCATTGAGAGTGATGTTAGCTGTTGTTTTTGTATATATGCTCTTAATTATGTTGAGGAATTTCCCTTCAATTCCTACTTTTTGAGGGTTTTTATCAGGAATGAATGTTGGATTTTATCAAAAGCCTTTTCTGCATAAATCAATATAATCATGTGTTTTGCCTTTCTTTTTTTCATTTATGTGGTGAATTACGTTGATTGTTTTTCTAATATTGAACTATCCTTGCATCCTTGGTATGAATTCTGCTTGGTCATGATGTATTTATTATTTTTATGATATGTTGTTGCATTCTATTGATTAACAAGTTGTTGGGAATTTCCATATGTATGTTCATGAGGGATATTGGTCTATAATTTTCTTTCTTAGTGATGTCCTTCCCTGGTTTGGGTATGACAGTTATGCTTGCATTATAAAATGTATTAAGAAGTTTACCACCCTTTTCTGTATTCTGGAATAGTTTGAGCATAATACGTGTCAGCTGTTCTGTGAATATTTGGTAAAATTTATCTGTAAAACCATCTGGGCCTGGACTTTTTTTGGTCAGGAAATTTTGATGACCTGATCTATTTATTTCTTTTTTATAGGTTTGCTCAAGTTTTCTATTTCACACTGTATAAATTTAGGTAAGTTGTGTTCTTCTAAAAAAATGTATACATTTGCTCTTGATTTTCAAATTTGTTGGAGTATATTTCTTCATAGTATTCTATTGTTATCCTTTTTATTTCCATTGGTTTTGTTATAATATCTCCCAATTGGTTTATAATGTGTGTTATTTGTGTCTTCTCCCTCTTTTGTTAGGTTTCCAGAGATTTGTCAATTTTATTAATATTTTCATAGAACCAACTTCTTGTCTTGTTGATTTTTCCTACTGTTTTCCTGTTTTCTATCTCATTTGTTTCTTCTCTGATCTTTATTCTTTCTTTTCTTCTGGTGGCTGTAGCTCTACTTTGAGGTTCTTTTCCGAAATGTTGGGTATGTAGTGTTAGTGTGTTGATTTTGGTTCTATTTTCTTTTTGTATAGGTGCATTTATTGCAATAAATTGTCCTCTCACAATGCTTTTGTTGTGTCCCAAAACTTTTGGAATATTGTGCTTTCGTTCTTATTTGTTTCTAGGAAATTTTTTAATTTCGCTTTTTATTTATTCTACTACCTAGTAGCTATTAAGCTGGATGTTATTCATTTTCCATGTACATGCTTTTATTTCCTTGTCTTCCTATAGGTGATTTCTAAGTTTATAACATTGTGGTCTGAGAAGATGTTTTGTAACAATTTGTTGGTTTTTTTTAATGTATGGGAATTTGCTTTGTAGCCTAATACATGTTCTATTCGAGTGAATGTTCCATGTGTACTGGAAAAGAATGTGCATTATACTGCTGTTGAGTTGAATGCTCTGTACAAAGTCTCTGCTGAGCTTCTTTCTGGTTGTTGAGTCCTTTTTTGCAAGTGAGGTATTAAAATTGCACACTTTTATGGTAGATGTGTCTATGTCTTTCTTCTATTCTATTTGGGTTTTGGGACTATTGCATTTTGGGACTCTGTCACTGGGAGCATGTATATTTGTTATGATTATGTCCTTTTGTTCAATTAACCCTTTAACCATGACCTTCTTTGTCTCTTATGCTAGTTTTTACATTAAAGTTTATTTTGTCTGAGATTCATATTGCTACCCTTGCTTGTTTTTTATCACAATTATTTTGGTATACTTTCTCCCATCCTTTAATTTTTAATCTATTTTCATCTGTGAATTAGATGTCTGTTTTAGTCTGTGAATCCTATGTCTCTTGATATTGAAGGATCCTGCTTTCTTAGCCATTATGCTATTCTTGACTGGTGCATTCAATCCACTGATGTTTAATGTAATTATCGATAGGTATTGGAGTCCTGGTGTGGCACTGTGGGTTAATGCGCCAGACTGCAAAACTGTTTGAAGAGTAAGCTCACTAGCTGCTCCTCAGAAGCCCTAAACAGGGTTGCTATGGGTTGGAACTGACTCAACAGCACTTAACAACTACAGCAACATGGATTAATTGCTGACATTATGCTGTTTGTTTTTTGTGGTGCTGCTGGTTTCTTTGTTTCATATCCTTTTCTATGCTGAATTAAATTTTTTTGTGTGTGCTTTTAAATTGTCAGTTTTTTGTTAAGTTTTACTGCTTCCATATGTCTTTGGACATTTTTTCCCGTGATTTGATGTGGAGATCTATTAAGCTTCTTTGAGGTTGCCCTATATTTTATTAAATTCTTCCTCTTTTTATGATAGTCTGTTTTATTCTGAAATCTACCTGACCTCCTCACCACATGGATCTCTGTCACTGAACTTTTCCCTTCTTTCTCTTTGCTGTTGTCCTGTTCATAGACTGACCTCCAAGACCCCCAAATTTCAATCTTGTAGTTTTGTTCTGCCCTGGACTCTTCTAGCTTTAGACTAAGTTCCAGGTATTGTTTCCACATATGTTAATCTCTGGTTATTGTCTTGTCTTGTTTATTCTCAGTCCACAGAATTCCCTTCAGTATGTTTTGGAATGCTGATTTGGCCTTTACAAAATCCCTAAATTTACAAAATCCCTAAAATCCTGAAACATTTTGATTTTGCCATGA
>NW_006408520.1:36424944-36431519 GCF_000296735.1 Chrysochloris asiatica | reverse complement strand
ATTCTGTTTGTTCTTTTATTTTAGTAGTATTAAGAGATTTGCCTTCAAGCTCGCTGATGCTGGTTTCCAACCCTTCAATTCTACTTCTTTATCCTTTCAGTGTATTGTCCATCTCTGGTATTTTAGCATTAATCATTTCTATCTCTTTTTGCAGGATTTTTTTAAATTCAAAAGCTGTATCAATTTTGCTCAATTGATCCTGCAGCACTTTTCTGACTTCTTCTTTATTTTCCTCTGCTTTTCTGTGGAACATTTGAATTCACCTCAATATCATTCTCCTAAATTCCCCTTCAAATAATTCCAAAGTCTCTTCACATTCTAATACCATTCCTAGCTTTTATTTTTGGTCATTTGTTTGAGCTACTCTGTCTTGTTTCTTGTTTGTGCATATGAGCAAAAATTTCCTTCTGTTTTTTATGCATTGTGGTGCTGTTGTATTTGTGCTAGTTAGATGAATGTATGATGGTGTATTCTTAAACACACTCCAATTGTCTTCTGGTAATTGTGATCATCAGGAGATGGGCTTTTCTGTTCTCTGCTCTCACAGTTCCCTTTAGATTGTTTTTAATAGGTGTTAGTTTTTAACAGGTGTTAGTTGCATACACTGTTCTGATATATTGCAGCTAGTGTTGGCTCTTGCCCTACTGGTGGTGTTTTACATGGTACAAATGTAGGTTGGCTGTATGGCCAGAGTTCCTGTCGCTTATTAGGTGAGGCATGAATATAAACTCCCATAAAAGTAGAAGAAAGTTCAAATTCAAGAGTAAACCCAAAGTCAAACATAAAAACCCAGTAAAGATATTTATATAAAGTTATGACACCCAATAAAATCAAAGAAACAATAACCTAAAATAAAATTAAAAAGCAAATATAAGTAGGTATTTTGTGCCACCTAATGGAGTCCTGGTGTGGCACTGTGGGTTAATGCGCCAGACTGCAAAGCTGTTTGAACTGCAAGGTCAGTGGTTCAAGCTCACCAGTCACTCCTCAGAAACCCTATACAGGGTCACTATGTGTCGGAACCAACTTGATGACACTTAACAACAACAACAACAACAATGGATAACAAAATGGTCTTTAGTCTTAAAAGCTGACTGAGAAATTCCACACTGTTCCATCTCTGCCAATGTGTTCTGATGAGAATCGGCTCAAGTCTGGCCAGATCTCTTTGGAAGAGACTCCTGAATCAGTTCCTATTTTTCTGCCTCCACCTATGCCCTGGGCAAATCCTTCTTCCCAGCAGTGCAGCAGTTCAATGTTAATTGTTCCATGAATTGTAAAATCTTGTGCACATTTCCTTGGGCTGTGCACTCATGCGAGACTCTCCTCTAGTCACTTGCATGGAGATGTTCAGACCAGGCAGAGAAGACATGACAAGGAAAAGCAAAAATAGTTTGAAAACAACAAAAAAAGACAATTGCACCTCTGTTTCTGCAGATCACTGGGTGGTTTCTCTATTGGGAGTGATCTTGTTCCTGTCTCTGCCCACTGTCTTCTACAAAGCCTGCATCCAACTGGCTGTCCTGGTTCAGAAGTCACCTTCTTTCTTGCTCTTATTCCAAATTTTTTTCCTGATAAGCACTTGAATCACAGACTTAACACTTTGTCTGAAGTTCAGAGTTCTGGGACAATACTTCCAATCTATTTCACCTGGTTTTCATGCTTTCACTTACAGGAGTTTGCAAGGCCCCTCTGTCTAGTCCACCATCAAGTCCCACCTCCAAACAGACTGTACTGGTGTCTCTGACCTGTATCATTCCCAGACAGCATGTGAGGTGATCTATGTAAGTCTTAAGGCAATGTTTCCATCTCTGTAACCCATCCCTGAAGTCCTGGTGTAGTGCTGTGGGTTAATATGATGGACTGCAAGGTTGGTTTTAACCACAAGTTTGGTAGTTCAAGCTCACCAGCTGCTCGTTGGAAACCCTATACAGGGTCACAATGGGTCAGAACTGATTCGTTGGCACTTAACAACAACAACAACTAACCTTCCAAAGCAATTGTGTGCTCTGGTTGTTAACATGTCAAAATGGCAGTTTTGGCATTCTCCAGGCACTTAAATTATGTACCTTTTCAATATGCTTTTAGTTTGGGAAACACAAAGAAGTCTTCAGAGGCAAGTACAGGGCGTAAGGTGAATAGTATAATATTTCTTAATGAATTCTTGTAGAACAGCTACCCTTTGCTACCCTTGAAGAATAAGCAAAATCATTGTGATAGAAACATTTTCTTGCTGCAAATTTTCTGGACTTTTTCTGGCCAATACAGTTTTAACTTCTCCATAATTATTTTCTTGAGAAAATATATCAAGATTATCCTTCTGGAATTTCCCAAAACAGTCACCAAAATCTTCTGAGCTGACCTCTACTTTGAATATAATTGGACTAGCAGATTCCCCATATAAACAAGTGTTTTGATTAGTCCTTTTTTTTTTATTTTTGTAAGACACTTGTCTTAGTTATCAAATACTGCTATAACAGAAATACCACAAGTTGATAGCTTTCAAAACCAGAAATGTATTCTCTCACAGTTTAGGAGACAGGAAGTCAAAATTCAGAGTAACAGCTCTTGGGTAAGGGTTTCTCTATCAGCTCTGGGGAAAAGTCTGTCTCCTTTCAGCCTCTGTAGGCCAGTATTTCTTGGGTATTTCCATACACCTTGGGTTCAATCTTCCCCCGAATCTTGAACCACCACAGTGCAGGGACCCTAGGCCCTGGTTTTTATATCTTGGTGATAGTAGGTCCCTCTAAGCTCAGATCACTTCTCTCTCCTTTTATACCTCAAAAGAGATGCAGTCAAGATACAATCTAATCTTATAGATTGCATCTGACCTCATTAACATCCTAGAAGTTCTGATTTACAACATAGGATAATTTCATCAGATCTGAACTTATATCAAATAATATCATGGGGTTGATTTTATTATATTAGATATTATCATGAAGGTGATATCTGCATGTTAACTGCTAAACCACTGAGAATCCTGGTCTAGTCAAGTTGACACAAAACTTCAAAGTGAAAGGACTAAATTGTAGCAAACATTAGAAAATATGTTATCTTCTTCTCTAAATCAAAGCATCATTCTGTATATATATTTATTGGTTACAAATCGGTCTGTGAACCTCAAGGTCAGCAGTTCAAAACTACCACCTGCTCCATGGGAGAAAGATGAGGCTTTCTGCTTCCTTAAAGATTTATTGCCTCGGAAACACTGTTCAGGGTCACTGTGGGTTGGAACCAACTAGACGGCACTTAACAACAACAACAATATCCATTTACTTTTTTTTTATTATTATTAATTTTTTTAAAACTGTTTTACTGCGAATTATGTGATAGTTTACCTGGAAGAATATTAGCTTTATATTCATCCTATCGTATATCATTACATTGCCATGGTTACAGTCCCTTGCATGCATCATCAACCAATCGAAGGATATACCCTTCAAGCCTGTCCCCTGGTCATCAGCACACAGCCCCTCTCCCTCTCTGGGTCTAGAGTCCCCAGCTACTCCATCTCTCCATGTCATCATCTCTGCCTCCATCTCTGGCATCACTGTTTCTCTGGGTAGTGTCCCGCACTCCGCTCTTCCCCCTTAATGGTCCCAGGGGCCTCTGCTCCTGGCCTGCAAAGTCAACCACTTCCCTCCTTTTGCTACAAAATATCTACCTTTACACATCCATCCCTCACAGTCAGTCCTGAGAGTAATTATTCACTATTGTACCACATGAGCGCTATCCCCTCCTCCTTTCATCAGTTCCGCCCAGACAGATTGGATACTACTCAGTGGAAATTCTACCTTCCTCCACACCCTCTGGATCTAGGTTCCCTCTTGAAAGCTTGTAAGCCAGTCACTTCTTGCCTTTGTAGCTGCCCCCCCGCCCCATTTTGGGTAGCCAGTGTCCAAGTTGTCCATCCTATTTACCCTGTGCATGGAGGGGGTGGGAATGATCCTCACTGTAAAGATTTGTTCTCTCTTTAGAGCTACTGCATCCATAGACGTAGGTCAAGTTCACCAAATTGTATCAGATTACTCTTTTTTTCCCCCTCTTCTTTCTTCTTCTAGTTGAGCTGGCTATTCCTTTCTCTCCCCATCAAGTATCATTTTATAATGGTATGTAACGGAAACTAAGATTCAAAAGACAGCAAATCATCTTATCATTACTTCCCCCTTTTGTCCATTCCAACCATGTCTCAATCCCTGTATCCCAGGGCCCTGTTGTTCCAATGTTGTGCATACATCACATTTACCTCTGTTCCACTTAGCCCATTTAAACCTGCCTAATTGTTTCCCATCCACCTTGTTCTTCCATTGCCCCCCACTTTCTTATGTATTGCCCCCTTATAAAATTTTTAACTGAAGTCTTGTCTTCCCAGTCTTAGCAAGGAAAACAAAATTTTTATAAGGATCTTAAGTATAGACTTAAAGTTATTTTATGGAGAAGGAAAAATAATTCCATTCACTGTTTGAATGACATTATTTTTCCTTCTCCATAAGATAAATTTAAGTCTCTACTTAAGATCCTCATTTACATTTTGTTGTTAATTTTCTCTATGTAGGAAACAGGAATGTTCAGAGATAATTTTTTTTTTTTTTTGAACATAATTCACTCATCAGTAATTTTTAGTAGCTGTTGGGTTGCTACTCTGTGATTAAGACATTTATGAAAGTTGTGTTAATTTTAAATAAAATTAATAAAATTGAAAATTTTATTAATAAATACTTCTTATTTAGCTACAATTGGCCAGACTATCAAGTATATAATTGTTCCAGGGGCAATTTCCCCCAACAACTTTGTGGTATGCATTGAACTTTAAAGGTGACTTTATTTTAAAAAGGGAAGGGAAAAAATACACAAAGGGAAAATGATTTTTTGTTAACTGTATATGAGTTCATAAAATTTTAATATCCAGACTATATAAGGAACTCCTACAACTTAACAACAACAAAGACAAAAAAACACATTAAAAATGGACAAAGGACATGAATAAGCTTTTCACCAAAGAAGAAATACAAATGGCCAACAAGTGAATAAAATGATGATCAATGTAATTGCTGTTAGTGTTGTTAAGCACCATTGAATCAGTGCTGACTCAGCATCCCTGTATAGGGTTTCTGAGGAGTAGTTGGTGAGCTTGAACTGATAAGCTTATGGTTAACAGTCTATTGCTTATCCTATGTTTTGCCAATTGACCATGTGTCCCCTGAGACTATGATTCTGAGCCCTGAGGCCCAACAACTCATTGTCTTAAGATGTTTGATAATATCTAAGGAATTTTCATTATTTTGGCCATTCTATACTCCATAACCAACACTCATCCATCAGTTTGTCGGACTGTGGTGGCTTGTGAGTTGCTGTGATTCTGAAAGCTATGTCACCAGTATTTTAAATACCAGAAGGGTCACCCATGGTGGGATGGTTTCAGATGAGATTCCAGATGAAGACAGACTAGGAAGAAGGAGTGATGAACTACTTCCAAATATTTAGTCACTGAAAACTTTATGAATAGCAGAGAAACACTCAGATATAGTGCCAGAAAATGAGCCCCTCAGTTTGGAAGGCATTCAAAATGCGACTGGGGAAAAGCTGCCTCCTCAAAGTAGAGTTGACCATGCTGATGCGAATGGAGTAAAGCTCATGGGAGAAAAGCCCATGGGACCTTCATTTGCTGATGGGGTACAACTAAAAATGAAGAGAAATAGCTGTAAAACTCCATTGAAAATCAGAATATGGAATGTACGAAGTATGAATTTAGGAAAATTGGAAGTTGTCAAAATGAAATGGAATGTATAAACATGAATATCTTAGGCATTAGTGAGCTGAAATGGAATGGTATTGGCCACTTTGAGTCTGACAACCACATGGTTTATTATGCTGGGAATGACAAATTGAAGAAGAATGGTGTTGCATTCATTGTCAAAAAGAACATATCCAGATCAGTCATGAGGTACATGTGATTGTATGATATACATTCACTTACAGGGAAGCCCAGTTAATACCACTATTATTCAAATTTACACACCAACCACTACAGCCAGTGAGGCTGAAATAGAAGAATTCTACCAACTTCTTGAATCTGAAATTGATCAAGCATGCAAACAAGATGTATTAATCATTACTGGTGATTGGAATGCAAAGGTTGGCTGTAAAGAGGAAGGATCAGCAGTTGGAAAATATGGTCTTGGTAATACAAATGATGAGGGAGAACACATGATAGAATTCTGTAAAATCAGTGATTTGTTCATTTCAAACACCTTCTTTAGACAGCATAAGATAAGAGACAATTATACACATGAACCTCACCAGATGGAATACATAGAAATCAAATTGACTACATCTGTGAAAAGAAACGATGGAAAAGCTCCATATCATCAGTGAAAACAAGGCCAGGGGCAGACTGTGGAACACACCACCAATTACTCACATGCAAATTTAAACTGAAGCTGAAGAAAATGAAAAGAAGTCCACAAGAGCCAAAACATGACCTTGAATATATTCCACCTGAATTTAGAGATCATCTGAAGAACAGATTTGATACATTAAACACTAAAGACTGAAGACCAGAAGACTTGTGG
>NW_006408520.1:36424369-36424844 GCF_000296735.1 Chrysochloris asiatica | reverse complement strand
CAAATATTACAACAAAATGTGGAAAGATCTGGAGTCAGAAAACCAAAAGGGAAGAACACGGTCAGCATTTCTCAAGGTGGGGGAACTGAAGAAAAAATTCAAGCCTTGACTTTTGTTATCGAAAGATTATCTGGGAAAATTATTGAATGATGCAGAAAGCATCAAGAGAAAATGGAAGGAATACACAGTCACTGTACCAGAAGGAAATGGTTAATGTTCAACCATTTCAAGAGTAGCATATGATCAAGAGCCAATGAATGATACTCAGGGAGGAAGTCCAAGGTGCATTGAAGGAATTGGCAAAGGTCAAGGCACCAGGGATTGATGGAATAAAAATTGAAAACTTTCAAGAAAGTGAGGCGGCACAAGAGGCACTCATGCATCTCTACCAAGAAATTTGGAAGACAACTATCTGGCTGACTGATTAGAAGAGATCAATATTTTTTTCCCATTCTAAAGAGAAGTGAACCAATGG
>NW_006408520.1:36421106-36423389 GCF_000296735.1 Chrysochloris asiatica | reverse complement strand
GCAAAAGCTGGACAGTGAATAAGGAAGACCGCAGAAGAATTCATGCTTTTGAGTTATGGTGTTGGAGGATAATATTGAAAGTGCCGTGGGCTGCCAAAAGAACCAATAGATCCGTTTTGGAAGAAGTGCAGCTAGAGCGCTCCTTGGAGGCCTAGATGGCCAAACTTCATCTCTCATATTTCAGACATGTTGTCAGGAGGACCAGTTGCTGGAGAAGTGTATCATGTTTTGTAAGGTGAAGGGTCAGGGAAAAAGAGGAAGCTCCCCAAGGAGATGGTTTGACCAGGTGGCTGCATTGATGGACTCACACATGGCAACAGTAATGAGGTTGGCTCCGGATCGGGAAGTGTTTCGGTCTGCTGTGCATAGGATCGCTGTGAGTCAGTTGCGACTCGATGGCACCTAACAACAACAACATACTCCATAACATTATTATGTGTATTTGCTGCAAAGATGAACAAATATCTTTTTCAAGTCCCTATATATTTTTAGGCATACTCCCATTTTGCCTTCCATACCCATTCAGCCTATGCCTCAGTCCATCTATCTATACATAGAAAACTGTTGTTTCAAAGTTGTGTATCTAGCACTAATTTCTTCTATTCCCATTAGCCATTGCTGCATACCTCCCTATGCCTTCACCTGTCTTCATAATTCTTCTGCCAATCATTCTATTGCATATTGCCCTCCCAATCAACAGAGTTAACATACTTGTATCCTCTCTAGTTAGTGAATTACTCTCCTTTCCTTCCCACCCCTGGTAACTATCAAATAACATTTCTTTTAATATGGAAACCTTTTCTTGAATTTTTACAATAGTGGTGTCATACAATACTTGTCATCTTTTGATAGAGTAATTCCAGTTTCATTCATATTATGACGTGCTTTAAAAATGCATCACTATTCTTCAACATTGCATAGTATTCTATTGTGTATATGTACCAAAATTTTATTATGCATCCTTCCATTGATGGGCATTTAGGCTGTATCCATCTTTTTGCTATAGTGAATAGTGCTGTCATGAACATCAGTATGCATATATTGTGTCCAGACTCATTTTTTGTGGGTATATACCAAGTAAAGGGATTGCTTGGTTCTACAATATTTCTATGTCCACCTTTCTGATGCCCTAGCTTTGCTATGAGGATTATGCTTGCTTCATAAAATATATTTGGGAGTTTCTCATCCTTTTCTATATTCTGGGATGGTTTCAGTGGAACGAACTGATGTCAGTTCTATGAATGTTTGCTAAAATCTACCTGTAATACCAACTTGACCCAGACTTTTTTCTGTTGGGAATTTTTTAAAGATCTGATTGATTTTTTATTTTGTTATAGTTTTTTGTTTTCTTCAAATTTTTAACTTCATTCTATACTAGGTAGGTTGTGTTTTTCTAAAAATTTATCCATTTCTTCCAGATTTTAAAATTTGTTGAAGCACAATTCTTCACAGTACCCTTGTATCCTTTTTGTTTCTGTTGTGATGTTTACCTGCATCATTTTCTATGCATGTTATTTGCATCTACTCCTTCTTTTCTCTTGTTAGATTTTCCAGTGGTGTATAAATTTTATCAGTCCTTTCATGGAACCAACTTATTGTCTTGTTGAGTGTTTCTACTAATTTTCTGTTTTCTAATCCATTAATTTCTGCCCTAATCTTATTATATCTACTCTTCTGGTCACTGTGGTCTTACTATGCTGTTCTTTTTCTAACTGGTGGGGATGTTGTATTAATATGTTGATTTTGAAATTTCATTTTGGATGTGTGTGTTTATTATGAATTGCCTTCTAAGCACAGTTTTGCTGTGCCCCAGAGGTTTTGTTTTCATTCTCATTTGATTCAAGGAATTTTAAAAATTTCATTTCTTATTTATTCTATTACCTAGTAGCTTTTAAGCAGGGTGTTATTCAATTTCCATGTGTCTTTTTTCCCTTGATCTTCCTATTGTTGATTTCTAATTTTATAGCACTGTGATCTAAAAAGATGCTTTGTAGTATTTAAGTTTTAAAAAATAATTTTAGTCTTATTTTGGGGCCTAACATTTTTGTTCTATTCAGAAGACTGTTCTGTGTGTGCTAGAAATTATTGTGCTATTGTTGTGTTGAGTGCTTTGTATAAATCTATAAGGTTAGGTTGGTTGATTATGTTGTTTAGTTCTGTGTCTTTGTTGAGTTTCTTTATAATTGTTCTGCTCTTCATCAAAAATGGTGTATTAAAATCTCCTAGTATTATGAATCAGGTTGCTTAATTCAAGGTCTGCAGTTCAAAACTACCAGTGGTTCT
>NW_006408520.1:36412441-36419961 GCF_000296735.1 Chrysochloris asiatica | reverse complement strand
ATTGCTGTTAGTTGGACATCTTTTTTCCAACCTTTGTTTCTCAATTTAGTTTTGTAAGGTGTGTCTCTTGTAGACAGCATATTGAAGGATGATGTTTTCTTATCCATTCTGTTTCTCTTTGTCTCTTGACTGGTTCCTTTAGTCCATTGATGTTCAGTGTAATCATCAATAGGTATGAATTTATTGCAGTCACGTTGCTATGTATTTTTTATTGGAGTTTCCAATTTCTTTGTTACACATTATATTCTGTGTTGAGTTCATTTTTTTGTGCTTTTGTTGAGGTCAATTTCGTCATTGGTGTTGTTTTAATGTTTATTAAATCTTCATGGTTTTCCATTTATTATGAAGATGTATTCATTATCTTTGAAGTTGCCATGTAATTTATTAATTTCTTACATAGTTTAAAACAGTCTGCTTTATCTTGAAATCTACTAAACTTCCTCACTGTTTGGAAATTCTGTAACTACACTTTTCCTTCTTTTTGTTTTGTGTTTGTCTTCACTACAAAGTGATATCTCTGCATCCCTGTTTTCAGTCTATTAAATTTATTTCAGTATGTGCACATCTATATTTGGATTAAATTCTGGGTGGTGTTGCTGTGTACACCAATCTCATGTTGTTGTCTCTTGTTACTTCTAAGACCAAAGGACTCCCTTTAGAATTGTTTATCAAGTTAGTCTGGTTATTACAAATTCATTTCTGTTTTTCTGGAAATATTCTTATTTCACAATTTTATTTTAGGGACCATGTTTTGTGTATATGATTCTTTGTTCACAATTTTTTTTCAGAGTTTTGTGTTTGTCTCCAGATTGCCTTTTTGTCTACATGGTTTCTGCTGAGTAGTCAGAGCCTAATTTTATTGGTTTTCCTTTGTAAGTATCTTCATTCTTCCCAAGTTGCTCTCAGAATTCTTTCCTAGTTTTTGACTTTGGAGAGTTTGATGATGATACGTCTTGGTGACTTTCTTTTGGGGTCTTTCCTGTTTGGGGTTCATCCAGCTCTTGACTGTATATATTCTTGTATTTCATGATGTTAGGGGAAATATTTTTTTTAATAGTTCTTTGACTATTATTTCTGTGATTTTGTCTCTTATTGTTCTGGAATTCTGATCATCAATAAGTCATTCCTCCTCATGTTGTCCCACATGAATCTTCAGATGTTTTAATTATTTTTTCTGGTTATTCTTTTAGCATACTGGTGGTGGGGGTGGTGTACCATGGACTTGCTTCTGACTCATGTTGTTGTTGTTGTTGTTGTTGTTGTTGTTGTTGTTGTCAGGTGCCATCGAGTCGGAACCGACTCATAGCGACCCCATGCACAGCAGAATGAAACAATGCTTGATCCTGGGCCAACCTCACCACCGCTGCCACCCCCGAGTCCATCAATGATGCCACCTGGCCGATCCATCTCGTTGGGGGTCTTCCTCTTTTTCTCTGACCCTCCACCCTACCTAGCATGACATCCTTCTCCAACGATTGTTTCCTCCGTACTATATGTCCAAAGTAGGAGAGATGAAGCTTAGCCATCCTGGCCTCCAAGGAGCACTCTGGCTGCACTTCTTCCAAAACAGATCTATTGGTTCTTTTGGCAGTCCATGGCACTTTCAGTATTCTCCTCCAACACCACAACTCAAAGGCATCAATTCTTCTACGACCCTCCTTATTCACTGTCCAGCTTTCGCATCCATATGAGGCTATTAAAAACACAATGGCCTGGGTCAGGCGCACCCTAGTCCTCAAGCTGACATCTCTGACTCATAGTTACCCTGAATAGGGTTTCCAAGGCTGTAAATATTTACAAGAGTAGAAAGCCTCATCTTTCTCCTGTGAAACAGCTGGTGGTTTCAAACTGCTGACCTTAAGGTTAATAGCCTGACTCATCACCATTACACTACACTTTCTAACATACTAGAATTGAGACATTTCTCATCAAGCTAATTTGGGTTTCCATGGACTCAAATCAACTCCTTTTGTCATTTCAATAAACTGTCAATTTTTGAAATCTTACTATTAATTTTCTGGATTTCTATTTGCAGGTTTGGAATGTCTCCAGTCCTTTATCTACTTTGTTTGACTGTTCCTTTAGTGCTTTCCTGAAAATTTCCTTGTTTTCCTTGACCTTTATTTCAATTATTTGGATGTACCTATATATTATTCTCTTGACTTCTTTTTCAGGTAATTCTGTTGGCTTTTATTCCTCAAAAACATTTTCAAGTCCTGCTTCTTGGTTATTTGAGTCACTCTGCCTTTTTTCTTTGTGTGCACCGAAATTGCCCATTGTTTTTAAGACATTGTGGTGGTGTTTTATTTGTATTAACTTGATGATTGTTAATTGGTATATTCTTTGGCATTCACCAACTGCCTTCTTGTGTATATTATTAGGGAATGAGTTTGTGTATTGTTCTATCTTAGCTGTTCATACAGTTCAGTTTAGGATGGCTTTGGCTGATGTTTGTTGTTGTCATTGATATAGTGTATAATGGCTGGTATTGGCTTTTGCCTAGTGGATAAGGCTGTGGAGGGTAAGGTTGTAGCTGGCTTATGTGGAAACAATTGCTGTGTCCTACTCAGTAACACACACTGAAAAATGAGAAGGAAAAGAAACAAACAAGTAAACAATAGCAAGGAAAGAAAATAGTAAAGAAAAAAAACAAGAAATAACTAGAAAAAGAATACAGAACCTAAGATAGATAAAGGTACAAAGTGACAGGCTTACAAGTTTTCAAGAGGGAGTTTAGTTTCAGAGTGTGTGGGAGAAGGTAGAACCACCACTGAATAGCTTTCATCCTGTGTAGATCCATCTGGTGAAAAGACATGGGGATAAGATTCTTATGATTCAATAGTGAGTAATTGTTATCATGACTAATTGCAATTGCTACAAATGTAAAGGTAGAATTTTTGTAACAGAAAGGGGGAGTAGATAATCTTACAGTCCAGGAATAGAGGACCTAGGAACATCAAGAGAGAAGACCATGAGCAGAATGTGGGACCCTATACAGAGAAGCAGCGACACCAGAGATGGAGGCAGAGATGAGGACATGGTGAGATTGAGCAGCTGAGGACTCTAGACTCATGGAAAGAGAAAGGTTGTGTGCTGGCATCCAGGAGGTAGGACTGCAGAATGTGCCTTTCCATTGTTTAAGTTAGTATATATCCCTGATTGTTTTTGTTTGCATTCAAAAACAAAACAAAAGAGAGGGAATATAAGCAAATACTGTTGAATAATGATGTGTGCATGGGATTGTAATCATTACAATGAAACAAAATACAACAAGATTAATTTAAAACCAATGTTCACATGAAAGAACATTGTAATAGTTCTATCACTCAATTCATTAAAAAACAAAACAAACCCCCCAAAAGTTTAAAGAGATAAAATTTGAGAGAGAAAAAGAAAAGAAAAGGGATAAAAAAAAAAAAAAAAAGTACTAAACACAATTACAGAGAGGAATGAGTAAATGGGAAAGAGACCAGAGATTAGTATAGAAAAACAGAGAAAAGAAAGGAAGGAAGGAAGGGAGAATGAAAGAAAGAAGAAGGAAAAGAGAAGAAGGGAAGAAGAAAGAAAGAAGCAGCACTTAGGTAGAGTAGCAGAAAAAAAGAAGAAAAAATTGAAAGTAGAGATAGAAATGCTAGAAAATATGAAAGAGGAATAAGAGAAGAAATAATAAACAAACAAGAGCAATGAAAGGGGGCTGGGGAAACCATGGTAGTGCCAGATTCTGAGAGGAGAAAATTTTGGGGTTTCTTGTCAATGAAGGACTTCATGTCATGGATGGGGCGGTAGATGGGAAAGTAATCCTCTCCATCCTAGATGGAGTTTTTGTAGGACAAGGTGTTTTCTGTTCTGGGGACCCAACCTGAAAGTAGTTCATGCAGACACCAATGCAGCTGGGGAATTAGGGTATTTCTGTCCTGGAGGGCAGACAAGTGTGAGAGGTCCTGCTAGTCCAGGGCTAGCCAGAACCAGCTCTGCAGGTCTGGAGCAGGCCACATCTGGTTACAAGTGCAGGGGTTGGTGCTGCTAGGCTCCCACACACTCTGATGCATCTCCAATTGCCCAGAGAGCAAGAACCTTTTTGGGAGTGTACACAGGTGGGGAGTAGTCACACTTCTGGTCATCAGGGCAATATGGAATAGAAGAAAAAATTTTCAACTTTCTCTCCACCAGTAATCAGTATGCCTCTGCATCACTTTCCATACCCTTGCCTTCAAAGTTTTCCTCAATAGTTCAAGATGGTTAATGTCCTTAGTTTCTTTCTTTCCCTCCCCACCACCCCATTCATCTATTCAGCTACTTCTAATGAGGGCTAGACCAGGGTATGCCAAGGCCAGCTTCAAAGAGTTGAAGCAGGGCATGCCCAAACAGTATTCATAGGGATAACTACCTCCTCCTTTAATGGTGCCCACAACTGCAGTGCTCACCTCAATGTGATTTTGACAGCTGGAAGAGCAGGAGTTTCCCTGAGGGTGTATGTTGGTGGAGGCCAGCCTGGCTTCTGGTCCCCAGGGAAGTGTAGGGAACAAGAAAAAAATTGCACCTTTATCTCCATGAGTCATTACTATGTTTCTGTAATGCCAGTATATTTTATTGTCTCTGAAGCCACTCACAAATGCTTAAAATGGCCACATTGCATCTGGTTGGCTGGCATAAGAAATCAGACTGTTTCCTTTTGTTTGTCATGCCTGTTCAACTTTCTCTCCTAATAAAGTACTCAATCCCCTTCTCTATCCCTTCATCTGAAGGGTTCGAGCACTGTCATCTAAATGTTTCATTTGGTTTTCCGTATCTTTGTTGTAGAAGGTCATTACAGCCTTTCTGTCTAGTCCATCATCTTGTTGCCTACCCCCTAGAGATTTGTTCTTTCATCAGGTTGCTCCCTTATTTTTCTCTCTTTTCTTTTCTAACCACACTATGTCAGAGTTATCCTCTTTCAGGAATAAATTGGAGAATGGTTTAGTATACCTGCTTTCTCAATAAGTCTGGGAAGGTTGTAAGATGTCTTTGTACTAAACCAATGGTTTCATTTGAAATGTTTATCCTTGGCTGTACACTCAGCATTTTGAAGTGCTGGGCAAAAAGCTGTTTACTCAGGATACTCTCTGTTTTAAGAAGTCTTTCACCAAATATTTCTAAAGTCTTTGCATGGAATGTATAAGATAAAAAAAGCTAAACGTTTCTGAGAAGTTAATATACACTGGGTGACTGTCCAACATCAACACATTTGAGTTTTAAACTTAAATTCAAAGAGTTGAGTAAAACTTACCAATTTTTTCAAAATGAGAAAATTGTGGATGGAATAAATTTCCATAAGTAAGACTTCATATAAAAAGGACTGGCCATTAGGTCAATGGCACTGTTCTGACGTCTCATAAGGAAACCACAACTTAAATAAATAAATGAAACAACTTATTCTAGCTTAATTAGTGTCCATTTTTTTCTCTCTTTAGAAAATGACAATCAGAATAAGATTGGATAAACAAATGTGGGGAAATATCAGGGAAGGCTAGTAATACAGAGAGATACAACCAAAACAAAGCAATACCAATAAGAGAGGAGTATTTGTATAAAGGTTTCAAGGTAAATTTGGTTTAAGTTTTTTAGCATCTTGGATTTCAGAATTTTGTCTCTTAATATATGTATAATAACAAATATTTATTCATAATTATAGATTAAATCATCACTTGATGTGAAACATGAAGTTGATCTAGATATTATAATTTATCTTAAGAGTCTGTTGTTATCACTAGAAAGCTTTAATGCCCAGAAAGTGAATTTAGAATTAAGAGATTAATTTATTATCATTCTAATTCTACCACTAACTAATAAGAAACTACCTTTACCTTATAAGGCCTCATTTTCATAATTTATAAAATGATATTAAAATATTTCTTTCTAACTATATTATTCTAAGTATGCAATATAGTAAAGAATTTAGGATGGTAGAGCATTGGAGGCTACTATGACTGGTCTGAAGTTCTCTTTCTGCTATCATTATTAGTTCTGTTATTTGGGGACAGGAGGGAGGGAAGCAAAAACAATCTCTTTAAGCCTCAACTTCAATAATCTAATTGGGAATAATAGTGCATTCTTCATTGGGTAGTAGGAAGAATTAGCAGCAAGATGACATTTGAAAAGTATATAATGCAGAGCCTCCATATGGATTCATAAAACTAAAATGTAATCATGCTGAGTAATGCACCATTGGGCATTCCATAATGGAGAGATCTGAGTTTCATATCACTTCTTTTTACATTGGGCAAATAAGTAAGCTTTTACATCATTCTACCCTCTATAGAATGAGATGCTGGGACTACTGTGGACTACAGAATGTGTGGCAAACAGTATTTCATATTCTTCTTGGATTTCCTCTTCCTCTCAAATTCCTTGCACATGAAATTATACCTTTTGGAGTCTGTTTTCATTTTTACTATTAAGAACATAAGTTGTGTTGGGCCTTTCAGTGAAGAGTGCTGAAGGCAGAAAGGAAGTGGTGGAGACCCCTTTCAGCAGCATCACATCTCAGGAAAAGATACATGCTGTGTGTCAGCCCAGCCCACCCTGGGAGAGAAAAAGATTACTAATGGAGTAGTAATGTTAAAAAGAATAAAAAGTGAGTTTTTTATTTTCTCTGTGGTCATTAAAACTTTTCAAAAATACACAAAACCAACTTGAACTCAATTAAGGATTGCTAAAGGGAGAAGAGAATACTATATCTCTAGCATCTGGGCTGGAACTAGTGCATGTAAAGCATATCTGTCACTGACAGCTTTCTGGGTTATTTTTAATTCAGTCTAATTAGTCATGTCTTCTCCAAAAAGTACAGGACTCAGTCAGAATAAGGGCAGTAATTGTGAAACTACCCTTTGGAGCACGCATTCTTTTGTAAGACAACTATAAAGCCTTATAAATGATAGCCCCCATAAACGTCAGCCCAGATAATTCAGCTGATATCATCAAGCAGAGGGTGAATGGACTGTTACAGATACTGTGTTGAGCATAGTATATGACATCAAAATCATGGTTTTGTAAACATTTCCTTTTTTGCATGCATATTTAATTATCCTGCATCCCAGAGAAGAGCAAATCTGGGGCCAACATCATTTCAAAGGAAAGAAAAATGTGTTCCTATTTTTATAGCCTTGTAAAAGCAAGGAAATGTCTGAAGAGAGAGAGAGAGAGAAAAAAAAAAAAGTCTTGAAGAAGAATGCAATATGCCTCAAACCAAACTTATTCAAGATGTCATTCCTGGATAAAATTCTATGCTCTCAGCATTCAACAAGCTGGTTAAGCAAAGACAGGTTATACATAGACTGTCATTTGAACATGATATTGATGGATCATTTTTACTAACAGGTTGGACTGCATTGAAAAGCCTTGTGAATGTGCTAAGACCATTTTAACAGGTCACTGGAGACCAAAGTGCCTGAAGGAGAAGATCTAAGCCAAGTTCTATGAACAGTTCATAATATGTGAATAATGAAGCGCTTTAGAAAAACAAACAAACACACACACACACA
>NW_006408520.1:36403445-36412327 GCF_000296735.1 Chrysochloris asiatica | reverse complement strand
ATTCCTACAGACCTTCTTGTGTCACTAATATTTTTGAGAACCATTTAGCTGCAACCTGATTAGGTGTTTCAAGATCTGCAATATGTTTTCTTCTTAACACTCTGATCCAGAGTTTTGTTTTTCTTTTTACCAAATCACAGAAAATAGTTTTCCATTGTTCCTAAAAAGGTACAAGTCTTGTTTGAGACAAACATGAGACAATATAATGAATCAACTCATTGTAGGATCATTCTGTGTACATATGTAATTAGAATTGTGGGAATTTTATAAGGCAAATCATGAATGTAGGGATACTAGTTGAAAAAAATAGTCATATGGGAAACGTGTTATTATTGTCAACATATTCTACACAGAACCCAATTTTATCAATAAACATATAATCAGGCCAAAGAGAATTCAGCATTTTTTGTTCACTTACTTGCCCAGCTATAATTTTACTCTCTGCTTTAATATTCAACCATATGCCCTTGAATTTAAACTTGAGTCTTCAATAATGTATAATAAACTATAACTTAGATTACAAATTAATCATCATTTAAATTAAATTTCATAAAGAGGACTTTGTCAGTGAGTTCATTCTGGACTTGTACATTCCAGAAAAGTTAACCCAAATGGGATTTATTTATGTTACAGGTGACCACTGAGATTACAATGATGCTGTTAAGAACATACTCAAAAAGAATGAAGAACAGAACTTCATTACTATTTAAACGTATGTTCCAACTATATTCACTGGCATTTTTTCATCTAGTTATTGTTAAGTGCTGTTAAGTCAGTTATAACTCATAGTGACACTGTCTGTGGTTTCTGAGGAGTAAATGGTGGGTTTGAACCACCACCCTTGTGATTCAAATCAACCTTGTGGTTCAGTGCATTATCCTGCAGCCCCACAGCAGGATCCCAGTTTCTTTTCATAGGATTATAGAAGCAGTAATAGGAAGAAGTCTGGTTGTTCATCCTGTCCATCTTTTTGCATTTAAGCCTTTTGTTATTTGAAAAAAAAGAAGACTAGTTTCCATAGATGTTCTTGGCAAGCCCTGTAAGAATCTTGAGAACCTTTTTTGTCATGTAGTCACTAAAAATTAATCATCAGTTTTTCCAAGTCAGGAAAATAACATTGTATGTTGAAGACTTAATTTTATCTATTTATAGACAGTGTTACTGTTTCCAAGTCACATTTTTATGTATCTACGGAGCTCTGGTAGCACAGTGGTTATGAATCGAGCTGCTAACCTCAAGGTCAGCGGTTCGAAACTGCCAGATGTTCCACAGGAGAAAGGTTAGGCTCTCTTCTCCCACAAGATTTATAGCTTTGAAAACTCTATACAGGGTCACTATGCAACTGACTCCAAGGCACATAATCACCACCTACTTGATCTTCACAAAACACCTTTCAGTGTTTGTTGGATTTGTATCACTGATGTTCAACATGATATTACTTGAATAAATTATTGAATTAATTTCTTTCAAAAAAAATCACAAAACTAAGACTCTGGATGAGTGTTATTCTCAAGGTTTATTTCTTGAAAATTTACCATTAAGACTGTCTCCAAGGGCTTCTTATTATTCATTTTGAATTCAGTTTATTTATTAATAATTTATGTGGTCTCCCTACATCCTACCTTATAAGATTCATCCCTAAAATAAATAAATAAAATGTTTTTAAGTCCCCAAACAGAAAAAAGATGAAAAAACATTCTGCTTCTGTATGATTCAATCTCAGCACTGAAGTAATATAAAGAATAAAAAACACGTTAAAATAATAGACTACCTTTCTTTCAGAGGATCCCATTCTTCAAAGAAGAAATGTTCCCCCCACAATAATGATTACAATATAAGTATTCTACTTAAACTGTTTATTGGCTAATAATAATGTTCTTTATGTATAAGATATTTCTTTGATGTAGCAATTTCATATAAATTATTTACTAAACCCATTCTGCAAGAGTATTTATTCCATTTTACAGAAAACATGGTAGCTGTATTGGTTTCTCAGGATTACTATAACAAAGTTCCACAATTTGGTGGCTTAAAGCAACAGAAACGTATTCTCTCACAGTTCAGGAGGCAGAAGTCTGAAATCACTTTGTCAACAGGGTTAGCTCCATCTGGAGGCTCTAAGAGAAAATCTGTTCTATGCCACTGTACTAACTTTTGGTGGCTGCTGTCAATACTTGGCCTTCCTGTCTTGCAGCGGCATCCTTCCAGTCTAACTCCATTTTCATAAAGTTCTCTTCTTCATGTCTCTCCTCTGTCTCTGTGTCTCCAATCTCTCTCTCCTTTCATTGAAACAACAAAAAGGAACAAACAAAAACAAAAACTCTCTTCTTATAAAGACATTGGTCATTGATTGAATTAAGGATCCAACCTAGACATCTTAACTTTATTACGATAGTAATGACCATATTTCTCAATAAGATTGTATTCACAGGTATGGATTTTAAGAGTTCAATATACCTTTGATGGAGTCCTGGAGTGGTAGTGTATGATAAACCCACCAGCCACTCCATGGAAACACTGTACAGGTTCTTCATGAGTTGGAACAAACTGACATGGTACTTAACAGCAACAACATGCCATTTACTGGGGAGGGAGACACAATTGAATTAACAACAATAGTTTAAGAGATTAAATGCATGGCCCCAGAACATATGTTTTGATCTTAGGTATTCTACTTTCAAGGAATTCAACCTAGGACATACTATCATTGTAACTTCTATTTGCAATGCCATTTTCAAGCCTTGTTGTATTTGTCTAACTACAATTCTCCATTGACTTGTAATGTTAGATGAAAAGACATTTACAAAGAAACAGGGAAATGCAGAATATAACTAAATCAACATTACTTTCTATATGTGAAAGTGAATAATATTGATTTATGTATTGTATTGTTTGGTAGTGTTCTTAATTATAGGAGTAGGGATACATTTCAGAAAAGAATGAGTAGACATGAGCCACAAAAATGCCTTCTAATGAAAATATCTCCTTCTTTTCTCACATAATTATTTGAACTATTAGAAATTAATTTGGATTGTCAAACTCCTCTTTTTAAAAGCAAATATCCTGGGGAGATCTAGTCTCTAAGTCATAGTGGCAATTATTTTAATAATCATAAAAATATCAAGTTGAAAAACATAGTTAAGGAAACAGTTTTGCTGAGTAGAAATGAAGAAGAGGTAATTTGGGAGTATGGAGGATCTAAAGTCCCAGTGAGAGGAAAGAACTTTGTATGACTTGAAAGCATTTGGAAAACATGGAATACAAGGGATGTGGGAAACAGAGCAGGAGGTAAAATTGTAGTTGTATACTAGAAGCAAGTTATGTCTCTGGGCCTTGAATAACAGCGAATGTACTACAGAAAACTATCTTGTGCATGGCTGTTAATTTAGGTAGCTGAATTATAAATAGTTTTTTAGGCTGCAAATATAAATCTCCCTAAATCATGAATGGAACGTCTCTTCCATTCATCGTATCTTATTCTTCTGGAATACACTGCCTCACCATAACCCAAATAAAAAATGGTTATCATAATCACACACTACTATGCACACATACACAAAAAAAAATGAAAAGGAAGAGCTAAGTTTCCAACATGTTTCAATTCTGATAAAGATTTTTTTACAGATCTAACTTTTTCCCTTTTAAAATCCTTTCATGTTGTGTCTTCATTTCTTCTCTTCTTATTCATTTATTCAACTAACATTTTGTATGGTTAAATTATCTGCAAAACATTGTGGTTGTTTGCTTTTCTCTAGCACACCCCAACTCTTGGAGAATGCATACATGCAGAATAGAATTACTCCATAGGGTTTTCCAGGCTGAAACCTTTCTGAAGACGATTACCAGGTCTGTCTTCCGTGGCATCTCTGGGTGGTTCACACCGTCAACATTTCTGCTAGTATTTGAGCACTTAATCATTTGAACTACTCTGGTATTGGGTATACGATTTTTAATTTTATTTTTACTTTTCATTGGGAACTTAAGGATCTTTGGTAACGTAGTGGTTCCAAGTCAGGCTGTTAACCTCAAGGTCAGAAGTTTGAAACTACCAGTGGTTCTGCAGGAGAAAGATGAAGCTTTCCACTCCCATAAAGGTTTACAACCTCAGAAATCCTATTCAGGGTTGCTATGAGTTGGGACCAACTCCACAGCACACCATCACCACCAGAACTATTGTGAACTGGGTGAAGGTTTACTTATACTGTTAGATATTTTGAAATGAACAATGAAAGTCTCTGCTTCCAAGGAGCTCAAATCCAGTTTGTCAGTACAGTAAAAATGTTTACAGAATGGTATGGAAGCAAGAAAGGTGCAGCATGTAATTCATCCTGGATTTAGGACTACAGGTTCACTAAGTATTAATTTTCAGGTATATTACAAATTTCTGCAGAGTAGGAGCTAATCAAGTCAGGTATTTCTGAGCACCATTGAATGTCCAAATTCTCTCTCTAGGAAAATTTTACATAGACTGATAAATCTAACTATAATTTGCCTGCTAAAATTTAGCCAGCAAGCCACAGAACTCTTTGGAAAAGTTCTCAGACATTTTTATCTAAAGTTATTCTATGATGAAAGGATATGAGCAGTTAGTCAATACCAGTTAACAAATCCTTATCGTAAGTAAATGCAGGTCTTTTTAAAGCTAAAATATCCAAACTGTTAGATATTGTTAACTCTCATACTTCAAATTTATAAAGTATACTTTTATCACTCTATGTGATCCTTGGAGTTCTTTATCTAGTAATTATATGAACATACAAACTCTGCATAAAGGTTTAGTGGGTATTAGATCAAAAGCATATTATTACTGATTTTCCATTTTTCTTACTACTCTATGTTTTGATAGAAGAATAAAATAGCATCTACTTTGCACTTAGTGGGTTTAGTCTCAGGATGGTTAATATTTGAAAGATTTTATAGTGTGTTTGCTTGATAATATTTGTACTTCATAACCACCTTTTGAAGAAAGGTGCAGCCTATGTCTAAGCATTGTTAAAAGTGCTCTTAAGACAAGCTCTAAATTAGGGAAAATAGTACACCATTCAATTGTTTGTTACTTTCAGTTCAGTAATGTAAAGAAAGAAAACATTGAAGATCTCTTGGGTTTGCAGCAACAATAGGGATATAACATATTATGTAAATCTTGAGGGAAATATAGGAGGGTATTGAATGTTTGCCAGGAACAACAAATTCATTTAACAGACTCTAAATTAAAGAAAACAAAAAAAAAGACGCCTTCTGAGTTGACTAATGTGGTCATAATGGACAATTAGAGCAGGGTAACAAGCTAGAGAGTATATTTTCATTCAACTTGCAGAAATCAGTCATTAGCACTTTCAAGAGATAAGAGAAAACTATTGACAGGCTTGGGGAGAGCAGCTGAAATTACACAGTCACTCCACACTCTTTATACATTTGTCACTAGTGGATGTAAATATTTATGGCTCAGATAGCAAACGACTCACCTTATTTGGTGATTTGAGACTCTGGTGCAGTTCCAGGGTCACTGAAATGGTGTTAGGTTTCGGCTGAGATCTGGGCTGGATTAAGGCTAGGGAGTCATAGCAGCTGCAAATGAAAATGTGTCAGAACCCACTCTACCCCCATAATCCTTCTGCTCTGACACATGCACTAAAACCAAACCCCCACCAGAAAAAAAAAAAAAAATCTGTGTCTAGGGTTGTAAGGAGAAAATCTTCTTAATAACTGGAATTTATGAAAATGTGGAGTACAGAGAGCTAAACTAAGCATGCTTAAGTGCATAAAATTAAAATACACTAACCTCATCTGTTGAACAGCATGGTTCTCTGGCAGTTCATAAGCAAATGTTTAATAATATTTATAGTTCACTTAAACAAGGAATTAATAAAGAAAAAAAAGTCATTGTTCTGTATGAAATCAACTCAGTATGCTCTTCCAGATGTGTGTCCTAGAATTAGGTGGCATAGAATCACCTATGTTCCTCCACAAAGAGTGCAAGAAACTTGGTAAAGCTCAGCTCAGGGAAGGATTTTAAAGGAATATTGTTCACTTGCTTTGCACCTTGACAAATATTCTGTGCCTCTGTTCAGGGAAACAATGTATTATCTTCCAAAGAGTGTTTCTGCAGAGTTGTTTACCAACTGGGATCCTCAAATGCACTACCAATATAAGCCCAAGAATGCTCAGAAAAGTCTATTTGGAAAGCATGGCCTTTTAGTAGTAGAACTTAGTACCAGGCAGGTTCTACTCATAGAACATTAAAGATCCTTTCTTGCTAGTTCTGGACCTTGAATCTGTTTTACTTTAGAATTATTAAAACCTTTGGTTTATTCTGAACTCTGAAGTTCACTACACTGCTGTGAATTCATTCAAGTTGACCCGAGGTTCTCTTTTTATAAATTTTTTTATTGTGCATTGAATGAAGGTTTACAGACAAGAACATTAATTAATTTTATTCTCATTGTTTCATCTCAATAATTACAAGTCCCTCCATGTGACAGTTTTCTAGCTTTCTGTGATTACCTATGAACAAATATCCACTTTCAAACTCTTATGTATTTGTTGGATATATATATATATATATCGTTGTTGTGAAGTGCCGTCGAGTTGGTTCTGACCCATAGTGACCATGTATAAGGTTTACAAGGAGCAGCTGGTGAGCTTGAACCACTGACTTTGCAATTCAAACGACTCCGCAGTCTGATGCATTAGCCAACAGTGCCACACCAGGACTCTCTCTCTCTCTCTCTGTATATATATATATACAATAATATATATATATATATACACACACAGACACACATATATAAATCCAACTCTACCTAGGCACAGAATGCTACTGTTCTATAGTTGTGTTGCAGTTGTTGTTAAGTGCTGATGAGTTGGTTCCAATTCACAGGAACCCTGGATAGGGTTTCTAAGGAGTGGCTGGTGAACTTGAACTGGAAACCTTGCCATTCAAACTGACTTTGCAGTCCAGCACATTAGCTTACAGCACCACACCAGGACATGCCTGTATCACTCCTTACATCTATTCTTTTCAGCCCTTGCATACCTCCCAGTATCTTCACCTGCTTCTGCCAACCTCCCTCTTCTTGCATATTACCTTACCCGAGTTAACATGAGTCTACCCTGAGGTTCTCTTGATTGAACATTTTCAAATTCATAGCCATGTATCAATATAGTTTATAATCAAAGTACCTTTCTGTTGGTAGTCAGAAAGAAATGCCTCTAAAAGCCTTCTTTTATAAAGAAGAAAATATTTGTAGAAAGTAGCATTCTAAAATTTGCATGGAAATTATAATAACTTTTACTTAATTTCATTTATAAACAAAAACCTTTTTCGTCCTTCCCAGAAAAGTACTGTTACCAAAGAAAGGGAAATTGTAGTGGACACAGCAATGCCCTCTCCAGATGTCCCCTCAAGGAAGTACTTGTCATATACCTCCTTCAAGGAGTTTTGCCCCAGCTTCTAGGCGTGCTGTCAGAAGACAAGTTTCCAGTGGCAGCACCTTTGGTGATGGCCCCAGATACAGAAAACTGTCTTAAGCAGTATTCTTTCTGGCCACTCCACATCACATGACAGACCCCAAATCCATTGCCACTAGGTTGTTTCCAACGGTTAATGAACCTATAAAGCAGGGAGGAACTACTCCATGGTTTTTTCAAAGTAGTAATCTACTACCTGGCGTGGTGCTGCAGGATAATGTGCTCAACTACGAGGTTGGTTTGAACAGCAAAGTTGGCAGTTCAAACTCAACAGACACCCTAGAAAACCCTATACAAGGTCACTATGAGTTGGAACCAACTCAAAGACACTTAACAACAACAATCTTTGCCAAAACTGACTGTCACATCTTATTCTAAAAGAGCAGCTGATGAGTTTGAACCACAGACCTTTTGGTTAGTTGCCAAGTGATTAGGAACTGTACCACCCCTCTCAAAAACAAAATAGAAGAAAACAAACCAAAACCCCACTGACATCAAGTTGATTTCAACTCCTAAAGACCCTACAGAAGTAGAACCATTCATTTGGGTATCCAAAACTGAGAGCAGTTAGCCTTATCTTTCTCCAGAGGAGCAGCTGGTGGAGCAAAACTGCTGAATTTGTGGTTAGCATTCTACTGCTTAACCAATGGCTTCTTAAGTGACGGCAGGTTGGAGGGAACATATACATTCCAGGAAATTTTAGTCCAGTGCAGGGTAACTTGAACTGGTTCATTTAGCTACACAGCTTAGAGTTGGTTGAGGTTCTTACCAGGATACTATCACAACTCTGCTTATGCCACATGCTTCTATTTCCCTCTCTTGTCCACATGTGTTAGACCATCTTAGAGTCCTTTTCAGTCTCTTGCAGAGAACAGAACCTGTGACATGTGGTAAGATATTTTATCAGAACTTTGGCTTTATCTTCAGGGTAATAGGATTACCCAGAATTAATTTAGGATTCCTGACCTGAGATAGAGTCTATGCTGAGCTCAGACCCTAAAACTAACTTTAAATAAAAATAATCTCTATTTCAGGAATGTAATTTTGCCATTCTTCCACTGTACCCTAAGAAAATTGTTGCTGTTGTTCTTAAGTGCCGTTGAGTCGATTCTGACCCATAGTGACCCTGTATAGTGTTTCCAAGGAGCAGTTGGTGAGCTTGAACCACTGACTTTGCAGTTCAAATGACGTTGCAGTCTGACACATTAGCCCACAGCGCCACATCAGGACTTCTTTTTGTTGTTGTTGCCATCAAGTCGGTAGCGACCCATAGTGACCTTATACACAGCAGAATGAAACACTGCCCAATCCTGGGCAGACCTCACTATTGTTGTCACACTTAAGTCCACCGATGCTGCCACTTGGCCAGTCCATCTCGTTGGGGGTCTTCCTCTTTTCCTCTGACCCTCCAC
>NW_006408520.1:36397461-36402510 GCF_000296735.1 Chrysochloris asiatica | reverse complement strand
CTGCTTTCAGCCAAGATCCATCAGACATCAGCAATGATATCCCTCGTTCCACAGCCTCTTCTGTATCTGGCTTGAACCTCTGGAAGTTCTCTGTCAATGTATAATTGTAGCTGTTTCTGTATTACCTTTAGCAAAACTGTACTTGTATGAGATATCAAAGAGACGCCGGGACTTAATTCGTAGCAATTTCAGAGAACAATGCAATTTTGCTTACTTAAGAGATTTGCTTGATGTTTAGTAAGCCAGATCCAGAAACAATTCTCAGAACAGATACTCACTCAAATAAAGCTTTAGAATTATGCATGACTCCCTACTGTAGTCATGAAAGAAGTATCCCTTGAGTTTTAGAGGTTAGATGTACCCACTTCAGTGATTGCTTTGTAATTTTAATTTTTTTATAACTATGTGAAATCTCCTACCAGCAGATATGCCTTCAGTCTCTTTTGTAATCATGATACAAATACATATCAACCAGTCTCTGAATTGTTACTGAAGTTTCTTCTATGTTCTTATATAAACTTCCTGAGTTGTTTCCTTCTTTTATACCTTAGTCCAGAGTCCTCTGGACTTTGTGATTCCCAATCTACAAATTGCTTTTTTTATTATTGCTGTTGCTGTTGTTAAGTGCTAAGTGCCAATGAGTCATTTCTGCCTCATAGCAACGCTGTATAGGGTTTCCGAGAACAACTGGTGGCTCTGAACTGCCAACTTTGTGATCTTATGGTGCCATTGTTGTTGTTGTTGTTGTTGTTGTTGTTAAATGCCATTGAGTCGGGTCCGACCCATAGCGACCCTGTACAGGGTTTCCGAGGGTGTAAATCTTTACTCAATAAAAGCTATTTTTAATTTCAATCAGACTCTGCCATTTACTATATGATAAAGAGAAAGAAAATTCTGTTGATTCAGATTCCTAGTGGAGACCACTGCATCAGGATTAAATAAAGACTGACTAACAACCTGCAATATGCAGATGATACAGCCATGCTTTCTGAAAGTGAAGAGAACTTAAAATACTTACTGATGAAGATCAAAGACCACAGCCTTTGGTATGGATTTCATCTCAAAGTAAAGAAACCAAAAATCCTAAACAATGGACCAATCAACAACATCCATATAAATGGAGAAAAGATTGAAGTTGTCGAAGACTTCATATTTTTGGATCAGCCATCAACACTCATGAAAGCAACAGGCAAGAAATGAAATGATGTATTGCATTGGGGAAATCTGCTGCACAAGACCTTTTTAAAGTGTTGAAGAGCAAACATGTCAGTTTGAGGACTAAGATGCACATGATCCAAGCTCTGGTAGCGTAGTGGTTACAAATCGGGCTGCGAACCGCAAGGTCAGCAGTTCGAAACTACCAGCTGTTCTGTGGGAGAAAGATAAGGCTTTCTGCTCCTGTAAAGATTTACAACCTTGGAAACCCTGTACAGGGTCGCTATGAGTCGGAACCAAATCCACGGCACATAACAACAATATATGCATGTGAAATTTGGACAGTGAATAAGGAAGAATATAGAAGCATTTGTGCATTTGTGTTATGGTGTTGGAGGAGAATATTGAAAGTACCATGGACTGCTAAGAGAATAAATAGATCTATGTTAGATAAAGTGCAGCCAGGGTGCTCCTTGGAAGCCAGGATGGTCAGACTTTGTCTCTCATACTTTGGACATATTGTCAGGAGGGCCAGTCACTGGAGAAGGATACCATGTTTGGTAAGGTAGAGGGTCAGAAAAAAGGAAAAACCCCAGTGAGATGGACTGGCAAATGACAGCATCAAAGGGCTCAAGCATGGCAATGATTGTGAGGCTGGCCCAGGACTGATTAGTGTTTTGTTCTGTTATGCATAGGGTGGCTATGAGTTGGTACCGACTTGATGGCACCTAGCAAGCACAACAATATATATCAATGAGTTAGACAATGGAAACTCTATCTCATTTATAATTCTTGTTGCTGGTAAGTGCTGTCGAGGAAGTTCTGACTCATAGCAACTATGTATAGAGTTTCTAAGGAGTGGCTGATGAGTTTGAACCACTGATTTCGTGCTTAGCAGTCCAGTGCTATGATTAGAGATTGGAGAATAACTAACTGCTCTTTCCTCATTTCTTAATCTGAGCACCTATGGAACTTCTAATATTGAAAATGTTTGGATCTTTCTATAAACTCAGCTATGCCAAATACAATTTATTAAAGATAGTAATATTCATAAGAATTGACATTACAAACACATTGGCTTTAGTGACAATTTTGGTGTGCCCAGTTTATTCACACCAGCCAACTGATTCCTTCTATGCATATTTTTGTTTCAAGTGCTAGAATCAATCCTCCACCAAAGAATCTAAATCACTGGGTAAGCATGATCAATTGACCTTGTATCTGGTTCTACTCAGATACTTAATGTTGATTCAGCTTTTGATCTTTTTTATTTTCTTGGACAATGAATTCCAATTATGTGGCCTTAAATATAACTAGGAATAAATCTTCTATCCCTAAATTCCAATCTCTACTTATGCAATCCTAGTTACTTTCTTGTACTTCCTCCTCTTCCCAATTCCCCAGAATGATTATCTGTCAATATATTTTCTCGTGACTTGCTTTTCTTATGACTGTTTAAATAGATGACCAAAATCTTGACCTCAATTAGAACCTTTGGAAAAAATACCACATAGTAATACTAAATAACCAACTACTTGACTTTTTACGCATATTTTAACATTTATCATTTTCCTCAGAGAATGCAGTGGCGCCATACGATAAGTTCTGGACTGTGAACCACAGGTCCACAGTTTGAGCCTGTCAGCCTCTCCATGGGACAAAGATGAGGCTTTATGCTCTTGAAAATATTTTAAATTCCTTGGAAACCCTATACATGGTGGCTATGAGTTGGATTCAACTCAAATGCATTAACAACAACATTAATTCTTTTATTTCACATCTCATCTGTCAATTTGTCATATTGTGGTGACTTATGTGTTCCTATGTTTCTGGAAGCTATGTTACTGGTGTTTAAAATACCTTCAGGATCACCATATTGGACAGGTATTAGCAGATTTCCTCACTGAGACAGACTAGGAAAACGGAGAGATAGACCACTGCAGACTGGTTAGACATTAAACACCTTGTGAAGAGTAGTAGACCATTGTTTGATATACTGCAGAAGACAAGCCTTTCAGATTGTAAGGCAAAATAAAACTGGGGAGGGGTTGCCTACTCAAAATGGAATTGATCTTAATGAACTATATGGAGTTAAGCTTTTGGGACCTTAATTTGCTGCTGGGGTACAACTCAAAATGAAAGAAAATAGTTATAAACATCCATTTATAATTAGAAAGAGGAATGTAAAAATTATGACTCTAAGAAAACTGGAAGTCATCAAAAATGAAATGGAACACATGATGATTGATATTCTAGGCATTAATGAGCTGAAATGGACTGGCATGGGACATTTTAAATGGGACAATCCTATGGTACTATGCCAGGAATGTCAAATTGAAGAGATATGTCATAGCATTCATCATCAAAAAGAACATTTCAAGATTCATCTTGATGTACAATGCTGTCTGTGATAGGATAATATCCATATGCCTACAAGGAGCAACAGTTGATACCACTATTATTCAAATCTATTCAATAAACATTAATGCCAGTGATGATGAAACTGAAGAATTCTACTAACTTATTCTGTCTGAAATTGATCAAACATGCAATCAAAAAGCAGTAATACATACTGGTGATTAGAAGGCAACAGTAAGAAACAAAATGGAAGGATGAGTAGTTGGAAAATATGGCTTTAATGATAGAAACAATGCTGAAGAGTACATGATACAATTTTGCAAGACCAATGACTTGTTCATTGCAAATATCTTTTTTCAACAACATAAACATGAATATGAATGGTGACTTCACACAGGAATAAAACTGACTACATCTGCAGGAAGAGACAGTGGAGAATCTCAACATCATCAGTCAAAATATGGCCAGGGGTCAACTGTGGAATAGGACATCATTTGCTCATACAAAAGTTCAGGCTGAAGTTGAAGAAAATGCAAACAAGTCTCTGAGTGCCAAAATATGACTTTGAATATATCCCACCTGACTTTAGAGATCACCTCAAGAACAAGTTTGAGGCATTAGATATGAACAGCAAAGACTGGGAGAGTTTGGGGAAGACATAAAGAACATCATTCATCAAGAAGCAAAAGGTCATTAAAAATACAGGAAGGAAAGAAAAGACCAAAATGGATGTCAGAAAAGACTCTGAAACTTTCTCTTGCACCTATGTAGAGAAGCTAAAGTGAATGGAAGAAATGATTAGGTAAAAGAGCTCAAACGTCTATTTCAAAGGGCAGTTAGAGAAGAAAAAGTTAAGTATTACTGTATTATAATGAAATATGCAAAAACTTGAGTTACAAAACCAAAAGGGAAGAACACATTCAGTATTTCTCAAGCTGAAAGAACTGAAGAAAAAAAATGGAAGCTTCAGGTTGCAATATTAAGTGACCACGGCAAATTGAGTGATGCAGGAAGCATCAAAAAAAGACAGAATAAATGCAAAGTCAATGTACCAAATTTGGTCAATGTTCAACCACTTCAAGAGGAAGCATATGAGCAAGAATCAATCAATCAAGCTGCACTGAAGGCATTGGTAAAAAAACAAAAGTTCAGGAATTGGGGAAATACAAATATATGATATTTAGCAAACTGATGCAGCACTGAAGGAGTTTACTTGTCTCTACTAAGAAATTTGGAAGACAGCTACCTCAGCAACTGGAAGAAATTCATATCTGTGCACATTCCAAAGAAAGTCAACTCAATGGAATATTAACATCATCAAATAGGATCATCAATATCACATGTAAACAAAATTTTGCTGAAAACAGTTTAAAAATGGTTTCACCAATACATCGACAGAGAACTTCCAGAAATTCAAGCCAGATTCAGAAAAGAACTTGGAATGAAGGCTATCATTGCTGGCACCAGATGGATCTTGACCAAAAGCAGAGAATACCAGAAAGATGTTTACCTGTTATTGACTATTCAAAGATATTT
>NW_006408520.1:36383451-36395934 GCF_000296735.1 Chrysochloris asiatica | reverse complement strand
CTCTTGAAATGGTTGAACATTAACCATTTCCTTTTGGTACAATGACTCTGTGTATTCCTTCCATCTTTTCTTGATGCATTCTGTATCATTCAGCAATTTGCCCAGAGAATCTTTCAATAATGAAGGTCGAGGCTTGAATTTTTTCTTTAGTTCTCCCAGCTTGAGAAATGCTGACCATGTTCTTCCTTTTGGTTTTCTAATTCCAAATCTTTGCTTATTTTATTATATTATTTGGCTTTATCTTCTCGAGCTGATCTTTGAAATTTTCTGTTCAGCTCTTGGACCTCTTCAATTTTTCAATTTGACTATGTGGCTCATAGCAAATTATGGATAATATTGTGAAGAATGGGTACTCCAGAACACTTTCCTGTTTTGTGAAAAGCCTATACATAGACCAAGACCTGTACATAGACCAACAGACACTGAACAGCTAAAAATAGAAAAGATGTATGTCAGGATTGTATTCTTTCATCATACTTATTCAATCTGCTTGCTGAAAACTAATCTGAGAAATTGGATTATATGAAGGAGAACATAGCTTCAGGATCAGAGGAAAACTCATTAACAATCTGAGGCATGCAAATAGCAAAACTTTGGTTGATGGAAGTGAAGAGGGCATACATTACTTACTAATAAATGTCAAAAATCACAGTCTTCAATATGGATTGCACATCTTTATAAAGAAAGATCTTCACTTCTGAAAGATTAATAAAGTCATGATAAACGGAGAAAAAAAATGAAGTTGTCAAAGATTTCATTTTGCTTGCATCCACAATCAACACTAATGCAACCAGCAGTCAAGAAATTAAGACATATTGTGTTAAATCTGCCGGAAAGGACCTCTTTCAAATTAGAGAAAGACGTCAGTTTCAGGACCCAAGCCATGGTATTTTCAATTGTTTCATATGCATATGAAAGTTGGACAATGAATAAGGAAGAACATGGAAGAAGTGATACATTTGAATTTTATTGTCAAAGAATATTGAAAACACCATGGACTGCCAGATAAAGAAACAAATCTGTGCTGTAGGAAGTGCAGCCGGAATCCTTATTTGGACTTGTTGTTATGAGGGATCAGTTAGTGGAGAAGGGCATGATGCTTGGTAAAGTGAAGGGTCAATGAAAAAGAGAAGGACCACCAACAAGATTGATTGACAATGGAATCAAACATAGGAATTGTGAGGATGGCTCCGGACATGGCAGAATTTCTTTTTGTTATGCACGGGGGCACAATGAATCAGAACTGACTCAAGGACACCTAACAACAGCATCCTTCCTGATGTTATGATTCTGAGTGGAATGAATTTAGATCTCTTTTCCTATTTAATGTAGTCTTAGTTCAATGGAGAAACTGCCGAAGTCATCTTGGTGTCTATGGATAGAAAAGGATTCATAATAAATTTAAAACAAAATAAAAATATATATACTGATCTTTTTATGAAAAGTGGTCCTATCCAAAAATTAGAGAATATAGCAAACCAAGATCATGGCCATAGTCATTAAATTTTATTCTGAAAAATTCTTCATAACTATAATCAAACTCTCTCAACCTAAAGGACTGCTATCTTTTTATATACAAACTAGCATGCAAAATGACCAAGACCTGAATTTATCCCATGTTAGATCCTAGTTTTGAGTAATTTTTTAATAATAAATATAAGAAGACATTATCCTATATTTGTAAATTACGGTTCTGAAACTCTATTTCGAACCTTTGAAAAGCACAGAAAAGAGAGTTTTCCAAATCTGTCATACAAAATCAAGATCCCATAATGCTTTAACTAACCACAATAGAATTATCAAATATAAAGGATGCTTTAATTATAAATAATGCTAGATGTGTACCTGAAGCCCTATTTACCATGAACAGTTAAAATATTGCTGTTATTAGGTGCAATCTGTCAGTACCAAGTCACAGTGACCTTATGCACAACAGAATGAAACACTGCCTGGTCTTGTGCCAACCTCACAATCATTGCTATATTTGAATTCATCGCTGCTGCCACTGTGCCAATCCATCTGATTGAGGGTCTTCCTCTTTTTCTCCAACCCTCTCTTTTACGAAACACATCTTTCTTCAGGGACTGGTTCCTCCTGTCAATATGTCGAAGTATGAGAGATGAAGCCTGACCATCCTGGCTTCCAAGGAGCATTCTTACAACTCAGATTGGTTTGTTCTTTTGGCAGTTCATGATACTTTCACTATTCTCCTCCAACACCATAGCTCAAATGCATTCATTCTTCTACAGTCTTCCTTATTTATGATCCAACTTTTGTATGCATATGAAGTTATTGAAAATACCTTGGCTTGCATCAGGTGCACCTTAGTCTTCAAACTGATATTTTTGCTCTTCAACACTTAAAGTGGTCTTGTGCAGCAGATCTGCCTAATGCAATATGTAGATTGATTTCCTGACTGCTGCTTCTATGAGTGTTGATGGTTGATCTGAGCAAAATCAATTATTTGACAATTTCAAATTTTCTCCATTTATGTGGATGTTAATTATTGGTCCAGTTCTGAGGATTTTTGTTTACTTTACATTGAGATGCAACCCATACTGAAGCTTGTGGTCTTTGATCTTCATTTGTACGTATTTTAAGTCCTTTTCACTTTCAGCAAGCAAGGTTGTATCATCCGTATATCTCAGGTTAATAGTGAGTCTTCCTTCATCCAATTCTGATGCCATGTTATTCTTCATAGAATCCAGCTTCTCAGACTATTTGCTTAGCATAAAGATTAATTAATATGGTGAAATAATACAACCCTGGTATACCCCTTTCCTAATGTTAAGCCACTCAGTGTTCCATTGTTTTGTTTGAACAATTACCTCTTGGTCTATGTAAAGGTTCTTCAATAGCACAACGAAGTGTTCTATAATACTCATTCACCACAATGCTATCTATAATATATCATGATCCACACAATCAAAAGTCTTTGTATAGTCAATAAAGTACAGATAAACATCTTTCTGGAATTCTCTGCTTTCAGTTAAGATCCATTTGCTAGCAGCAATGATATCCCTCATTCTATGCCCTCTTCTGATTCCAGGTTGATCCTCTGGAAGTTTTCTGTCAATGTACGGTTGCAGCCTTTTTTCAATTATCATCAGCAAAATCTTGCTTACATGTAATTTTAATAATATTCACTTCCTGCATTTCATTGGGTCACTTCTCTTTGGAATGAATTCAAATACGGATCTCTTTCAGTCAGTTGGTCAGATAGTGGTCTTCCCAAAGTCCTGGCATAGATGAGTGAGTGCCTCCAGTATTGCATAAGTCTTTTGAGAGATCTCAATCTGTATTCCATCAATTCCCAGTGCCTTGTTCTTTGCCAATGTCGTCAATGTACATTAAACTTCTTTCTTCAGTATCATTGGTACTTGATTATATACTACCTCTTCAATTGGTTTAACATCAACCATCCTTTTCTGGTACAGTAACTTTGTGTATTCTTTCTATCTTCTTCTGATGCTTTCTGCATCATTCAATATATGCCCATAAAATCCTTCAATATTGAAAGTCAAGGCTGGAATTTTTTCTTCAGTTCCCTCAGCTTGAGGAATGTTGAGCATGTTCTTCCTTTTTGATTTTCTAACTGCAGGTATTTGCACATTTTGTGTAATATTTGACTTTCTTTTCTTGAGCTAACTTTTGAAGTTTTTTATTCAGCTCTTTTACCTCCTCATTTCTTTGATTTTCTTTAACATCTCTATGTGGAAGAGCAAGTTTCAGAGTCTCTTCTGACATCCATTTTGGCCTTTTCATTCTTTCTTGTCTTAGGAATGACATTTTGATTTCTTCTTGTATGATGCTTTTGATGTCATCCCACAATTCTATTTGTCTTCAGTCTTTAGTGTCCAATGAATCAAAATTCTTCTTGAGATGATCTCAAAATTATGGTGGGATATGTTCAAGGTCTTATTTTGGCTCTCGAAGACTTGTTTTAATTGTATTCAACTTCAGCCTGAACTTAAAGATGAGGGATAGTCTGTTCCAGTCTGCCCCTAGCCATGTTTTGTCTGATGCTATGAAGCTTTTCTACTGTCTCTTTCAACAGATGTAATCACTTTGACATCTGAGTATTCCATCTGGTGAGATTCATGTGTATTGTCATCTTTTATGTTGTTTATAAAAAGGTATTTGAAATGAAGAATTCATTGGTCTTGCAAGATTCTATCATGTGATTTCAAGCATCATTTCTATCACCAAGGCCATATTTTCCAACTACTGATCCTTCCTTTGTTTCCAACCTTTGTATTCCAATCACCAGTAATTATCAATATATCTTGATTGCATGTTTGATCAATTTCAGACTGAAAATGTTGGAAGAATTCTTCAATTTCAACATTATTGACATTTGTGGTTGGTGCATAAATGTGAATACTAGTGGTGTTAACTGGTTTTCCTAATTGGTGTATGGATATTTTCCTGTCACAGACAGCATTGTACTTTAAGACAGATCTTGATGTGTTCTTTTTAATAATGTATGTGATGCCATTCCTCCTTAATTTGTCATTCACAGCATAGTAAACCATGTGATTGCCAGATTCAAGATGGTCAATGCCAGTCCATTTCAGCTCATTAATGCCTAGGATGCTGATGTTTATGCATTAATTTTGGACAATTTCCTACTTTCCTAGGTTCATACTACATACATTTCCTGTTCTGATTATTATTGGCTACTTACAGCTGTTTCTCTTTCTTTCGAGTTGTGTCCCATCAGCGAATGAAGATCCCAAAGGCTTTATTGCATTTGTGTCATCAGCGTCAAATCTAATCTAAAGTGGCAGCTCTTCCCTAATAATATTTTGCATCCCTTCCAACCTGGTGACCTCGTCTTTCTCACTATATCTGAATTGTTCTGGTGTTCTTCATCATGTTTCACTATTCAGTATTCTTGTGCTGAAAGTGTCCACTGTTATTCATGAGGTTTTCAGTGACTAAATATTCAGTAGTAGTCTGTCTATCCTTCCTAGTCTGTCCTTGTCTGGAAGCTCAGATGAAATCTATCCACAGTTTGTAACCCTGTTGGTATTTAAATTATATGTGGTATAGCTTCAAGAATCACAGCAATATGCAAGCCACTACAGTGTGACAAATAGATAGACAGGTAATAGATGAACAATTTAAATACACTTTTTTTTATTTAAAAAAAAAAAAAAAGGACAGCTAAAGTATGCAACAATCAACTTTCCTCAGTGCAATAATTAGTTCATATTGGTTGATAGAACTTTCACCATTTTTCTTTTCATAGGAAATGTTTAGCAAACAGAATTTAAATTTCTTTATTTACCTCCAGAGGGCAGCTTAAGTGATATTATCAGTTGTCAGTCAGAGTAGATCATTACCCAAGGGCCAAGAACCTTAGATTCGTGTCCCTGAATGGCCTAATAATTTTAATACAATAGCATCTACAGTTATTTCAATCAACATATAGTTTCCAAGAAGGCAAAAAAAAAAAAAAAAAATGACTAGTTAAATTAAAAAGTGGTGAAGAGAAAGGGACCCTTAAACTCATCCAATATTTTTGCCCCAACCTCAAGACCTTACTCCCATCACAGATCTGATCAAGTACAAAGGAGAAATAGATACAAGTTCAATTGACCTATTCTAATTGAGAGTAACCTATGAAAAAAGGTCATAACTGTAGGAAAGTTGTCTTTATTAGGAGGATATATTAAGCAGAGCATAAATACTCAGTGATCACTAAAAGCATGGAATAACATTCACATTGATGTGACGTTAGCATAAATAAAAGATTATCATTAAATAGAAATGAAAAAGTTCAGTGACCCTTGCCACATCTTAAGATATTCCCAGAATTTAGCAAAAAGAAGAAAAAGCATGTACAATAAGAGAATATTTTCAAGATTTCTTTCTAAAATGATTGCAGCAATTACAGGCACAATTTGGCATGAAGGGCTATAGTTCTTGTCACCAGGGCAGGATTCATTCCATTGGTCATCTCATTATCCCATGATTGAAATTTCCTCTTTCATTTCTTAAAAATGATGGTGTGTTCCTCTCTTGCTTACATCCGTCAAGCCTAATTTGGTATCCTGTTGCTGTGCTTTACTAAATGGAATCTTAACCCCTTTTATCATTTTTGGAATTATATCATCTGGCCAGACAGTTCTCTCTGCTTGGAGTCATAGTGGCTGGCTCATTCCTTATATTTTTTTCATTAACTTTTACCATCATCAATTCTGGCAGAAATTGTGCTTATAGAAGAATGACTGCATTTTAAAATGTAAAATATATTTATTTTATCTCAGTTAAAACTTTGTGATTCTGAGAAAGAACAAGAGCTGTCAGGGAACCTTGAGCTAAATGGCTTGCCGTAGGTCAATTATACTAGTTTTGTTCATACAGAGTCAATGACTGGAGAGAAAATGTAGGGAGCAAGAGAAGGAAAGATTTGTAATATCATATTTATTTTGATTCTTCAAAAGTCCTTAGGGATTTACTTTGGTGTCAAATGACTCTCTAGCAATGTAATGATGACACAGGCATCTTGAGAATTAATATCTTAAATAAGTTTCTTGTCCTAAAACTCATTGAAAAAAATTTCCTCTGACTCTATATGTATAAGTTTGTGAACTGTCAAAAAGAACAGCTTTGCCCCAACCTGATTGATTTTTTATTTGGAATACTTACAATTACATCACTGAACATATTGGGTTTTTTTTGCATATCATCGACTGTATGAGATAAAGATTTTTTAAATGTTTTATTAACTGTACAATCAAAATTTCTGTCCTTGCATGATTGCTGAATATTTTTGACTTTCAGAATAGCAGTACCCTAGTTGAGGATGACAATTTCTCTTAACAAATATTATGTAAAGAAACTTGTTTCCATTTTATCTTTAAGTTAACTCTGCCGAGTCATCTGTGGCCTGTTCACGAAGACTCCAAATTACTTGGCAAGCAGCAACCGGTGACAATTTTCTCTTTTGTTCTCTCATTGGATAGGCAAAAGTTATTTATATATTTTTTTCATTAAAAAAAAATAGACCTCTACTTAGTGGTTGGAGTCCTGGTGTGGCGCTGTGGGTTAGTGTTCCAGACTGCAAAACTGGTTGAACTGCAAGGTCATCAGTTCAAGCTCACCAGTCACTCCTCAGAAACCCTATACAGGATCGCTATGGGTTGGAAATGACTCCATGGTGCTTAACAAGAACAACTTAGTGGTTGGGGCAGTTTGCATGAGTGAACAATAGAGTGTTTTGTAGAACTATCTAAAGGATGCTCACATCCATTGCTTAAATCATTGAAATGATCTCTCTCTCTCTGATCCTCTGATGACATATTAGTAGCAATCTGATATCCCTAGATGGAACAAAGAGCCCAGATTAGTGCTTTGCATGAGAGGAGAAATAAGCCACAAGACTTTTCTTTTCTCATACAGCAGTGGCCATCTTATTGTTCTGGCCCAGTCAGTATCAACCAGGCTGTGTATAAAAAAGTTACACAAACATTGTTTTAAAAGTTGTGTTAACCATTGTCAATGAATCATATATGTAAAACATGTCAAACTGGCAAATGTTTGTTATATATGAAGGAATTTCAAAAGTTCATGGATAACTTTTTACTAGGATAGTAGCTTGCATGCAATGGGAAGTGGTCAGATCCCAGACATATTTTAAAGTTTAAATTGATCAGATTTTCTGAGAGTCAGTGTCAATGAAAGATAAAAAGAGGAGTCAAGGATGACTCCAAGACTTTTGCCCTAAGCAGCTGAAAAGGTGGAGCTGTCATCTGCTGAGGTGCTTGAAGAATATTGTAGAAACAATTGATATCAAGTAAGAAGGAAAACATACAGTCCTGGTAAATTGGAAATCCCTTGTTAGATATTTATGGAGAAATGTTGGGATGCCTAAGTGGAGATATACAGATTCTTATTTTAAAACAAAGAATTAGGCTAGAGACATGAAGCTGGAAATTTTCGGTATAAAGATCCTATGTATCCCTAAGATTAGTGAATAAAACAGAGAAGAGGTCCCAGGGCTGAGGTCTCTAGATCATTCTAATAATTAGAGTTTTAAGCAGATGAAGGAAAACCAGAAAAGAGGATTGAGAAGTATCAGGTACATTGATTGTGAGATCAGTCCACATTGTAAAAGGAGTCGGATCAAACTTCCAGAAGTGCACATTTCCTCTGAACTTTTGAGTCACATAAGTCAATCTTCAACTATCTATGCTATTTTGAGTTGGGAATCCTATTCTCTATAAACAGGCATCAGACCTGAAACACAGTCTTGCTTGTTGGTGGTATGTAAAGGGTATGGAGTCACAGAGTTTCTTAAGTACATGGATGAGGGTCAAATAACATATCTGACTCCATGGAAATTTTTTCTGGTGGCCAGTCGAATGCAATGATCAGAATTATAATTGAGCTTTTGATCTTTCTGTAGCAGGGCTTTCAAAATCAACTATGTGAGATAGAATTTATATTTTCATCTGCTTGTGTTGATAAGATTTTTTAAATTTGGAAAACAACTATCTGGCCAACTGATTGGAAAAGATCCATGTTTGTGCCCATTCCAAAGAGAGGTGACCAAACGGAATGTGGTAATCATCAAACAATATCTTTGATATCCAATCCAAGTAAACTTTTTCTAAAGGTAATACAGAAATGACTGCAACCATACATTGACAGAGAACGTCCAGAAGTTCAAGCCAAATTCAGAAGAGGATGTGGAATGAGGGATATCATTGCTGTTGTTTGATGGATCTTGCCTGAGAATACCAGAATGACGTTTGCCTGTGCTTTATTGACTATGCAAAGGCTTTTGATTGTGTGAATCAAGACAAGCTATGAACAACATTGCGAAGTGTGAGTATTCCTGAACACTTAATTGTGCTCATGAGGAATCTGTACATGGACCAAGATGCAGTTGCTCAAACAGAACATGGGAACACTGAATGTTTTAAAATTAAGAAAGGTTTGCAACAGCGTTGTATTCTTTCACTATACTTATTCAACCTGTATGCTGAGCAAATAATCCAAGAAGCTGAGTTATATGAAGGAAAACATGGCATCAGGATTGGAGGAAGACTCATTAATAACCTGTGATATGCAGTTGGATGGATACAAACTTGCTGAAAGTGAAGCAGATTTAAAATACTTATTGATGAAGATCAAAGAGCATAACCTTCAGTATGGATTGTATCTCAATGTCAAGAAAACAAAAATCTTCACCATTGGACCAATAGACAACATTCTTATCAATGGAGAAAACATTGAAGTTGTCAAGGACTTCATTCTTCTTGGATCAACCATCAACACTCGTGGACCCATCAAACAACATATTGCATTAGGTAAATCTGCTGCACAAGATCGTTTTCAAGTGTTGAAGAACAAAGATGTCAGCTTGAGGACTAAGGTGCACCCAACTCAAGCCATGATATTTTCAATAGCCACATATGCATGTGAAAGCTGGACAGTGAATAAGGAAGACCATGTAAGAATTGATACATTTGAGTTGTGGTGTTTGGAGAATATTGAAAGTGCCATGGGCTGCCAAAAGAACCAACAAATTTGTGTTGGAAGAAGCGAAGCCAGAGTGCTCCTTGGAGGCCAAAATGGCCAAACTTCATCTCTCATACTTCGGACATATTGTCAGGAGGGGCCAGTCGCTAGAGAAGGATATCATCTTCAGTAAGGTGGAGGGTCAGAGAAAAAGAGGAAGACCTCCGGTGAGATGGATTTTCAAAGTGGCAGCATCAGTGGGCTCAAGTGTGGCAACAATTGTGAGGTTGACTCAGGACAGCTTAGTGTTTTGTTCTGTTGTGCTATGAGTCGGTACTGACTCAATGGCACCTAACAACAACAAGCCCTCTCTTTCTCTCACCCAACCCACTAGCACATCCAAAGCCTGTTATTTTTTGTTATATGCATTGTTCTAACTTCTTTTAAGACCAAGATTATTTTAGGAATAGATATGTGGTTGTGCATTTGCGTGTTTGGTATTAAACTAGTACAATGAAAGTGAGAGGTATACTACACACTTCCAAACCCCTAATCTTTACAATACTCACCCACTTCAAAAATAAAAGTACTGTATAGCTTTTTGCTATTGTTAAATGCCATTGTGTCAATTCCAACTCATAGTAATTCTGTATAAGGTTTCCAATGAGTGGATTTGATCCTCCAACCTCATGGTTAGCAGTAAAGTGCCTATCCTGCAGCACCACACCAGGACTCGGTGCAGTTTAAATAAACAAGACTGATTCATCCAGCTTCCAAGCCTTCAATTGACAAAATTAATTGGACAAAAAAACAAAAACAAACAAACAAACAAACAAAAAACAGAGTAGATGAACCCTTGAGTAGCTCTTTGTTGCAGAGTAGTTCAGCTTTCCCAGGATTCATGTCTTATATCCCTTACTATGTCTTATATTGTAAACTGGTAACTAGCTATCTGTCTGAGTTCTATTAACCTTGCCTGCTGTTCATACTGAAATAAAGGCAAGAGTGGGCCACAGTTCTTTCCCTTCGATGCCTTTCACTTTACCACTGTTTCACTTTACCACTGACTCTACACTCTCTACCATTTCCCTGAAGTTTCCTGGCCCCTCTCTCACCAACAAAATCAAGAAGCCTAGACTTAAGGGTGTGCTTTATGACATTTCAGAAGGGAGAAAAGAGCTGCAAATGTTTTTCTTCTCTTTTTTGTGCCCCTCAAGAGAGGACACTGGTGGAGCCTTTGAAACAGTAAATAAACTTAAAATCTTTTGAATGTTCAAAGGCTCTCTGGCTAGTCACAGAGCATGTTCCCTAGAACAGCCTCCAAATGCCAGCTTAGGGGCAGGTTCAGCTATCTCCTCAGGCAAGTCCTGAGTAATTCCCTGCTGTGAGAGCTGTAAGCCCTCTTCCCTTACTCCCTCAATAGAGAACATCTTCCTAGATATAATAACCTTTGACCCAGAATGGAGCATAACATGATTCCCTTCTGAGATGGTCCTTGGAAGTCTCCTTGCTACAGGGAATGCCTAATAGTCCTGTTCAGCTTGATCGACAGCTATTTTGCCATCAAACTTAATACCGTTTTTCTAAAACAGGTACCTTTTTTTTTTCCCCTCTGATGAAGCAAATTGGCATATCCTATGTTGGCAGCTTTATAAAATTTTAATATGAGAGGAAAATTAAGAAGAGTATTAAAAGCAACTCTGATATCCATTCTCCCCAAAATGTTATTGTAGTCATTCTCACTCTTCCAAACACTGTCACATATCCATTATGCTGTCACGGATCAGTGTACAATTGACAGAGAGTAAGATTGAGATAGTCCATCAATCTAATGTCACACCATGTAATAAAAGTCTACAGAAACCCTGTAAATGCTAGTTACACTGCCAGATACAGCTCCAAAGTGCCGATTGGTGTAAAACGTTCTAAACGACTATAAATTGGTAATATGTCCTAAGGAAAATTTGACTCTTTAGTAGTACTGAAAAGAGAAAATAGCAGAAATTACAGATTATTACCAATGGAAATAAGGCCAGAGGGCACTAGCATGAGGAGATGGGTCTAGGGAGATAAATGAAAAGGAGAAAACCCTATGTCAAACAATCTTTCTGATTCACTATTTATAATGGTCTATGTGCTTAAGGCCTTTTTTGAACACATGAAAAAAATGTGATCTTTTCTGAAATTGCAAGAATTTAAAATCTTATGTATCTAGTTCAGTTTTGGCTTAGAGGAATTTCTGTACTTGATGAAAAGCTGACTCATTACTATGTTATTTTATTTTCTGAATTATTAAAAGCTAAAATTTATTAATTGCATAAAATTATCTAAGTATGAATCCACTATTAACCATTATTCTATATATTTTTTTTTAATGAATGACTTCTTAATACTTCAAAGATGGCCTGACTGAAGGGTTTATGTATTTATTTGTAATGTACTTTGTTGGATCATTGTTTACTTATAAGCATTTTGAAAAACTTTTAAGAAATTGCCATCCTTATGAAATACAATACAGCCTTTTAGAGGAGATGAAGAAAATTCTTTCTGCAGATTCAAGGTACCTCTGTGAAAGTCCTGAAAATAGTTTGAGGGATCAGTCACATGGCATGGCTATCAAGAGCATCAGCTTCAATGTCCACCAAAATATAAACCTTTACAGTAAGACAACAGGATAGAATAAACATTTTTGGCAAATGAAGATATACTGATATTAGCATTCACCGTCTGAAACATCATTTACATAATAATTTATAAAAGCTAATAAATTTATAAAAGACATTTTAAAATTAGATAATATCAGGTTGGGTTCTCTAGAGAAGCAAAACCAGTGAAACTTACATATATGTGTGAGTGTGTGTGTGTGGTGTTTCTAAAGATGCTGAAGTCAGTTTTGACTCATAACAACCCTTTATGGGGTTTCTGAAGCCATAAGTCTTTGCAGGAGCACAAAGTGTCATTTTTCTCCTGAAGAGTAGCTGGTGGACTTGAACTGCTGACTGTGTGGTT
>NW_006408520.1:36357802-36382911 GCF_000296735.1 Chrysochloris asiatica | reverse complement strand
TATACAGAGTTGCTTTGAGTCGAAATTGACTCAAAGGCACTCAACAACAACAACTAAATATGTATATATGTATACATACATATGCATATATGTATGTAGTCCTAGTGTGACATTGAAGGCTACAGGATAAGCACAGGGCTGCAAGGTCAGTTTGAACTGCAAGTTAGGTGGTTCAAACTCACCAGCCACTCCTCAGAAACCCTATACAGGATCACTATGAGTCAGAACCAACTCAACAGTCCTTAACAGCAACATCTGTCTGTCTATCTCTATCTATCTATCTACCTACCTACCTATCTATCTATCTGAAGAGAGCACTCCTGTGTGGCACTATAGGATCAGCACTGGACTGTAAATCACAAGGTCAGCAGTTCAAGCCCATCAGCTACTTTTCAGACCCTATACAGGGTCACTATGAATCAGAACCTACTCAATGGCACTAACAACAACAACAACATAAAGAAAAGTTTATATCAAGTAAATGATTCACACAGTTGTAGAGGTGGAAGATTCCCAAGTCCATGGGTCAGATGAACCAAGATCAACAGGTCAGATGGCAGGCAGGAAGGTCGTGCAGGTAAGATGACAGACTGCTAACAACTCCCTGGACTGGCAGCCAATAAAGAAGGCCACTGGCTCAAGTCCAAACAGTCAGGGTGAGATATTGAGCCAGCAAAGAACAAGCAAGCTTTCCCAAGTTTTCAAAATATTATAAGTTGGTCACACCCCCAGGGTAGCTGTTTATAGCACCTAGTCATAGAGTTGTCGAATTGATACCTGCATACATCACTTTAAACTATACATAATCTCTAAATACATTTATAAAGCCATACTTGTATGATACAACTAACACATGTACAAACAAAAATGCACTAACCCCATTTGCATCTTATATTTCATAAGTGAGCAATAAAAAAAAAAATTGATGCACACCATTGCAGATATGTAATATGGCTATAACAGAAATTGATCACGTGGATGGATTTAACAACCAGAGATTCATTTTCTCAATTTTTAGGAGGCTAGAAGTTCAACTACATAGTGCCATCTCTATGAGAGTCTTTCTCTTTGCAGACTCTGGGATAGGTCCATGTATCTTTTCAGTATGTGCAGGCCCAGTATTCCTTTTGATTTCCATACATTTTGGCATCAATCTTCCCCTGGGTCTAGGAGATTCAAGTACAGGGACCCCAGGTCCAAAGGACACACTGTACTCAAGGCTCTCATATCTTGCTGGTAGTAGGTCCTTATTTTTCTACTCGTCTCTTTCATTGTATATTTCAAAAGAGATTGACTCAGGATATAATCTAATCCTGTAGCTTTTATTGTCCATCATAGAAGTGATGTTTTACAGTGCATAGGATAATTATATTAGATCAGTGCTAATCATATCAGATCATGTTGTTGTTGTTGTCAGGTGCCATTGAGTCAGAACAGACTCATAGTGACCTTATGCACAGCAGAATGAAACAATGTCAGATCCTGGACCAACCTCACTACCGCTGCCACACTTGAATCCATCAATGATGCCACCTGGCCAATCCATCTAATTGGGGGATCGTCCTCTTTTTTACTGACTAAGCATGATATCCTTCTCCAGCGACTGTTCCCTCCTGATAATATGTCCAAAGTATGAGATACGAAACTTACCCATTCTGGCCTCCAAGGAGCACTCTGGCTGCATTTCTTCCAAAACAGATCTATTGGTTCTTTTGGCAGTCCATGGCACTTTTAGTATTCTCCTCCAACACCACAACTCAAAGGCATCAATTCTTTTAGGATCTTCCTTATTCACTGTCCAACTTTTGCATCTATATGAGGTTATTGAAAATAACATGGCTTGGGTCAGGCACACCTTAGTCCTCAAGCTGACATCTCTACTCTTCAATACTTTAAAAAGTTCCTGTGTAGCAGATTTGCCCAATGCAATACGTCTCTTGACTGTTGCTTCCATGAGTGTTGATAGTTGATCCAAGAAGAATGAAGTCCTTGACAACTTCAATCTTTTCTCCATTGATAAGAATGTTGTTTATTGGTAAAGTGGTGAGGATTTTTGTTTTCTTGACATTGATATGTACACCATACCAAAGGCTGTGCTCTTTGATCTTCATCAGTAAATGTTTCAAGTCCTCTTCACTTTCAGCGAGCAAGGTTGTATCATCTGCATATCGCAGGTTGTTAATGAGTCTTCCTCCAATCCTGATGCCACGTTTTCTTCATAGAACCCAGCTTCTCGTATTATTTGCTCAGCATACAAGTTGAATAAGTATGGTGAAAGAATACAACCTTATCGTACACCTTTCCCAATTTTAAAACATCCAGTGTTCCCATGCTCTGTTTGAACAACTACTTCTTGGTCCAGGTACAGATTCCTCAGAAGTACAATTAAGTGTTCTGGAATACGCATACTTCTCAATGTTGTCCATAGCTTGTCATGATCCACACAATCGAAAGCCTTTGCATAGTCAATAAAGCACAGGTAAACATCTTTCTGATTGCATGGGGTAATTGCATTATATATCTTCATGGGGGATTGTTGTTGCTGTTGTTAAGTGCTTTCGAGTCAGTTCCGACTCACAGTGAAAACTCATAGGAAAACCTGTATTAGATTTCTGAAAAGTGGCTGGTGGATTTGAACCACCAACCTTGAAGTTCAAAGCAACCTTTCAGCCAATGTGCTTGTCCTATAACACCACATCAGGGATCCTGGGGAATTAATACCTCTTACTTGCTGAACCACTTAGAATCCAAGCTCAGCCAAGTTGACAAAAACTTCAATTATTACACAAACATACAAGAAAAAAAATACTCATAACAATTATAGTTCTCATTTCTGCAATTGATCACATGACCATAGCTGGTATTTAAAACTATCTAATTCCACCATCCATTTCATATATCTTTTGCCCTTGACAAGCATTTCACTTGGTTGTGGATCTTCTTCTGTTAGGGTGATAGAAACCTTCATCCTTGAAGGAACTGGGTCATTAATTGTTGTTAAATGCCATAGAGTCGGTTCCAACCCATCATGACTCAATGTAGGGTTTCCGAGGAAGGACTGGTGAGCTTGAACCTCTGACTTTGTGGTTCAAACCAACTTTGCAATCCAGCGAATTAATTCACAGCATCACACCAAGACTCTGGGTCATTAGTAGTTGTATGAAAAGTGAGTTGCTATAGTTTGCCATTGACTTTACTCAAAAAACATGGTAATACTAAGAGATTTTCTAAGAAATCTCTTGGATTCTACACATATTCTTCTTTTCCTCCATTATGTAATGTCAATCCAATTTTTCCTTGGTAACAGGATAAATTGTAGAACCCATTCTTAAATTCTAGTCCAATGGAATCAGTGTTGCATCTCCAGGTGGGTGCATTTCTCTCTTTGGAACTAAAACATCCAGACATGTAAAGCATAGAGTCACAGGGGCAGGAAGCAATATTTTTTAGTGTGGGTCATTAGGAGCAATTGTGAGTGGTTCCATGTCCATTTCTTCCCCTTGGTTCCTGGATCCATGAATCCTGGCTATTCAAGAAACAACACCATAGACTGGATACTGGTTTATTGCATATACAGCTTCCTGGGTAACATTACCCCAGCCCTACAAGATACTACCACATAGCTGGCACTGTAATTGGATTTTCAAAAGGCCATTTCATCATTAAATCAAGCCAGCTCCTTGAGGATAATGAGGAATGTGGCAAAATCAATGAATTCCATAAATATGGACCCATTGCCTCACTCCATTTGCTGTGATGTGATTCCCTTGATCAAAGGTGATGATATGTGTGATACCATGAGAGGGAATAAGGCATTTTGTAAGTCCATGGATACCCTTTCCATAATGAAAGTGGTAAGATATAATCAACCCACCACCAGGTTACTGGCTGACCTCCCAGAGGAATGGTCCTATATTGTGGACTCACGTTCTGTTGGCATATTGGACACTCAGTAGTGGCTATACCTAAGTCAGCCATGGTGAGTGGAATCCCATGAATAACCTTCAGCCCCTCCACCATGGCCACTGTAAACATGAACATATTGGAATATGACAGGAGTGGCTGGAGAAAAAGGGTGATTATTTTCCCACAGAATTTTTCAACCTATTCACTTGATTGTTAAAATCCTACTCTGCTGAGATAACTCTTTGGTGAGCAGTCACAGGAGACGTAAATATCTTTACTTTTTTAACCCAGTCAGAGAGGTCTATTCAACTCTTTCCCACACCTCCCCGTCAACAATTTTCTAATCATGTTCTCTAAGTTCCTGACTATGCAGCCAAACACATGAATCAGTATGCAGTCCTACATTGCCCATTTCTCCTTCCAAGTAAAAGGAGCACCACTTGAAGTTCTACCCATTGAGAGGATTTCCCTCACAACTGTCCTCAGGAAAGCCCCAGAAAGGAGCTATAGTGATGCTGCTGTACACTTTTGAGTGGTGCCTTCATATTGTACAGAACCATCTGTAAACCAAACATAACTTATCATAAAGAACTTAGTTAACTTATCATAAAGAACTCCCCATGGGGCCATAGGTATAGACTGAGAGAGAGAGAAGGTAATGTGATAGGAGTAGAGACCATGTACATTTAGACAAGTTCCCCATGCAACTTACTTGTGCCTTCAAATCCTGCTCAAGCCTCATGGTCTCATAAATACCATTTCCCTTTAATGATGGAGTGCTGCTGTACACATCAAACTTTATGACCTTCTGGATCAGAAAATACCCAGTTCTTAATGGATAACTTAGATTGCATGATGACATGGTGGCTTATGGTGAAGTGTTCAGTCTCTATTCAAGCCCTGTAACAAGCAAAAGCTGTTTCTCCAAAGGAAAGTAGTTATTAGGTAATGATGACAGGGTTTGCTTTAGAATCATTAGGGTCTCTGCTGTGATTCAGCAACAGGGACTTGCAGATTCAAAACTGCAACTGTAGCTGGCACTGACACCTCAGGTACCATTGGATCAGCTGGATCAAGTGATTCAAGTGGCAGAGTGGATTTCACAGCAGCCTGAACCTGTTTCAGAGTCATCTCTTGTTCAGGGTGCCATTCAGAACTAGTAACTTTTCAAATCACTTGATAAATAGGCCAGTGTAGCACATCCAAATGAGGGATCTGTTGCCTTCAAAACCTAAAGAGGCCCCACCAACTTTTTCAGTTGTGGGAGGGGCCTGATGCAACAACTTATACTTGACTTTAGTAGGAATATCTTGACATACTCCATACCACTAGACCTCTAAAAATTTTGCTGAAGTGGAAGGCACCTGCCTTTTTTTGTTGGTTAATTTCCTACCCTCTAGCACAGAGATGTTTCATCAATAATCCTAGAATCATTGATACTTCCTCCTTAGGTCCAATTACATAATGTCAACGATGGACCAGTGTGATATCTTGTGGTAGGGAAAGGTGCTAAAGTTCCCAGCAAACTAAATTATGACACAATGCTGGAGATATGATGTACCTGGTAGATAGGACAATGAAGGTTTGTCAACTGAAGGCAAACTGCTGCTGGTGATCCTCTGAGACCAGAACTGAGAAGGTATTTGCCAGATGAATAGCTGCATAACAGACACCAGGAGATGCATTAATTTGCTCAAGCAAAGAAACCACATCTGGAACAACAGTTGCAATCGGGTTCACCACCTGGTTAAGTTTGCCATAATCCACTGTCATTCTCCAAGACCCATCTGTTTTTTGCATATGTCAGCCAGGCAAGTAAAGTAGGGATGGGGTGAGAATGACAACCCTTGCATTTCAAATCCTTGATGGTGGCACTAAATTTCTGCAATCTCTCCAGGAATGTGGTTTACTTTTAATTTACTATTTTCCCAAATAGAGGCAATTCTAATGGCTTCCACTTTTGCTACCATAATAGCACTTATTCCACATTTCAGGGATCCAATGTTGGGCAACTGCCAGTTTTTGAGTATTTCTATTCTGAGTAAGCATTCTAAAACTGGGGAAATCGCTGTGAATTTAGAGACCCACAATACCCACTGTCTGACTGGCTTTTGCTAACACTCCACTAATAACTTGACCTTTATTTGGCTCCACTCTCGCTGGTGGGTGAAGGTGATATTTTGGGTCTTCTGGAATTAGAGTTAAGTCAGAGTTAATGTCCAGTACTACCTGAAACTTCTGATTATTTCCTTTTCCCCAATGAACAATCATGCTTTTAAAAGATCATAGATCCCACTGGGGAAGGTTGGGAGGAAGACTAGCAGTCTAAAATTTTGGCATTGTTGTTATGCGTTGTCAAGTTGGCTCCAACTTACAGTGACAATGAAACACTGCGTGATCCTGCACCATTCTCACATTTGTTGTTGAACTTGAGCCCATTTTTGCTGCCACTGTGCCAGTCTCTCTTGTTGGGGATCATCCTCTTTTTTGCTGACCCTTGACTTTACATTGAATGAAAAATCTGTGCTTAGTAGGCCCATGGCTGTAAATTCAGACTGATGCAACCTTTATATTCTTTGCACCATTCTCACCCAACACCCTTAATAGCTATTCCCACAAATATTCCCCAGGTGTCTGTTTTTTTTGTTTTTTGTTTTTTTTTTTTTTCAGAAAAATCAAGCAGTTCTTTTAGAGTATAGCATATCTCTTCCTATGCCACCATTTGTACTTCACCTTTTGGAGCCCACTCTAAGTATAGTCTAGTTATAGGTCCAGAAGCAATAAGAGATAGTGATCGTGTTTACTGAGAATATTCATCAGTGTTCTATAAGGCACCTGCTCAGGTGATGCCTAGGTAATGTCCCAATCATTTTTTCCCAGGTGCTGTCACAGCATACCTTGGTTAATCTCATTACCAGAGGTGAAGAGAGCTCTGTTGGCAAAGATGATTGAATGGAATTTAGGTACTCTATGTATCCAGCTTCTTAATTATCCGCCCATATGGGAACTCTGGTAGTGTAGTGGTTACGAATCGGGCTGCGGCAAGGTCAACAGTTCGAAACTACCAGCTGCTCTGCTGGAGAAAGATGAGGCGCTCTGCTCCCATAAAAATTAACAGCCTCGGAAACCCTGTGGAGGGTCGCTATGAGTTGGAACCGACTCCACAGCACATAACAACAACAACAATGGCCCCATCTCAAGTTTCAGGATCCCATGTCTTCCCAATCAATATTCCCATTTTACTATCAGACACCATTCAAGGTTGGGAATTTGGCTAGCATTGCAATTCAGCCACTCTTACAATAAAACTCTGAGTTTAGTGTTTTGTGATATTTGCTCTGCTACTGCAAGAAATAAGCCTTTCTTTCAGGACACAAGTCGGAACTCTGAAGTCTTTTATGTTACACTTGAGCTATGATTCCTTAGCCCTGAGCTCATCTGTTTCATTTACTACTTACACTATTGTAAGTAGAACCAACCAACCAGCTTCTCTATACCTCTCATCCTGACAAAATTACAGAAAAGTATCATACACATGATCACACAGGGTCTTGATTCTCTCAAATATGTGATCTATAGTTTTCTGTATTGAAGGGTACATCTAATTTATAATGAGACATCTAATTACTGGTTTTATTATATATTTGAGAAGGAACCTAAATGGTTCATTTACTTAGTATTGATTGCTAGAAAGTTGGCATTCACCAAAGAGGGATAAACCATGCCCCGCTCCCCTCAAATAGCTTATTGTATTGTTATGAAATATAGAGAAATTTATGGGGAAAAATTTACTCCATCTTTCTCCAATACCTCATCTCAGGTTATAACTGTTTGATGTTAATTTATTATCCTTATGTCTTTTTGTCTACCACTCATCGGTAGTTTGCCATACTCTGGTGGCTTGCATGCCACTAATATTTTGAATATCATCAGGGTCAACCAAGTCAAGCAGGTTTCAGGAGAGCTTCCACACTGGAAAGAAGGAGAGGCCTACTACACCTGAATGTAATGTTGGAAGATAAAAACATTATGAATAGCACCTGAATATTCTCAGACATAGTGCCAGAAGATAAACAAGTCGGGTTGGAAGGCACTGAAAATGCGACTGGATAAGAGCAGACTCCTTAAAGTATAGTTGCCCATGATGGCATGAATGAAGTACAGCTTTCAGGGCCTTCATTTGCTGATGGTGCAAAATTTAAATGAGGAGAAACAGCTGTAAACATTTATTAAAAATTGGAAAGTGGAATGTATGAAGTATCAATCTTGGAAAACTGGAATCAGTCAAACATGAAATGGAACACATAAAGATCAATATATTTTTGCAAGAGCAAGCTGACGTGAACTGATATGGGCCATTTTGAATCTGACTATGCCAGTAGCAACAAATTCAAGAGCAATGGTATAACATTCAAAAAGAGCAATTCAAGTTCTATCTTGAAGTGCAGTGCTGTCTGTATTAGGATAAGATACATAGACCTACAAGGAAGACCAGGACTCTTGGAGTGGCGCTGTGGGTTAATGCACTAGACTATAAAGCCAATTTGGGCCACAAGGTCAGTGGTTCAAGCTCACCCACCATTCCATGGAAAACCCTATACAGGGTCACTATGGGTCAGAACCAAATCAGTGCCACTTAACAACAACAACAAGAAAGACCAGTTAAAGGCACTATCATCCAAAATTATGAACCAACCACTAAAGCCAGTGATGATGAAATTGAAGAATTCTACTAACTTCTTTAGACTGAAATTGATCACACATACAATCAAGATATACTGATAATTACTGGTGATAGGAATGCAAAGATTGTAAACAAAGAAGAAGGATCAATAGTTGGAATATGGCCTTCATGATAGAAATTACAATGAGGATCACATGATCAAATTTTGCAAGATCAATGATTTATTCATTGCATATACCTGCTTTAAACATCATAGAAGGAGACTATGCACACATCCTTGGAGACCAGGATGGCCAAACTTCATCTCTCAGACTTCGGACTTATTGTCAGGAGGGACCAGTTGCTGGAGAAGGATATCATGTTTGGTAGGGTGAAGCTTCAGAGAAAAAGATGAAGACCCCAGAGAGATGGGTTGGCAAAGTGGCAGCATCAGTGGGCTCAGGCATGGCAACAATAGTGAGGTTGGCCCAGGGTCGGGCAATGTTTCGTTCTGCTATGCATAAGGTCGCTATAAGTCGGTACTGACTTGATGACACCAAATAACAACAAGCATTGTATTCTTTCTCCATACTTATTCAATTTGTATACTGAGCAAATAATCTAAGAAATTGAATTATATGAAGAAAAAAAGTGTGGCATCAGGATTAGAGGAAGAATCATTAACAGCCTGGAATATGCAATGATATAGCCATCCTTTCTAGAAGGTAGGAGGATGTAAAATCCTGATGAAGATCAAAGACCACAGCCTTCACTATGGATTGCACCTCAATATTAAGAAAGCAAAATCCTCACAAGTGGACTAATAAATAACACCATGGCAATTGGAGAAAAGATTGAAGCTATTAAAGACTTCATTTTGTCTTGATCCACAATTAACACTCCTGAGAGCAGCAGTCAAGAAATCAAATGACGTATTGCACTAGGCAAATCTGCAGCACAAGACCTCTTTAAAATGTTCAAGTGCAAAATATAAATTTGCAGATTAAGATGCACCAGACCATGGTATTTTCAACTGCCTCATATGCATGTGAAAGTCAGATAGTAAATATGGAAGATGGTAGAATTGATGCATTTAAGTTATGGTATTGGAGAAGAATATTAAAAGTACAATGTTAATGTTTTTGTTGCATCATTGAGTTTGTTCTGACTCATAGTGACCCTGTGTAGCAATTCTGAAGAGCGGCTACTAAGCTTGAACTGCCAGCCTTGTGGTTCAAACTGACATTGCAGTCCAACGCATGAAACCACAGTGTCACACCTGGACTACAAACAAATCTTTGTTGGAAGAAGTTCAGCCAGAATGCTTCTTAGAAGCAAGGATGGTGATACTTTGTCTTTCTTACTTCAGACATGTTATCAGGATGGACCAGTCTCTGAAGAAGGACATCAGAGTTGCTTAAGTGGAGGGTAACCAAAAGGGAGGGACCCCAAATGAGATATTGACACAGTGGCAGCAGCAATGGTCTGTAGCATAATAACAGTTGTGAGGATGGCACAGGATTTGGCAGTGTTTCATTCTGAAGTGCATAGGATTGCTATGAGTTGGAACGGACACAATGGCACCTAGTAAAAACAGCAAATGTTTTTCTGCACATATATTTACATACAAATTGGGACAAGGGTGAAGGTGTTGTTTTCTTTTCTTTTTTTTTTTTCACAAACTTTTTTTTTTTAATTTAATTTAATTTTTTAAATGTTTTATTGTGAATTATGTGATAGTTTACATGGGAGAACATTAGTTTTACATTCATTCTATTGTATATCATCTCATTGCCATGGTTACAATCCCCTCCATGCAATCCTTCCCCCGTAACCCCCAGGTCTTCAGCACACAGTTGCTCTCCCTCTCTGGATCTAAAGTCTCCAGCTGCTCCATTACTCCACGTCATCATCTCTGGCTCCATTTCAGGCATCACTGCTTCTCTGGGTAGAGTCCTGCTCTCTGCTCTTCTCCCTTGATGGTCCTAGGGACCTCCGCTCCTAGACTGAAAAGTTAATCACTCTCCTCCTTGCTACCTTTACATTTCCGACCCTCACAATCAGTCCTGATAACAATTATTCACTATTGTATCACAAGAGCCCCGTCTGCCTTTCATTGCATCAGCCCCACCTAGTCAGATTGAATAGTACTCACTGGAGATTCTACCTTCCTCCAGGCCCTCTGGATCTAGGTTCCCTCTTGAAAGCTTGTAAGCCAGTCACTTCTTGCCTTTGGAGCCCCCCACCCCCCATTTTGGGTAGCCAATGTCCAAGTTGCCCATCCCTGTCTACTCTGTGTGTGGAGGGGGTGGGAATGATTCTTGCTGTAAGGACTTGTGGGTGTTGTTTTCTTGTTTGCATTTGTTGTTGTTGTATTTTTAGTTTCTTATAAGAATGTGATTAAGGAGCTCTGGTAGTGTAGTGGTTACGAATTGGGCTGTGAACTGCAAGGTCAGCAGTTCGAAACTACCAGTAGTTCCGCGGGAGAAAGATAAGGCATTCTGCTCCCATAAAGATTTACAGCCTCGGAAACCCTGTGCAGGGTCGGTATGAGTTGGAACCGACTCCATGGCACATAACAACAGCAATAAGAATGTGATTATAAAAATTTAATAGTTTTTTTTTTGCTTTTTTTTTGCTTTGCAGTTAATTTCATTGACTTCCACCAAGTCAAGACATTTAAAATAGGTGTGGTGTTTTCGGATAATGCACTGGACCTCAAGGACAGTGGTTCAAACCCACCAGCTGCTCCTCAGAAACCCTATACAGGGTTGTTGTGAGTTGGAACCAACTCGATGGCACTTAACATTATTTTATTAAACAGGTTGATAGATTGTATGAGTATTATTTCAACTGTTTTTCTAGTTGGTGGCTGTACAGAGTTATCAATTTTGTTTGTGTTTTGTTCACTTCCTATTTACCCTTTGGAGGGATAGAATCCTTCCTTAGGTTTAAGGGAAGGATCAGTAACAGTTTATTAAGAATATACATCCACAGCTTAAGGAAGTGAGGAACCATAATTAACATAGGTGCACACAGGATTTCATTCACATATAGAATGAACAACCAGATGATATGGAAGCAAGAGGAAGAGGTGATCCCTGGTTCCCATAGAAGGATGTAATTGGCATTTTGAATAATTCTGCAGACTGGCAGATAATTGAAACCCTTCTTCAGGCAAAGAAATGAATTACACCTGGTCAATTTGAAGGACACGTGTTTGGCTAGGGAATCTTATTTGCAGGGGTAGATTGGGGAAGGAAGATTGAAAATAGATACTCCTGGCTTTCCCCAGATGTTGAAACATCATCAGGTCTTAATTTTAGGCCTAACATCATGATTTGTTTCACTTTTACAAAACAGCACTACAGTTGAAATCTTTGTGAAATCTTGGCATATATACAAGTAGATATTATATTTTTCCATGGATTTTTGAAATCCCTTCATATGTGTATATGTACTTAAGTTCTGTTGAGTCAGTTCGGAATTGTAGTGACACTGTATAGAGTTTCTGAGGAGCTGCTGGTGAGTTTGAACCACCAAACTTGCAGTTCAAACGGATCATGTGTTCTAGTACATTATCCCACAGCACACACAAGGACTCCGATGTGTATACTGATATATATATATCAGTATATAAGGAAGCATGGTACTATAAAGGATTATGAGCTCAGATGCTAACTGTAAAGTCAGTAGTTCTAATGTACCAGCTGCTCCTCGAAAGAGTTGAGGCTTTCTGCTCCCATAAAGATTTAGTCTTTTAAATCCTATACAGGGTTGCTGTGAGTCCGAACCAACATGGTGGTACCACCATCATCAATATACACACATATTTCTAATATGATTGTGCCTATTCTACATCCAATAAAAAGGTTTTTATTCCTATTCCTACAACATTGTGAGATTTGAAGTTTCTTTGTATTTTTGTTAATCTTATGGCTAAAAAATCATATTTTATTATGACAATTTACATTTATCAACCTGTATTGAAATTGAGAATTTTTATGTGCTCATGTAAGGCCTATTTTTTATGAAAGGCTTTTAAAAATATTTGTATAAGTTAATTCAGAATGGGAATCAAGACAATGGAAATGGTGTTCATATTAAAAAGAACATAAAGATACATCTGAATGCATAAGTATTTCAAATGTCATTTTAGTCCTTATTAGTATTATCATGGAAAAATGAGAATCATTAGAATTTTGGGTTTCCGTTTTTGATTTGCTTTCTTGTCTCTGTGTTGATAATTTGTTAGAACAGGATTTGTAGCCTGAAACTTCCCTTATTAACCATATAACATTGTGTAAATCTCTTTGCTTTCAGCATCAATTTTCAGAACAATAAAAAACAAGAGATTAAAAATCTACTTCAGAATGTTGAACTATGCCAGGCTCTGAATATGATGTACACATATATCGATATAGTCCAGATGGAAGTTTTCTAAACATATTAATTTTAATTTGATAATGATGCCTTGCATTTATGGAAATCTACTTCATCATTTGCACAACTTTTTTGACATCCACCATTTTTTGCCTTATATTCATTTTGTTCTGGAGCCCTGTTGCATTTCTATAAGATAAACACTGGCCCACCAGGTTGGCAGTTGAAACCCATCAGCCACTCCTCTGAAATCCTATGAGTCAGAACTGACTTGATGACACTTAACAACAACAACATTATATTCTACGGGAAAAAGACCCTAAATTCAGCTATATCTTATAGATACCCCTCTATTTTTTCAAACTTTAGTTGTGAATAGAGTGAAAGTTTACAGAGCAGATCATCAGTTTTACATTAATCAGATCATATACTTTGCTTCATTACAACAATTGTGATTCCCTCCATGACCAACAGTTAGTAGTATTTACCTCTCTGTTCACTTAAACTATTGCATTCTCCCTGTGTCTCCTGCTGTCTTCATCTTTCCTTTGCTAACTTCCTGCCCTGTCACCCATATTAACATGTGTCTATCCTCTAGCCTGTGAATAATTTTCCCTCACTACTTCTCCCCTCCCCCTATAACCATAATAGATTTCTTGTTTCATTAAGAAATATTTTTCTTAGTTTTTAACAACATTGGTCTCATATAATAGTTGTTCTTGCAATTCACTAATTTTACTCAGCATAATGTCCTCCAGGTTCATCCATGGTGTGAAGTCTTTTGTCAATTCATTGTTATTCTTTAGCATTGCATAGTATTCCATTGTGTGTATGTATCAAAGTTTGTTTATCCGTGTTTCTATTGATGGGCATTTATGCTGTCTCCATCTTCTTTTTTTGCCTCTTATAAAACAGCTTATTTAAGGATCCTGTTATCCTATCCATTCTGCTGTCTCTTGACTAGTGCATTGAATCTATCTATATTCAGTGTAATTATCGATAGATGTTAATTGATTGCTGCTATTTTGCTGTGTGTGTGTTTTTGTTTTTTTAGGGTTTTTTTGTGTATGTGGTACTGCTGGTTTCTTTGTTCCACATAACTTTCTGTGCTGAGTTCACTTTAGTTGTGGTTTTCCTTTTCCTTTTCATTTCTGTTGTGTTAATGTTTACTAACTCTTATTGATTTTCCTTTATTTTTACTTTTGATGTGCTGGTATATTAATTTTCTTTGAGGTTTCCCTGTAATTTATTACAGGGAAATATTTTTGTTTTCTGTTGATGGGCAGTTAGGCATTTAAATTTATTTAAAAATAAATTAAAATTTTATTAATTTTTCCCCCTATTTCAAGCAGACTTTTATTGTGCAATTTATTTGATTTCCTTGTCTTTTGGGAGTTCTGTATCTACACCATTCCCTCTTTTAGCTTTGTAGTTAACGTAGTAAAGACAAATACAAATCATCTGGATGAGGGAGGTAATCAGTATGAAGCCATAATGGTGTTCAAAGGATTCAATCATATGACTAATTATATAAAACATGAAAGACAAAGAAAATTTTCATAAAATTGGTGAGAGATCAATTTATCACTATGACAAGCAAGACTATAGAGTAGGAAATGGGCCAAGATTGGCATAAATATATTATCAGATAAGAGAAGTTTATAGGATGGTTTGGGGGGCCCTCTGACCACATTGGTCAAAATATGACTCATGGTCATATGGCCCTGTTAATAAAATTTTGATTAACAACATGCCCAGACAAATCCTTGAGGGACAGGCTGTGCTTTCCTAGGCTGGCTAGGGGAGTCACAGTAATCCACGTTCAAACATACTCTACCTGAGGACAAAGCATTTTACACTGCCATCTAATGAATGGTCAGAAATAATTTTGTGGAAGCTAAATGTATATTAGGACTTTGAATAAAGTGGGTTCCCACTGTAAAAACATAGCCTTCTGCAAATTGAATGCTTAGAATATAAAATCTAATACAATAATAAAGTTGGGAGATAAGTAGGTATTTAATAAAGGAATAAATTGAGATTTAGTGAAGTAAAATAACTTGACTAAACCCATGCCTCAAGGATGTAGTAGATGAGGTCATTTGATTTTGGATCTAGTTTTTCATATTGACTCAGTATGAGTCTGAACCAACTTTAGGTCTGTATACTGATAATTTGGTTACTGAATTTTTTAACAATAAAGGAAAAGAAGTCACCAGTTGCTCCTTGGAAATCCTATACAGAGTCACAATGGGTCAGAACTGACTCGATTGCATTTAACAACAACATAAAATTCAACGCAAGAATTCCTATGAATTAAAATTAATTTATAGAGACTTTAATGTTACAAGAAAAAGAAAACATCAAGGGTTAATTATTACATTGCTGCCTCCGTCTGAATATTTACTTAAGAATATCTGGTAATGTTGGAAATGAAGACCTAGAAGATATAGATATCTTTCCCAGTACACTGAGAAAGAGATCATTCCAATTTTAACATGAAGTGACTACAAGAATGCTGGTCAGAACAAGTCTCAAGATCTGAAATCCAACCCAGATTCACCCATTTATCTTGTTCTGGATACTTTTTTCTCATTTCTCTAGTTTATCATAACCTATTTTTTACCACTTGTCTGGGGTAAAATCTGATAAACACATTCACAGGAAGGTGCTAGGAATGGTAAAACTATCCCCTCCTCTGAGTGTTTTTTTTTTTTTTTCCCATATTTTATTATGAATTATATGATGTTTTACATAGGAGAACTTCAGTGTTACATTCATTCCACCATACATCTTTTCATTGCCATGAGTGTTTTAAAGAACTCTGGTAGCATAGTGGTCACAAGTGGGCTACTAACCTCAAGGCTAGTTCAAAACTACCAACTGTTCTAAGGGAGATAGATGAGGGTTTTAGTTTCCGTAAAGACTTACAGCCTCAAAAACCATATGCAGGGTCACTATGAGTCAGAACTGACTCCATGGCACCACCACCACCCCATGATTGTTTGTGGAGTCCTGGTGTGGTGCTGTGGGATAAAGCAATGGCCCTGCAAGGTTGTTTTGAACCACAAAGTCAAGCAATTCAAACTCCTTAACAGCTCATTGCAAATCCTATCTACAGTCAATGAGTCTGAACCAACTCTATGAAACTTAAGGACAACAACATGAATGTTTATACTTTGACAGAGTGCAATACCTTAAGCAAGGATCAAAATTAAAATGCCGCAGGATCAGATGAACTACAAGCAAGAGTCTAGCTGGACATAGCTACTGCTCTTTCACTCTGTTTTGAAATAAAAGTCTCTTGATTTTTTTCCCCTTACTTTTTTTGAAATAAAAGTCTCTTGATTTTTTTCCCCTTACTTTTTTTTTTTTTTTCTTAAATGTTTTATTGTGAATTATGTGATAGTTTACATGGGACAACATTAGTTTTATATTCCCTCACTTTTCATAGAGACATCACATGCCCAGATACATGATCTTTTATTTTAAGATAAACAAGAAATATACAACATGATGATGGGTCACCTGATTTTCAGCCCAGGTGTTTAAGACTATAATGGAACATTCAATTTGACTTGGCTCTAGCTGATTGTTGCCAAAGTAGAATGCAAGCCCAGGTAACAAAATCTGATATTTTTATAAGAGAAATAAAATGTTCATATATTTTTAACATAAATTAGTCAGTTTTCATGCTTTGGCTCAAATGTTTAAATCACTAGCTCTGCAAAATGAGGCAAATACCTACAAGTCAACTAGACCCCAAATAGAGTCCATAAGCTTACATTTAATAATCTCTGTTTTACTCTTAGTAAATGACATTATTATAGAACTTTAGATGTAAATAACAAGATTTAAAGTCATAATAGCAGAACTTCCCAGGAAAACTGCTTGTTCCTAGCCTTTGGGTAAATTTGAAAAGGGTACTGAGGCAGGAAGACAAGGGATTCAGGAATCAGGATTAAACAGAGACTACTTAAGCCTCAAGGTCAACAGTTCGAAACTACCAGATTTTCCGCGGGAAAAGATGACGCTTTCTGCTCCCGTAAAGATTTACAGCCTCGGAAACCCTGTACAGGGTCGCTATGAGTCCCTGTACGCAACGTGGAACCAACTCCACGGCATATAACAACAACAACAGCTCTAAGGTCGGAGTTCTGGTTTGGCGCTGTGGGTTAATGCAACAGACTGCAAAGCCATTTGAACAGCAAGATCGGCAGTTCAAGCTCACCAGTCCCTCCTCGGAAACTCTATACAAGGTCGCTATGCGTTGAAATCAACTAGACAGCACTTCACAACAACAAACATTAACTCTAAGGTCGCTATGAGTCGGTACTGACTCAATGGCACCTAACAACAATAGCAACAACAACAACAAGTCACTTACTACAGTATTATGATGAAAACCTTGAGGAATGTTGAGGACTGCATCCCTCTTTACTGGAGTCCCTGTAAGGATGTATAGTGCCCTAAGCACTCCTATCCCAGGATGAGTAAGATTAGAATGTTTTGCCAGCCTATTAAACTTCCTTGAAGTTGTCTCCCAGGAGTGACGAACTATACACCAATTCTTGGAGCACACACAGTATGTCTAGCCCTGGCCAATGCATGGCCTCCAGTAAGGTAGCTATGTACCTTGGGTCCAGCCTGGAATTCAAACTGCAGCCCAAAGACAGAGCGCAGGCATGCCACCCCATTTATCCTGCCAGTCTCTCCCAAACACCTTCATTGTCAACTCTATCTTGGACAGAACCAACTCCACATTTTGAACCTTACTGCATACTTTCCTCTTATCATGCCCTGACACTTCCTCATCCTTTCTTGTAAAAACCATAAATAAAATATAAGAATCTTTTCCTCCCAAGAATCCTTTAATACCCCAGCCAGACAAAGGCTAAAGGAAGCAGGAGTTAGCATGGTCTAGAACCCTCCTCTTCTCTTCTCGCCCTATCTTTTCCTCTCAATAAATCCTCAAGGAACTTAACTGGCTCATTCTAAAGATTAGCAATCCTGGAAACTAATTCTTGAGATACTCCAACTTGCACAGTAGGACCCTGACTCTTCCAGCAAAGAGCTTAAAATTTTAACTCTTCTTGATGCTCCGGTCTCCTATGCATACCTGTAGACAACTTCAATGAGCTGACCATGAATCTTTCAGATATTAAAAAATTAAATAAATAAAGATGGAGTTTTGAACAATCATAGATTCATGAGCGGTATTACCAAATTATGCTATTGAATTTTAAATTAGGTCATATGATTTCAACAGATGTCCTTACTTTAGTTTAGCTATGCTTTCTTATATGCTAACTATGTGTTCTCCACTGTCTTTTTAAATAAAAATAGGATATATATTGAGTTAAATCTTTTCATCTTAGTCTGGGAATATGTGCATACAGTGTATCTGTGTGTGAGTGTGTGTATGTGGACTGGAGTGTGTGTGAGTTTGCATGCATAACATTACTTCTTCCCTTTAGATTGCTGAGTGATTTCCCACTTGCCAACAGCTCTTCACATTATATGAATCTGAACTACTCACATTGTGAAATCCTTTTCATCCCTACAGCTTATAGAGTAATTGCCTGCCAGTATCCTTTTTTGTAATTTACTTTTAACCATAAAGGAAAGTCTTATTTTAATTCTCTTGAATGCCAACTCATTCACTATTGAAGGTATTATTTCAGTGTGCTGTATAATTTCACTCAAAGCAAAAAGGAAACGTAGCCTGTCAGCAACAAATGGCCCATTCTCAACCTTGATTTAAGGGGCTCTACTGCTCAGATCATCCCATATCTATAAAGAAGTATTTGGAACACTTGCTCAGCATAAGGTGCTTAGTCATCAATACTAAGTTCATGATTTAGCTGGGGAGCTTGTACGTTGGGAGTCATACTGGGAAAGCAAAGAACAGTTGAATAAGAATCAGGAGGTTGCTGAAGTTCTGGCTTCACCAGGTTCCAACTTTTCTGTGTAGCTCTTCATCTATCATCTATTTATTTATCATTTAATTATTCCTCTCTAAGAAGGTTCTATGTCAGGTTTTTTAAACATAGTGATGAATAAAGCAGGGTGGATAACTGATTAAACAGATATTGTATAAGAAATTGCCAAAATAAATATTTGTTATGATAAAAGAAATATACTGTATTTTGTTAAGTGCAGGCTAAGCTGCTATGATAAGGTTTTTAAATACACTGATAAATCATATATAAATATCTGGAAGGTGTGCCAAGGCTTTGTAGGATAAGCACTGAACTGCTAACTACAAGATTAATGGTTTGAGCCCACCAGCCACAGACTGGGAGAAAGATGAGACTTTCTGCTCCCATAAAGATTTAGAGCCTCAGAAGCTTATACATGAGTTGAAACCTACTGATGGCATTTAAAAACAACAAAAATGTCTGGAATTAAGAAGTTTAGGGCTGAAGGGGCATTCTGTGGCTTCAATTTCTGAGTCCTTGGTGGCTACTTTTGGTTCCCATTATCTTGCCACCAGAGGTAATGAGGAGAAGACCCAGAGTATGTATCCATATTTTATGTCAAGAAAACCACCTGGGAGCAGTATACACCAATTCTGATCACAGCCCTTTAGATGAAACTTAACTACTATGCCACATGAGACATAATGGAGGCTGGAAAATGTAGTCCTCAGCAGGACTGACATGTGCCTAGATAAAACTTGAGTGTTCTACTAATAAAAATGATATCCATTAATAATGAATATTAGTGGAAAAACAGTCTCTACTCTGAAGCATAATGGGAATATCTCCAGTAGGTGGTTGGGGAGATATACTTAAATGAAAGGAAAATCTTTATTCTACTTTAAAGAAGTGACATTAAACCTAAGATAAAAATAATGCTTAATGGAGTCCTGAAGTGGTGCTGTAGAATAAGCACTGGACTGTTAACTGTCAAGTAAATAGTTCAAACTCACCAGCACTCCCTGGAAACTGTTTATGCAGGAGCTCAGCTCCAAGAAGATTCACTTTGGATTCAGAGAGACTGAAATAACTACACGGGGCATCACAAAGAGGATTCATGCCACTTTATTGTCTCCAGTGGTAACCAGTAGGACAAGCCTGTCTCGACAGCACATCTTGAAGAGAATCTGCGCGCGCGCACACACATCTAGTCCTGCCCAGCAGATAGAGACAGCAGAAATAGCAGAACAAAGAAGGCAGGCTGACAACTGTTACATACCTGACTTCTGTAAGTGAGTTCCACAATGCAGGTGGTTCCCAAGGCCGACGGAATAAAGCCATACACAAGGCCAAGTACAAGCCCTTGGTAAATGACTATGTCCTAAAGAGACTAGTACAGGGGCATGAAGAGGCAGATGTCCTGGTACCTCAGGCACGGCTCCAAGAGCATACATGCTTCTATGACAGAAACCCTACATAGGATTGCTATGAGTCAAAACCAACTCAAAGCACCTAACATTAACAACAGCAATGATTAGAGACTAAACTGGTTGAGCGTTTATGAAAAGAGAAACTGTCTATGAAAAATATATTGATAAAAAGGAAAGACTTCATAATTAAGGAACAGAGAAAGTTAAGATTGTCATGTGACTATTTTGCCAGTGAAAGAATGGTAAAAAGCTTTGGTCTTCATCCTAGGAACTACAGGGAGCATTAAATAATTTACACTAGAGTAAACAGTAAACCATCCTTACAGTTTCATTTATAAAGAGTTGTTCTTTGAATACATTGTGGAAAATCAATGGGAGAAGCCTAAGTGGAGCCAGGAAGAGCAGTCAAGTGGCTGTTGGAGTAAGCAAGAAGAATGCTGGTGGCTAGGCAATGGTACTATTCCTAGAAATGCATCTAAATGGACATAGGAAATATGAGGTATAAGAGACAGGGCTCAGTGAAGATTGGATGTTGGTTCACAGGGATAGAAAGGAGTAAAGGATGATATCCAGGCTCATTTCTTGAATAACCAGACTCACCCACTCCGTTAAGTCAATTCCAATTCATGATGAACCTAAATAGGGTTTCCATGACTATAAATCTTTACTGGAACAGAAAGTTGAACCTTTCTTCCATGAAACAGCTAGTGGTTTTGAACTGATGACCTTGAGGTTAGCAGCCCAAGCAGAGGACATTAAATAAATTAGGGGAAAAAATTAGAAGTGAAGCAACTTTAATGGCAGGAGATGGTAGAAAAAGATTTCATTTCTAAATTATTAACTTTGAGGTACTTTGAAATATTTAAGTAGCTATTTCAGAAGGAATTTGAGAAGATCTGTCAGGACTTAACGATATAGTTCTGGATATTTAATGTAGATCTGAAGACATGAGATTGGATGAAATTCAGTTCTGGAGTGACACTGTAGGATGAGCACTAGACCACAAGGTCAGGTTGAACTGTAAGGTCAGTGATTCAAATCCACCAGGTGCTTCTTGGAAATCCTATACAGGATTCCTGTGAGTCGGATTGACTCGATAACACTTAACAGTTCACTATGTCAGAAAAACAGAGAACATAGAACTATCTTTAAGGAGCATTAACATTTAAAGAGATTGCAAAAAGACTGGGAAGGAAAAAGAGTTTAAATGAATAGTAAGATAGGTCATAGTAGTTAACAGTATCAAATGTTACAAGATATAATCCTCAAGTAAAATAAGGATGGATTGGGAACAAGTAGATTCAAGGTAGAAAAAGAACTGAAATATATCCAAGGACTTCAGTTTTAGTTATGAAATAATGCTATTAGTTTAACATTGAGAAAGGAATTTAGGAAATCAATATAGCATCCAGGGGCAATTATTTCAAGAACCGTGACTGTAACGGATGAGAAGTAAATAGGGGAGTAGTAAAAGAGGGTGATTATAAAGAAATTTTTTCTTTGTTTCAATTGGACAGGATTGATTTTGCTTGAATATTTTGAGAATGTTTTCATGGTAAAAGGGTATGTTGAAATTATATAGAACGGTATAATGCAAAGACTTTAACTGGTAAGTTTTTTGTGCTTTCACATATGCTATTTATTTTTTCTTAAATATTGTCATCCTCATTACTATATCTGCTGCTTTCATTTCACATAGCAACACAACAAAAATTGTTCTTGAAAGAGACATAGTATCTCAGAGCTTTCCTAGATGGTTCACTGTTATTAGGTGTCATGGAGTGCATTTCAAATAATGATGGAGCAGAACTGTCATATACAATTGTCTTTGTTGCAATCTTTACTGATGTAAATTACCAGGTAATTCACACACAGAGAAGCTGGTTGGATTCAAACCATAAACCTTTCTGTTAGCAACCAAGTACTTAACCATTTGCATCACTAGGACTCCTTAGATAACACTTTGTTTTATAATAATACTGCACTGAGTGCCAAAGATCCCTGGTAGCATAGTAGATTATGAGCTGGAATACTAACTGCAAGGTCAGTGGTTTGAATGTAGCAGTCACTCCATGGAAGAAAGATTGGGCTTTCTGCTCTCATACAAATGTATAGCTTTGGAAACCCTATACAGAGTTGCTATGATTTGGAACCAATTCGGTAGCACACAACCACCACCATCAATTAATTTGCCACGCACTGCGTAAAACCCTTTCCAAGTACTCTCTCCTTTAATCTTCATGACAAGGAAGTGAGTATTTCTTTTGTTTTGCTTCATTTTAGAGTTCAGAAATTGCTGAAGGTAATACTACGGAGTAAATGGTAGATAAAAGTTGAGCTCAGGCAGTCTGAATACAAAACCTGAATTACCTTAAATGTGTATGGTGGAATAGTAAATTGTTCATTTCTAAGTATTGTGTTTGCATCAGGTTTCATTTTTTCTTTATGGATAGTTTTTACACTTGTAATAGGAAACAACTGCTCCTCAGGTAGAAGAGCATGTGTACTTTGCTTTGGCTATCCTTTAAAAAGATTGAGAATTAAAAACAACAAAAACAATAAACAATAACAATACACCAAGAAAAAGTAAAAGCTCTACCATGATCACACATTTTTACATTAAGGTAAAGATTTTAAAAGAGTTTTGCTAAACATTTTTTCTTGGCTTTTTCTGGCTATGTACAAAAAAAAAAGGTGGATGGTTCTGAATAGGCATTAAATGGAGAAGTCTTCATTATACAGTAATTTAAAAAGTATTGTTACTAGAGATCAAGTTCATACATGCATGGGTTTATTCCAAACAAAATGTTTTTAAACATGTCTCTACTATCAGTGGATTGCTTCACACATATCCTCACAGTAATAGTCTTGTGGTTATGCATGGGGATGCTAACTCAACTGTCAACAGTTAAAATCTATCAGTTGCTTTGCTAGAGAAAGATGAGGCTTTCTGCTTCCATAAAGATTTACTCCCTCAGAAACCCTATACAGGGTCACTATGAATCAGAACTGACATGATGGCACACAACCACTACAACCAGTCTTCTTAGGGTGCCTTCAGAAAAGGTCCAATAAAACATTGGCTTCTAAGAGGATCTGCTGGTGGTGGTGGTACTGGTTATGTGATGTGGAATCAGTTCCAACTCCTAGCGACCCTGTATAGGGTTTCTGAGTCTATAAATCTTTGCAGGAGTGGAAAGCCTCATCTTTCTCCCATGAGCAGCTGGTAGATTCGAACTGCTGACTTTGAAGTTAGCAGCCCAGCTCATAATCCACTTGGCTACCAGAGCTCCTAAGGGAATCTACTGGACCTGTCAAATTAAGGGCAGAGAAGTCAACTCAGATGGTTATGGCAACTAATCCAACTCTTAGGATTCCAAAGAGATAACCTTGATAGATTTTCTAGAAGGAGCCTTATTATGAAGTATTAAGAAAAAAAAAAAAACCGCATTGGTGAGAAAAAGGTTAGGAAAGTTGAATGAAATGTTTGGGTTTTTTTTTTCCCCCCTACATTTTTTGAGAGTAGAGAGGTTTATTCTACAAGAATATTTTGGGAACCCTTACTCTATCCTGTAGTCCTGATCTGTTTCCCTTAGCTTCATTTAATACCTCATATTCAGAGAACATTGAAAAGGAACATGATTTGTGTCCTTGGAGGATGTCCAAACTGGCATGGTGTAAATCAAAGCGTACAGAATACTTTGGAGAAGGATTAGAAAAAGGGAGATGCTACCTTCAGATATTAATAGATGTAGATAGAGGATATGTGGAGAAACAATAGTTTTACATTTTGATTTTAATAAAGGTAATTAGGATTGTGTTGTTGTTAAAATTAAGGATTATTAAATTGAAATATTATGTCTCATATGCAATTGCAATAATTACGATGGCAAATCTTATGAAGACCATAGGGCAACCTTTAAGGGAAATTGAAAGTAAACTTTGACCTGTGTGGCCAGCAAAATCAGGGTAGAGAATTGTTCTTCATTAAAGAGTATTTGGGGTGAATAAGCAGACTGAAAGATGAAGCAGACAGAAAGACACAAAATTCAAACTGCTATACAATAAGCCGAATTTAAAATGTATGTAATAAAGTTACAACAATAATGTTGTCACTCAGTAATGCAGTCTTAAAATGTAGCAAGCCAATTATACTTTCATTTGAAATTTCATGTCCTTATAATAAGGTTTGTTCTTTATTTTAGGGCTTTATTTTAAGTAGAGATGACTTGGCTTTTTATTATCTGCATCCATCTCTAGCTATAGTTAAAAGCTTAGTGTACGTTATGGGGGTTGGGGGTATGCATGCACACAAGCTCATGTATAATCCCTAATAACTCTATTTATGAATACTCTTTGTTTGAACCAACTAGACTAATAACAACCACCTTTTCTTAAAATGACTCCTCCTATTAGGAAAACAAGGTTTAAAAAATAACATATATTAGAATTTTAACTCATATATAATGTCTGCCTCATATAATGATATAACTTACGCCATCTGGTTGTTGTTGTTATTTTTTTTTAAGTGCATTCAGAATAAAGTTTGATTTTCTTTTCTTTTCCCCAAAATGCATTCTCTTGGTTCTTTTGGAGAAGCATGCAATTATGGGTTTGCAACAGAACCAAAATTAGGTTATCAGTAGCATTACAAATTAGAGTGCTAGCTAGAAATCCATGCCATTTGAGATATACATTATTACCTCATGGTCTCTGCATATATTCATTGCAAAGACATTTACATTCTATTCTATCTTCATGATATATTTTAGAGGAAAAAAAATATTTAGAGTTGTTGTTGTTGTT
>NW_006408520.1:36351883-36356613 GCF_000296735.1 Chrysochloris asiatica | reverse complement strand
CCATAACTCAAAAGCATCAGTTCTTCTATGGTCTTCCTTATTCACTGTTCAGCTTTCGCATGTATATAAGGTTATTGAAAATACCATGACTTGGGTCAGGTGCACCTTTGTCCTCAAGCTGACATCTTTGCTCTTCAACACTTAAAAAAGGTCTTGTGCAGCAGATTTGCATAATGCAATACCTCATTTGATTTCTTGACTGCTGCTTCTGTGAGTGTTGATAGTTGATCCCAAAAAAATGAAGTCCTTGACAACATCAATCTTTTCTCCATTGATAAGAATGTTGTTTACTGGTCTAGTAGTGAAGATTTGTGTTTTCTGTACATTGAGATGTAATCCATACCGAAGGCTGTGCTCTTTGATTTTCATCAGTGAATGAAGATCAAAGAGCCAAGCCACCACTTGTCTGTCAGTTTGTCGTACTGTGGTGGTTTGGGAGTTGCTGTGATTCTGAAAGCTATGACATAGGTATTTTAAATACCATCAGGGTCACCCATGGTGGACAAGTTTCGCATGGGCTTCCAGACGATGACAGACTAGGAAGAAAGAGTGACATACTACTTCCGAATATTCAGTCACTGAAAACCTTTTGAATAGCAGAGAAAGATTGATTAGCATACAGATTGAAAAAGTCTGGGGAAACTTTCTTTTTGTCTATGTACAGGTTCATCATGAGCACAATTAAGTGTTCCAAATACCATACTTTGCTGTGTTGTCTATGCTTGTCAAGATCCATACAATTGAAAATCTTTGCGTAGTCAATAAAGCACAGGTAAACAAACATCTCTCTGGTATTCTCTGCTTTTAACCAAGATCCATCTGATATCAGAAATGATAACTCTCATTCCAAGTTCTCTTCTGAATCTATCTTAAACCTCTGGGAGTTCTCTGTCAACTTATTCTTGCAGCAATTTTTGCATTATCTTTAGTAAAACTTTACTTGCATGGGATATTCTTGATATTGTTCAATGATTTCCATATTCCACTGGTTCACCTGTTTTTGGAGTGGACACAAATACAGATCTCTTACATTCAGTTGGCCAGGTAGTTGTCTTCCAATTTCTTGGCATAGATGGGTGAGTGCCTCCAATGCTACATCACTTTGCAGAAAAAGTTCACTTTGTATTCCATCAATTCATGGTACCTTGTTCTTTGCCAATGACTTTCGATGTATCTTAGACTTCTTCCTTTAGTATCATCGGTTCTAGATCATATGCTACCTTTTGAAATGGTTGAACATCGACAATTTATTTTTGGCAGCATGACTCTGTGCATTCAATCCAAAATCTTTTGATTCTTTTAGCTTCATTCATTATTTTCCCCATAGAATCCTTCAATACTTGAAGTTTGAGTTTTTCCTTCTGTCCCCTCAGCTGAGGAATGCTGAGAATGTTCTTCCTTCTTGATTTTCTAACTCCAGGTATTTCCACATTTTGTTATAATATTTGAGTTTGGCTTCTCGAGCTGACTTTTGAAAATTTTAATCAGCTTTTACCTCCCCATTACTTCAATTTGCTTTCACATTTCTATGCTGAAGAGCAACTTTCAGAGTCTCTTCTGTCATCCATTTTGGTCTTCTCTTTTTTTCTTGTCTTATTAATGACCTTTTGCTTTCATCTTGTAGGATGTTCTTGATGTCATCGCACAACTCTATTTGTCTTTGGTCTTTAGTGTCTAATGCATAAAACTCTTTTTGAGATGATCTCAAAATTCTGGTGGAGTATATTCCGGGTCATACTTTGGCTCTCATGGACTTGTATTAATTGTATTCAGCTTCAGCCTGAACTTGAAGATGAGCAATTGATAGTCTGTTCCACAGTTTGCCCTAGCCTTGTTTTGGCTGATGATACAGAGTTTTTCTACTGTCTCTTTCTGCAGATGTAGTCGATTTGATTTCTGAGTATTCCATCGGGTGAGATCCATGTGTATTGTCATCTTTTATGCTGTTTAAAAAAAGGTATTTGCAATGAAGAATTCATTGGTCTTTCAAAATTCTATCATGTGATCTCCAGCATCGTTTCTATCACCAAGGCCATATATCCCAATCACTGATCCTTCCTCTTTGTTTCCAAACTTTGCATTCCAATCATCGGTACTTATCAACACATCTTGATTGCATGTTTGACTAATTTCAGACTAAAGAAGTTGGTAGAATTTCAATTTCATCCTCACTGGCTTTAAGGGCTGATGGATAAATTTGGGTAACAGTTGTATTAATGGTCCTACCTGTAAGTGTATGGGTATTATCCTATCACTGACAGTGTTGTACCTCATGACTAATCTTGCTTTGTTTTTTTGGATGATACATGTGAGCCATTCGTCCTCAATTTGTCGTTCCCAGCATAGTAACCACGTGATTGTCAGATTCAAAATGGCCAGTACCAGTCCACTTCAGCTCACTAACGCCTAGGATCTCAATGTTTATAAATTCCATTTCATTTTTGACAATTTCCAATTTTCTTAGGTGCTTACTTCATATACTCTATGTTCTGATTATTAATGGATGTTTATAGCTGTTTCTCTTCATTTTGAGTTATGCTCCATCAGCAAATGAAGGTTCTGAGAGCTTTACTCCACTCAGGTCATCATGGTCAACTCTATTTTTAAGAGGAAGCTCTTCCCCAGTTGCATTTTGAGTGTCTTCCAAGATATTGTTCTGGAAGGGAGGGGCTCACCTTCCAGCACAATATCTGACAATATTCTGGTGCTTTTCATCATATTTCAATATTCAATAGTTTTTTGCTGACAGTGTTCCACTGATGTTTCTAAGATTTTAAGTGACTAAATATTCAGAATAAGTTCATATCTCCTTCTTCCTAATCTGTCTTCGTCTGGAAGCTCATCTGAAACCTGTCCACTGTGGGTACCTTGCTGGGGTTTAAAATGCCTGCAGCATGGCTTCCAGCATCGCAGTGACACACAAGCCACCACAGTACAGCAAACTGACAGAAGAGTGGTAGTTTTTATTTTAGAATAATGGCCATCATATCCCTTTCTTAATTTTATGAACCTGGCACATTAAACTTTGTAGAATAGTTTGCTTCTTAAATTAAATTTACAACACTATCATGTAAAAGTAAAAAAGAGACTTTCTGCTTTTTTGTACTGCTTCTCATACCTATTAAAACCCTTGATTTTTCTGTGCATTGTCTAGGATGTCCTCTTGGTATTGCTCAATGTCATCTTAGGTAATTCAAAAATGCTCTTTTTAATTACCTAATGCCCATTATTCATTTCCTACAGTTTCCACAGAGGAGTGAGAAGAGGGTTCTAAATGTTTCTATCTTAGTTGATCCAAAGGACACCTTGTTTAATTAAATAAAGTATTGTCAAAAATACTCTCTAGGTATTTGAAAGTATGTAGGCTTTGACAGTTATATATATAAATGTCATATATTTACTTTAATATAATGAAAAAGATATAAAAAGAATTATATTTGTTTTAAAATAAGACCAACTTATTGTGTGTACTTAAATCATGCAATGACATATAGCTCAAGTGAAAGGCAATAATGTTTTAGGATTTGCTTATTTGCAAATGAATTAAATTTTAACTGATTTTTAATAGGAAACAGATTCATACAGTTAAAAAAAACTTTAAGTTGTTATCAAAAAGGAGTCAAAATTGACATTTTGGCACAAAACATTTACAAATGTATTCTGCTTTCCACAACTCTCTACTATTGATCAGATTTTCAGCCTTCACCCTCACCCTTTCTTGAATTATCACTTTTTACCACTAATACTTTCTTCTTTATGCTTCCAGCTTCTGTGCATATAGGTCACAAAATATGTTGTTGCCCGCTGTTAGTATAGCAATATCCTTAATTTCTTTGGACTTCCTCCATACCTATTATTATATATCCCAGAGCACAGCAAAGTATATTTGTTTCTTCTCTTCTTTTCACTTGCATCATTTGTCATAACTTACTCTTTTATAAACTCTCTTAACAACCAATGTTTTAAATTGTTTATCAGTTATATTGCTTTCCTGTTTTCTGTGTATTCAATTTCTTCTTATATCCTTGTGTTTGTTTCTATCATTGCATAACAAATTATAATAAATGTGTTACCTTAAAGCAAAACTCATTTATTACCCCACGGTTCTTTAGGTCAAAAGTCTAGGCAGACTCAGTGGATACTTTTGATGAATTTTAAATCATCTGATTAATAACCTAAGCATAGTTTGAAAAAATCCATCTGCTATGTAAAATAATATAATCAGTGTGTGAAACTCACCATATTCATTCATAGTCTCAGCCTTTACAGTGGGAAATCTTGAGAAGGCATTTTATAGTCTTGCTTAGAACAATATTTATTCCCTAATATTTTCTTTATTGTTTTGTTTTTTTTTTTTTGCTCTTTTCTTAAAATATTAGTTGAATGTTGATATCACTTCTTTAAATTCTTTTTCATTTTTCATTTATGTTAGTTTTAAAGACTATAGTTTCTCCCCTGTAAATGCTTTTGGTAGTATCATATAACTTCAAATACGAAGTATTTGTATTTTTTTCATATAGTTCTAAAATGTTATTTCAGATTTCTTTTTTTACTTAAGTTGTTGAAGAGATACTTAAAGCAATTACAGCTTGAAGACAGATTTGTTTCTTCTTTTGACTGTCCATAGTACTTTCAATATGGAGTCTTACTGTGGCACTGTAGGATAAGCACTGGAACACAAGGTAGGTTTCAACTGCAAGATCAGCAGTTTAAACTCACCAACCACTCCT
>NW_006408520.1:36342977-36344593 GCF_000296735.1 Chrysochloris asiatica | reverse complement strand
GGAACAGACCTGCATTTCTACAATTTGCATGATTTGTCACGATAGCCCAAATGAGAAAAAATGATTGGTTGAAACCTTGAATGGGAGATGCGGAAGAGGTATAGTGAGTACTTTCAGAAGGCTGATGCATGAAATTGGTTTATTGGCTGGACCATGGCAAATCACATACATTCAAATCACTGCAAATGGCTGCCGTCTTTGAGGGGGACAGTGCAAACTGTTTCTGCTCAAAATCCACATATGTTCATGTAAAATTTCCCTCACTGTGAAACAAATTAACCACCCCTTAGTCACAACAAAGTCTTCATCACTGTCAACTTCACTTGGTGCATGAACAGCTTTTAAATTATTTAAAATTTTGGAGACATTTCTTACTCTAAAGTAAGGCTAAGAATTGTTGTGACTGACCTACAAATTCTTAAAGATGTAGTTAGGAATGGATCTCATGTATAACTTGGGACTACCTGCATTTGCAAATCATACATCTGATAAAGGACTTGTATTTAGACTGTACTCCAAAAACGTAAACCAAATTCACTGCCAGTGAGTTAATTCCAACTCACATTGACCCTGTATAGGGTTTCCAAGGCTGTAAGTCACTGTTAACAGAAAGTCTCATTTTTCTCCATCAAAGTGGCTGGTGGGTTTGAACTGCTGACCTTAGGGCTAGCAGTCCAGTGCTTATCCTACAGTTGTTGTTGTTGAGTGCCGTCTAATCAATTCTGACCCATAGCGACCCTATATAGGGTTTCCAAGGAGAAGCTGGTGAGGTTGAACCACTGACCTTGCAGTTCAAACGACTTTGCATTCTATCACCCATCAAGTTATTCCTAGGCCTGCAACACAGAGATGCTGCTTTCTCAGATGCCACACCGATATACAGAGCTTAATACAAATATGGCATTGCAATGTGATTCTTGATTCTTCTTTGTTCTAAACAAATTGAAGGAACGATTTTGTTGCAAACTCTGCTCACCTGTTCCTCATTTTGTTGAAAGCTAGGTGCATGCATTTCAAGGTGAGTTCTTAGGCTTTGGGGAACAAAGTGTTACTAACATATTCTGAGATCTACCACTACAAAGCCTTTATGCCATATTGATGTTTCTTCATAGTCTTGCATGCCTTTAGTCCATATTTGCTGATTTAGGGAATACCTATGTTTACAAGTATTTCAAATTCAGCATATTATATATTCCCCAGGTTCACTGAAATTAGATTTTGAATTTCATTTTTGTTGTATTTTTTATATAATTTCCATTGTGGTTGTTGTTATGTGCCATGGAGTCGGTTCCATCTCATAGCGACCCTGCACAGGGTTTCTGAGACTGTAAATATTTACGGGAGCAGCCTCATCTTTCTCTGGTGGAACAGCCGGTAGTTGCAAACTGCAGACTCTGAGGTTAGCAGCCCGATTCGTAACTACTAAGCTACCAGAGCTCCTTATAATTTCCATTAGAAGACAAGAAATAATGCTTACCAAAACCAATAAAATAAATGACAGTCTAATAAATTTACATATATATTTTTTAATGTATTTTACCAACCAAACCTCAAAAAAAACTTAGGTGCAGTTCATTAATTAATATTATCACATTCCTACATACATGGTAGTTGGT
>NW_006408520.1:36328556-36341418 GCF_000296735.1 Chrysochloris asiatica | reverse complement strand
TCTCTTCTGACATCCATTTTGACCTTTCCCTTATTTCTTGTCTTCTCAATGACTTTTTGTTTTCTTCATGTATGATGCTCTTGATGTCATCCCACAACTCTTCTGGTCTTCAGTCTTTAGTGTTTAATGTTTCAAATCTGTTCTTTGGATGATCTATAAATTCAGGTGGGATATATTCAAGGTCATATTTTGGCTCTCATGGACTTGTTTTCATGTTCTTCAGCTTCAGTTTGAATTTGCATATGAGTCATTGATAATCTGTTCCACAGTTTGCCCCTGGCCTTGTTTTCACTGATGAAATGGTGCTTTTTCATCATCTCTTTCCGCAGATGCAATCAGTTTGATTTCTATGTAGTCCATCTGGTGAGGTCCATGTATATAGCCATCTGTTATGCTGTCTAAAGAAGATATTTGAAATGAACAAACTTTCTTTTGCAGAATTATATCATGCCATCTCCAGCATCATTTCTATCACCAAGGCCATATTTTCCATCTACTGATCCTTGCTCTTTGCTCCCTACCTTTGCATTCCAATCACCAGTAATGATCAATGCAGCTTTATTGCATGTTTGATCAATTTCAAATTGAAGAAGTTGGTGGAATTCTTCTATTTCATCCTTACTGGCTCTAGTGTTTTATAGGTAAATTTGAATAATAGTGGTATTAACTGGGCTCCCTGTAGGCACATGGCTATTATTCTATCACAGACAGCATTGTACCTTATGACTGATCTGGATATGTTCTTTTTATCAATGAATGCAACACCATTCTTTTTCAATTTGTAATTCCCAGCATAGTAAACCATGTAGCTGTCAGATTCAAAATGGCCAATAACAGTCCATTTCAGCTCACTAATGCCTAAGATATTGATGTTTATGCATGCCATTTCATTTTTGACAACTTCCAATTGTCCCAGATTCATAGTTCATACATTCCATGTTCCAATTTTCAATGGATGCTTACAGCTGTTTCTCTTCATTTTGAGTTGTGCCCCAGTAGCAAATGAAGGTCCCGTAGGCTTTTCTCACATGGGTTTACTCACATCATCGTGGTCAACTGTACTCTGAGGAGGCATCTCTTCCCCAGTCACATTTTGAGTACCCTCCAACCTGAGGGGCTCATTTTCTAACACTATATCTAACAGTGTTTCTCTGGAATTCATAAGGTTTTCAGTGACTAAATATTTGGAAGTAGTTTGCCACTCCTTCCTAGTCTGGAAGCTCCTCTGAAACCTGTCCACCATGGGTGACCCTGCTGGTATTTAAAATACCGGTGGCATAGCTTCCAGAATCACAGCAACTCACAAGCCACCACAGTACAACAAACTGATAGGCGAGTGGTGGCCTACAAACATAGAAACACAAAATAGCTATGAATATTAAATAATGATTGAAGCAAAAGTAAAACAACCTAAAGTCAAACCAAACCAATGTCATTGACTAAATTCCAAGTGATAGTAACTCCAAAGGACAGAGTAGAACTGCACTACAGTGTTTCCAAAGCTGTAAATCTTTATGGAAACAGATTGTAAAATCTTTCTGCTGAGAAACGGCATGTGGGTTGGAACTTCTGACCTTTCAGTTAGCAGCTGTATGCTTTTACCACTGTACCACTAGGGCTACTAACAACATGAAGAAAGAAATAGCTTGCAGATATTTCCATTTATGATATATTGATGGGGAGAGAACAAAACACATTCATCTATTCTTTCTCTCTCACTTTTTGTCTCCACCCATCCTCCCAACCACAAATTAAATTTGAATAAATATTCCTCTTACCTCTATAAATATTCCTCTTACCTCTAAGTTGATAGATTATCAATATGCTGTTTTTTAGTCCCTGAGTTCTTTATTTATTGCTCCTTTTCCCTTGTCTGGGCTTGAATGCTTAATGTAGTTCAGGCAGAAAATGCTTACCTTTCTCTCAACCTTCTTGTTTCCTAGAGGATTTTGGACAACATTGAAATGTGATTGGCAACATGTATTGTCAGGGACCTGCCTCTCCTTTTGAAATAAACAATGGGTTAGGCAGTCCTCTAAAGTATACAGGTACCACTGCAGGCTATTATTTTCAATAATCTGCTCTGGCACAGAAACACTCATGCAAGGTGTGAATGTCTTAAAATATGCGGTGCTACATGAGTGCCTACAGCACCTCAGGGTAAAAATTGAGGCCAGTGTAAGAATGAATGATTTAGGCTTTGTGTTGTTCTCAATGTTCAGACAGGTGTGTTGGCATTTACACATGCCTAGGTGATGTAGCATTCAGAGGGATATAAAACTCTTTGATGATTATACATTTCTACTGTACAAAGAATTCATCACCTCTCTAAGGCAGTTTGCTTCTAATTGTTATGTTGTTTCCTCCTCTCTCACATTATCTTGTTTTATGGAAGAGGTAATTTTTACAAAACTACGTTTGCTTTACATTTAATTGCACAAACATGCAACCAGATCAAAGCCTGAGTATTCTCATGTTTAAAGTAAAAATACACATTGATGTCTAAAGAAGAAAATCAACAAGATTCACTTTGAGGAAGAATCCAATGTCAACTTTACCTAGAACTTAGTAATTTTTATAGCTAAATTTGTTAATAAATTGGAAAAAAAGGCAAACACTTCTGGTTAAAAAAATAGGGTTAAATGTTCATTTGGGAAGAAAAGGTTTTGGGGAAACTGGTACCTGTGATAAGACAGCAAATAAACATACAGTAATGAAGTAAGGACATTATACTCAAATGACACATAGAAGGAAACCAAGAAGTCTGTTTGTACTAAAAAGCACACTTTCAGCAAAACAAACTGTTAATAACACAGGCGTAAAACTAAGCAACATTTATTGAGCACTTATCATATAAAAGAATTTCAAATTGTTGGAGAGTTGTTTCTTTTTTTTTAAGGAAATCAAGGTGGTGTTTAATCCTTGAGAAACTACCAAATTAGTGAAGAAGAATGACAGAAGTAACCAAACACAATGCAAAGGAGAAGTAATGTTTTTAAGAAACAAAGCTAAAAGCAAGTTTTATTTGTGTTCAGTGAGTATCACAGGAAAAAATGAGATATGATCAGGTATTTGGAATATCTGGCATTTGCCTAAATTTTAAATCCTACTTAGTCATTTATCTCAGACACTTTGCAATACTTCTGGACCTCATTTTGCATCTTACTAGACTTAACTCTCTCTTACTCTTAGAGTTTTCTTCATAAAAGATCATTCAGCTGAGTAAACTAGTACTCCTTTACTAGTTTACCTTAATGAAGACAGTCTGTGTGAGGATGACTGGATTTTATGCATAATGAGTTTAGTCCTGTATTTGCCATAAAGAAAGAGTTCAATAATTGGTCATTGGTGTTGTGCTTCAGGATAAGCACTGGACTGCTCATCATAAGGTCAATGGTTCAAACCATTTCAGTTGCTCCTCAGAAACCCTATACAGGATCGTTGTGAGTCAGAATCGATTTCATGGCATGTAATAACAAGTATTATTAGTTGTTGTTATGTGCCCTCAACTCTCTACTCACAGAGACCCTGTGAACACTGCCCAGCTCTGCTCCATCTTCAAAACCATTGATGCCTGTATTTGAGCCCATTGTTGCAGTCACTGTGTCAATACATTGTTTTGAGGGTTTTCCTCTGTTTTGTTGAATCTTTTAGTCTTTACTTAGTCTTCAAAGTGTCATCTCTGCTTTTTAACACTTTAAAGAGATCTCTTACAAGAGATTTTCTCAATGGAATATATTATTTGATTTCCACACTTCTGCTTCCATATGCATTGATTATTAATCCAAGTAACATGAAATACTTGGCAATTTCAATCTATACTCTTTTACGCGAAGTCACTTATTTGTCCAGTTGTAAAGATTTTTGGTTTCTTATCTTGAGTTATAATCCATATTGAAAGCTTTAGTTTTTGATCTTTATCAGTAAATACTTTAAGTCCTTTTTGCTTTCAGTAAGCAAGGTTGTGTCATCTGTGCATCACAAGTTATTAATGAGTCTTCTTCCAATCCTGATGTCACATTCTTTATCATATAGTCCAACTTCTCAGATTATTTTTTCAGCATTCATACTGACTAAGTAAGGTGAAAGATACAACCTTAATATACACTTCTGTGAACTTTGTTTTGTTGTTGTTAGGTGTCATTAAGTCTGTAATGATTCATAATGATTTCAAGCACAACAGAATGAAACATGGCCCATTCCAACAACAATCTCATAAATACTGCTACACTTGAGCCCAACGCTTATGTCACTGTGCTAATGCATTTTTTGGGGTCTTTCTCTTTTTATCTGACCTTCCACTTTATCAAGTTTGATGTCTTTCTCCTGTGACTGGTCCCTCCTCACAACATGACAGTATAACAGATGATGTCTGGCCATTCTGGCTTCCAAGGAACATTCTAGCTGTACTTCATCCAACACAGACAGGTTTGTTGTTTTGGCAATCCATAGCAATTTTAATATTATCCTCCAACACCATAACTCAAATGCATCTATTCTTCTGCAATCTTCTTTATTCATTATCCAACTTTTACATGCATATGAGATTATTGAAAATGCCATGGCTAAAGTCAGGTGCACAGTTGTTTCAAACTGAAATCTCTGATCTTGAACGCCTTAAAAATATTTTGTGCGACGTAGTTGCCTAATGCAATATATCACTTATTTTCTTCACTGCTGCTTCCTGAGTGTTGGTGGTTGATCCGAGCAAAATGATACCTTTGACAACTTCAACCTTTTCTCTGCTTATATAGATGTTATTTATTGGGCCAGTGGTGAGGAATTTTGTTTTGTTTACATTGAGGTGCAACCTGTACTGAAGGTTGTGGTCTTTGATCTCCATCAATAAGTATTTTAAATCTTCTTTGCTTTCAGCAAGCAAGGCTGTATCATCTGTATGTCACAAGTTGTTAATGAGTCTTCCTTCAATCATGATGCTTTGTTCTTCTTCATATAATCCAGTTCCTTGGATTATGAGCTCAGCATACAGATTGAATAAGTATAGTGAAAGAATACAACCCTGGATCACACCTTTACTAATTTTAAATCATTCAGTGTTCTTTCATTCTGCTTGAACAACTGCCTCTTGGGCTATGTTCAGGTTCCTCATGAGCAAAATTAAGTGGTCTGGAATATACATTCTCTGCAATGTTGTCCATATCTTTTCATGATCCACGCAATCAAAAGATGTGTAGTCAATAAAGCACTGGTAACCATATTTCTGGTATCCTCTGTTTTCAGTCAAGATCCATCTGACATCACAATTATATTCTTTGTCCCATGCCCTCTTGTGAATCCAGCTTGAACATTTGGCAGTTCTCTGTCAATATACTGTTGCAGCTGTTTTTGAAATATATTTAGTAAAATTCTACTTGCATGCAATATAAGTGGTATTTTCTGACATTATGTGGTATATAAGTGGTAATTTCCACAGTATGTTGGGTCACCTCTTTTTGGAATGTGCAAAAATATGGTTCTCTTCTGATCAGATGGCCAGGTAACTGTCCTCCAAATCTTTTGGAATAGATGAATGAATTATGTGCCTTCAGTGTCACATAATTTTGTTGACATATTTCCATATGTATTCCATCAAATCTGGAACCTTCTTTCCTAGCACTGTCAGTGCAGCTTGGACATCTTCCTTTAGTTTCATTAGCTCTTGATCAGATGCTACCTGTTGAAATGGTTGAATATCAAAAATTTATTTTTGGTACAGTGGCTTTGTTTTTTCTTCCATCTGCTTTTTTTTTTTTTTTTTTTTTTTTTTTTAGTGTTTTATTGTGAATTATGTGATAGTTTACATGGGAGAACATTAGTTTTACATTCATTCTATGGTATATCATTTCATTGCCATGGTTACAATCATCAACCAACCAAAGGGTATACCCTGCAAGCCTGCCCTTCACCCCACCCCTACCCCCGGTCTTCAGCACACAGTCCTTCTCTGGATCTAAAGTCCCCAGCTGTTCCATCTCTCCACATCATCCTCTCTGCCTCCATCTCAGGCATCACTGCTTCTCTGGGTAGGGTCCTGCTCTCCATTCTTCTCCATTGATGGTCCTAGGGACCTCCACTCCTAGACTGGAAAGTTAATAACTCCCCTCCTTGCTATAAAACGTCAGCTTTACATTTCCGACCCTCACAATCAGTCCTGATAACAATTATTCACTATTGTATCACAAGAGACACATCCACATTTCATTTCATCAGCACTGTCTATATAAGATTGGATACTACTTACTGGAGATTCTACCTTTCTCCAGGCCCTCTGGATCTAGGTTCCCTCTTGAAAGCTTGTAAGCCAGCCACTTCTTGACTTTGTAGCCTCCCACCCCCGTTCTGGGGCCAATGTCCAAGTTGCCCATCCCTGTCTATTCTGTGTGTGGAGGGGGTGGGAACGATTCTTGCTATAAGGATTTGTTCCCTCTTTTGAGCTACTGCATCCATAGGTGTAGGCCAAGTTCCTTCCAACTGCTTTTGATCTTTTGTGCCTCATTAAATATTTTCCCCATAGGTTCCTTCAATACCATAAGGCTTCACTTCTCTCAGCTTGGGATATGTTGAGCGTATTCTTCACTTTTGGCTTACTAACGCCAAATCCTTACACATTTTATCATAATATTTGACTTTATTTTATAGACATGCACTTTGAAATTTTCTATTCAGATCTTTTACCTTCTCATTTCTTCCCTTTACTTTAGCATCTCTACTCGCTTCTGACATCCATTTTGAACATTTCCTTCTTTCTTGTCTTTTTAATGACCTTTTGCTTTTTTCCTTTATGATTTTTTTTTTTTTTTATGTCATCCCACAAGTCTTCTGGTCTTTAGTCATTGGTGTCTAATGCTTCAAATCTGTTCTTAAAATAATCTCAAAATTCAGATGGAATATGCTCAAGGTCGTAGTTTGGCTCTCATGGACTTGTTTTAATTTTCTTCATCTTCTTTCTGAATTTGCATATGAGTAATTGATGGTATGTCTTGCAGTCTGTCCCTGCCCTGGTTTTGACTGATGACATGGAACATTTCCACAAATATAGTTAATATGATTATTGTGTATTCCATTTTAAGAGTTCCATGTGTATAGTCATCTTTTACATTGTTTAAAACGGTTTTTGCAAAGAAGACTTTGGTCTTGAAAACTTGTATCTTGTGATCCCCGACATCATTTCCAACACCAAGGCCATATTTTCCAATTCCTGATCCTTCCTCTTTGCTTTCAACCTTTGCATTCCTATCACTAGTGATTATTAATATATTATAATTGCATGCTTGATTAACTTTAGACTGAAGAAGTTGATAGAATTCTTCAATTTCATTGTCACTGTCTTTAATGGTTGGTATGTAAGTTGGAATAATAGTGTTATTAACTAGTCTTCTTTGTAGGCATATGGATATTATCCTATCATAGACAGCGCTGTACTTCAATTTGATCTTGAAATGATCTTTTTGATGCTAAATGTAATGAAATGCCATTCCTCTTCAATTTTTCATTCCCAACATAGTAAGCCATGTGATTGTCAGATTCAAAATTGCCAATGCCAGTCCATTATGGCACTATGGGTTAATGTGCTGGACTGCAAGGTCAGTTTGAACCTCAAGGCTGGCAGCCCAATCTCACCAACCACTCCTCAGAAACCCTATACAGGATAGCTATGAGTCAGAACTGACTCGATGGCACTTAAAAACAATAATAATTCCAGCAACATCAATATTACTACAGTCCATTTCATTTATGATAATTTCCAATTTTCCTAGATTATGTTTCATAATTCCATGTTTTGATTATTAATGGATATTTACAGTTGTTTCTCTTCATTTTTAGATGTGCCCTGTAAGCAAATGAAGGTCCTGAAGGCTTTACTCCATACACTTCATCATGGTCAACGATTTTTTGAGGAGGCTGTTCTTACTCAGTCATGTTTTGAGTGCTTTCCAACCTGAAGGGCTCATCTTCTGTCATTATACATAACAATATTATGGTGCTCTTCATCTTTTTAATTTTTTAAAAGTTTTTAATGTGACTTGAAGGAGCTCTAGTAGTGTAGTGGTTATGAATCAGGCTGGTAACCTCATAGTCAGCAGTTCAAAACTACCTGCTGTTCTGTGGAGAAAGATGAGGCTTTCTGTTCCAGTAAATATTTACAGCCTTGGAAACCCTCTACAGGGTCACTATGAGTCAGAACCGACTCCATGGCACATAAGCACCACCACTGTGAATTGAGCGTAGTTTACATGGAAGAACATTGGTTTTGCACTCAACCTATTGTATTTTGTTTCATTTCAATGATTACAATCCCATCAATGTATTATTGGTTAACAGTATTTGCTTCTAGTCCCTCTGTTTTCTTTGTTTGTATGCAAAAACACTCATAAATATATAATCCCTTGAACAACCAAAGGCCACATTCTATAAGCCTGCCTCCTGGCTGACAACACACAGCCTTTCTCTTTCAATGAGTCTAGAGTCCTCAGCTGCTCTATCTCTCCATGCCATCTTCTCTACTCCATCTCTGGTGTTGCTGCTTTTCTGGTTAGGGTCCCAAGTTCTGCTCATGCTCTTCTCTCTTGATGATCTTAAGGTCCTCTGTTCCTGTAATGTAAGATTAATTACTCCCCTCTTTTTTTTTTAAACACAACTAACTTTATAGTTGTGATAATAGTAATTAGTCATGATAACAATTACTATCGAATCAAAAGAATCCTATCCCCTACTCTTTTCACCAGACCTATCTAGACAAGATAAAAACTATTCAGTGGGAATTCTACCTCCTCCCACACACTCTGAAACTAAACTGCCTCCTGAAAATGTATAAACCAGTCACTTCGTGCAGTTATAGTTCCCGCACCCCACCCCATTTTAGGTAGTGAATGTCTAAATTGCCCATCCTTATCAAACCTGTGTGGAGTCCTGGTATGGTGCTGTGGGCTAATGAGTCAGACTGCAAAGTCATTTGAACTGTAATGTCAGTGGTTCAAGCTCACCAGCTGCTCCTTGGAAACCCTATACAGTGTTGCTATGGGTAGGAATAGACTGGATGGCACTTAGCAACAACAAAACACTGTGTAGATGGATAAATTTGATCCTTGATTTGAAGACTCCCTCCCTCTCAGTTGGTATTTTGAGCTATAACATCCTTAAGTATAGGTCAAGTTCATAAAATTGTAACAATTTACATCTGCTTCCTGTATCAAATTTATTTATCTTCCTCTAGTCGAGTTCTGATCATCAAGCCATGCAAGCTAGGTCAAATGGGTACTATCTGAAAGTTTGGGCATTCTTGTGTATCTCCCCCCACTTCATATCATCTAGGCACTTCACTCTCAGCTCTAGTCCTCTATGGCTAGGTCAGTGCCCACGGGCTCAGGAGTTACCAAGTCTCCCCAAATTTTGGACCAACCAGCCGTTCCTCTTCTCTCACATCTCAAGGTTGACAGGAGTCTATGGAACATGGTCAAATGAAGTCCATATATTCATCGCTGCCTTTCTCCTACTTCCACTCACATGTAGGCCACTATAGTCACCAGTAAGCATATGTGCCTGCTCGTGTATTCCCTTTGAGTTTCAGTCATGGAGAGGGCTTTGTTCTGAAAGGATTTGATTGCTTGCCTTGATGGCTACCCAGAGAACAGCTTTGTTAATCTTATAATAGCCAAGCAGGCTGTCATTTTGGTTTTGTTTTTACCTGGTGGTCTTTTGTTCAAGAAGTATCATCTGTTCCTTTAGCCACTCTGGGCTGGTCTGTGTGTCCTCTCAAGTGGGAATGTCCCACCTCAGAAGCTTCTGGATGGGGCTCAGAATTCCATGTAAGGTCCTATACACTACAAAGGCTCCACAAGAAGCCTATTTCACTGGGCAAGTTCTAGAGTCCCTTTAGGTATTCCAATGAGTTATAGGCTGACGGGTATGCAAGCTTTCTGTAATACTGTTCCACGATATTACCTTCTATCCCATTGAAGTGGTTTTTTTTTTGATAATAGTAGGCAAGGGAAACTAATATCCATAAGACAGTTAAGCATCTTAACAATATTTCCCCTTTTCAGACTATGCCTTGATCCCTGAGCATGCATCACTATTTTCCTCTGTCCCATTTAGCCCATGAAAACCTACCAAAGTGTTCCCCTATACCTTGTTCTTCCATTTCCATCTCCGCCCCCCCCCCTTCTTGTGTGGTGTCCTCCTTTTCCTTGTATATTGCATTCCCCAACACCTGAACTAGGATGTGTATAGCACCCCTCCTTTCCATCCCTGGAAACCAAAAAAAAAGTTTTTTATTCTTTTAGTATGGGTATCTTTTCTTAAGCTTTTAAAATAATGGTCTTATGCAATATTTGTCCTTTTGTGACTGACTCATTTCACTCAGCATAATGTCCTTAAGGTTCATCCATGTTATGTGGTGGTTTATAGCTTCATTGTTATTCTTCAAGGTAGTATAGTATTCCATTGTATGTATGTACCTAAACTTGTTTATCCTTTCTTCTGTTGTTGGGCACTTAGGTTTTCTCCATATTTTTGCTATCATGAATAGTGCTGCAATAAACATTGGTGTGTAAATATCTACTCTTGTTCCAGCTTGTATTTCTTGTGGATATATGACAAGTAGAAGAATTGTTGGATCATAAGGAGTCCTGGTGTGGCACTGTGGATTAATATGCCAAACTGCAATGCCATTTGAACTGCAAGGTCAGTGGTTCAAGCTCACCAGCTGCTCCTTGGAAACCCTATACAGGGTCACTATGGGTTGGAATTCTATGGCACTTAACAACAGTAAAGGTATTTCTACTTCCAACTTTTTCAGGAAGCACCATATTGTTTTCCAGAGTACTCGAACCATTTTATATTCCCACCAGTATTGTAGGAGGGTCCCAGTCTCTCCACATCCTCGCCAGCATTTATTGTCCTCTGCTTTTTTGAATGTCACCAGGACAAGATATCATCTTACACTGGTGTGGCATTGTGGGTTAATGAGCCAGACTGCAAAGCCATTTGAACTGCAAGGTCGGCAGTTCAAGCTCACCAGCTGCTCCTTGGAAACCTTATACAGAGTTGCTATGGGTTGGAACCTACTCGATGACACTTAACAAAAGCAACAATGTCTAATAATTGTAAATATTTCTTTATATGTCTGTTGGCTACCTGAATGCCTTCCTTTGTGAAGTGTCTGTTCATGTCCTGTGCCCATTTTTTAATTGGGTTGTCTTTTTCCTGTAGAGGTGTTGTAGTTTCCTACAGATTTTAGAAATTATTCCCTTGTCTTATATGTCATTGCAAAATATTTTTTTCTCATTCTGTGGGGTCCCTTTTGATTCTTTTGGTGAAATCTTTTGATGAACACAATTTTCTAATTTTTAGTATGTCTCAATCATCTATTTTGTCTTCTTTTGTTTATGCAATTCTCACAATGTTTGATAGTCTATGTGTGCCCTGTATTGTTGTTGTTGTCAGGTGCCATCGAGTCAGAACCAACTCATAGTGACCCCATGCACAGCAGAACGAAACAATGTCCTATCCTGGGCCAACCTCACTACCGTTATAATTCTAGGATTTACAGTTGGGTCTTTAATCCATATTGAGTTGGTTTTTGTATAGGTGTGAAATAAAGATCTTGTTTCAATCATTTGCAGATTGATTTCCAATTATGTCAGTACCATCTGTTGACAAGGCTATCTCCTCCTCATTCAATGTACTTTGGCCCTTTGTCAAAGATCAGTTGGCTGTATGTGGATGGGTTAATTTCTGGATTCTCAATTCTGTTCCATTGATCTATGTATCTTTCATTATACCCATACCAGGCTATTTTGACCACTGTATCCTTGTAAATTTTGAATTCAGGGAGTAAGAGGCCTCCAACTTTGTTCTTCTTCTTAAGTAGTGCTATGCTTTTCAAGGACTCTTTCTTTTCCATATAAAGTTTGTAATAGTTTTTCCCATCTCTTTAAATAATGTCGTTGAAATCTGGATTGGGTCTTCATCATTTTTTAGTTTCAATATTCTGGTGCTATCTGATAGTGCCACTCTGCTATACAAAATGTTTTCAGTGACTAAATATTCAGAAATACTCCATCTCTCCTACTTTCCAGACTGTCTTAGTGTTGAAGCTAGCTGAAATCAGCCCACCATGGGTAACCCTGTTGGTATTTAAAATACCAGTGGCAGAGCAAGAAGAATCACAGCAGTAAGCCACCACAGTATGACAAAGTGAAAGACAAGTGTTAATTCCTGGATTTAAGCCATGAAATAACCCTGTCTTGTTCAAATTACTACCTTTTAGTTTAAGATTAGTTATTATATTAAAGTTCATGTTAAAGGTATCTCTGTGTTAGAGTTAGTGTTGTTGTTAGATACTATTGAGTTGTTTCCAATTCATAACAGACTTTATATACATCAGAATAAAACTTCTTGATCATGTAGCCACTGTATCAATCCATCTTATTGACAGTATTCCTCTTATATTATGACCCTCTATTTTACCAAGTATGATGTCCTTCTCCAGAGACTGGCCCCTCTTGATAGCTTGTTCTAAGTATGCGACATATAGTCTTTCCATTCTTTCTACTAAGAAGTATTCTGTGAAGCATCCAGCTGATAAGAAGAGAAGGCATATGCACAAGAGCACCCACACTTGCAGATAATACCCACTTGACCCGGCTTCAATGACTAGATGATCAGAGCTCAATCAGAAGAAGAAAGAAGAGGGGAAAAAAGGAGTAATTTGATACAATTTGATGAAGTTGACCTACACCTATGGATGCAGTAGTTCAAAAGAGGGAACAAATCCTTACAGCAAGGATCATTCCCACCCCCTCCATACACAGAATAGGCAGGGATGGGCAACTTGGACATTGGCTACCCAAAATGGGGG
>NW_006408520.1:36327493-36328107 GCF_000296735.1 Chrysochloris asiatica | reverse complement strand
AAAAAAAAAAAGACGCATTCTGGCTATACTTCTTTCAAGATACATGTTTTCATTCTTCTGTCATACTCAGTATTCCTTGAAAATACCATAATTAAAATGCATCAGTTCTTCATCAGTATCCCTTATTCATTGCCTAGCTTCCGCATTAATATTTTGTTGTTGTTGTTAGGTGTCATTGATTCCAGCACCAACTCAAAGCGACCCTATGCACAGCAGGCTGAAACACTGTCCAATCCTGGGCCAACCTCACTACAATTGCGATGGTTGAGCCCATCGATGCTGCCACCTGGCCATTCTATCACACTGGGGCTCTTCCTCTTTTTCTCTGACACTCTACCTTACCAAACATGATATCCTTCTCCAGTGACTATTCCCTCCTGACAATATGTCCTAAGTATGAGACACGAAGTTTGACCATCTTGGCTTACAAGGAGCAACTGGCTGCATTTCTTCCAAAACGGATCTATTGGTTCTTTTGGCAGCCCATTGAACTTTCAATATTCTAAAACACAATAACTGAAAAGCCTCAATTCTTCTATGCTCTTCCTTATTCACTGTCCAGCTTTCTCATGCATATGAGGTTATTGAAAATGCCATGGCTTGGGTCAGGTGCA
>NW_006408520.1:36320646-36326258 GCF_000296735.1 Chrysochloris asiatica | reverse complement strand
CTTTCAATAATGAAAGTCGAGGCTTGAATTTTTTCTTCATTTCCCCCAGCTTGAGAAATGCTGAGCGTGTTCTTCCTTTTTGGTTTTCCAGATCTTTGCATATTTTGTTGTAATATTTGATTTTATCTTCTCGAGCTGATCTTTGAAATTTTCTGTTCAGTTCTTGGACCTCCTCATTTCTTCCATTTGCTTTAGCATCTCTATGCAGGAGAACAAGTTCAGTGTGTCTTCTGACTTCTGACATCCATTTTGACCTTTTTCTTATTTCTTGTCTTCACAATGCCTTTTTGCCTTCTTCATGTATGATGTTGTTGATGTCATCTCACAACTCTCTTGGTCTTCGGTCTTTAGTGTTTAATGTATCAAATCTGTTCTTCAAATAATGTCTATTTTGGCTCTTGTGGACTTGTTTTCATTTACTTCAGCTTCGGTTTGAATTTGCACATGAGTAATTGATGGTCTTTTCCACAATCTGCCCCTGACTTTGTTTTCACTGTTAATATGGAGCTTTTCCATCATCTCTTTCTGCAGATGTAGTCAATTTGATTAGTATGTATTCCATCTGGTGAGGTCCATGTGTATAGTCATCTCTTATGCTGTCTAAAGAAGTTATTAGAAATGAACAAATCATTGGTTTTGCAGAATTCTATCATGCATTCTCCAGCATCATTTCTATCACCAAGGCCATATTTTCCAATTATTGATCCTTCTTCTTTGCTCCCTACCTTTGCATTCCAATCACCAGTAATGATCAATACATCTTTATTGCGTGTTTGATCAATTTCAGATTGAAGAACTTGGTAGAATTCTTCTACTTTGTTCTCATTGGCTTTAGTGTTTGTTTCGTAAATTTAAATAATAGTGGTATTATCTGGTGTTTCCTTGAGGCATATTGATATTATCTTATCACAGACAGTGTTGGACCTCATGACTGATCTTGACACTTTCTTTTTGATGATGAATGCAGTACCATTCCTTTTCAATTTGTCATTCCCAGCATAATAGAACATGTGGTTGTTAGATTCAAAATGGCCAATATCAGTCCATTTCAGCTCTCTAATGCCTAAGATATCAATGTTTATGCATTCAGTTTCATTTTTGGCAACTTCCTATTTGCCCAGATTCACACTTTGTACATTCCATGTTCCAATTTTTAATGGATATGTACAGCTGTTTCTCTTAATTTTGAGTTGTGCCCCATCAGCAGATGAAGGTCCCGTGGACTTTTCTCCCACAAGCTTTGCTCCATTCATGTTATAACAGTGAACTCTACTTTGAGGAGGCAACTCTTCCACAGTCGCATTTTGATTGCCTTCCAATCTGAGGGACTCCTTTTTCAGCACTATATCTGACAGTGTTTCTCTGCTATTCATAAGGTTTTCAGTGACTGAAGATTTGGAAATAGTTCATCACTCTTTCTTCCTAGACTGGATCATAACCAACTTCAATTACTAAAAAAAATGTGTTATGGATAAAAGACAGGAAATGATTAGGGACTCAATAGTTATTATTCCTAGAGTTTTTTCATGACAAAATTTTTTTTTAGTCTTCCTAGTTTAGAGCAATAAATACTGTATTACTAATCAAATTCAGTATTTAATAGCACTGAATAATTGTTAAAGAGTAATGGACTCTCTTTCCTTTTCACTATAAGCCTTAGCACTGACATTACCTTATTATCATTTTGTCTCCCATTATGATCAGCAGAAGAGTCCTTCAGTGGTACCAACAGTTATTGCTTTTTGTTGTTGACCAAAAGGTTGGAGGTTGGAGTCTACCCAGAATGTCTTGGAAGAAAGTGCTGGTGAGAGACTTCAGAAAAATCAGCCATTGAAAACCTTTTGGACCCAGAGCTCTACTCTTGAGATATGGATTAATCATGAGTTGATATCATCTCAGTGGCAACTATTTTATGATCAGCAAAAAACAAAACCACTCAGAAAGTGCAACAGTATTCTGAAGAATATGCTTTAACCTCCTCGAGAATCTGTTATTATCTACCTGATTAGAATTATATTGTGAGAACAGACATCTTTTAAATTTAAATCATATATCTTAATTATTATTTCTATTTTTCCAATTCACATTTAGAACTTTTTTATTCATTGAACAAGTGTTTATTGAAACTCATTTTATACCAGACTCTTTGATGAGTACTATGTACATAAGACTAAATAAAACTCACTATATTTCAAAAACAATTTTGAACATAATCATTGTAAGATAATACTCCATATCTCCATATGTGACAGGTTGTACCTGTTTTCTAGATAGGCAACAGAACATTAGAAACAATTCTTCAATAAATAATATGGATCACTCCATATCTATCACTTCCTGATATACATTGTTGTTGTTGTTAAATGTCATGGAGTTGGATACTACTCATAATGACCCTGTATAGGGTTTTTGAGGAGTTTTTAAATATTTGTGGAAATAGAAACCTCATATTTCTCCTTGGAGCAGCTAGTGCACTTGAACTACTTATTTTGTGGTTTACAGTCTAGTGCTTATCATATGGAACCACGATGCTCTTGAATATGCATTGTTGTTGTTGTTAAATGCTGTCGAGTCAGTTTTGACTCATAACAACTCTGTATAGGGTTTCCAAGGAGCAGCTGGTGGGTTTGTGGCTCACAGTCCAGTACTGATACTACAGCATCACACCAGGAGTCCCTATTACCTTACAAGATGATAGAAATAATACTTTATATTCCAATTTTATGATAGCTAAATTGGTTAATTTAATATTCCAACTGGTCAATTATTAAAGTGGGACCCAAGCTACATTTTTACTTTAATTATAAAATGTCTTACAAGATGAGAGTCCACTTCCCTATAAAACCCACTGTCACAGAGTAGAATTGGACTCATAGCAATTCTACATAGGGTTTACGAGACTGCAAGTTTTTACTTGAGCAGAAAGTCTCCCCTTTTTCCCATTGAGCTGATGGTGGGTTTGAACAGCTGATTTTGTGGTTAGCAGTACTACAGTGACACCAGGATTCTCCCACTTTCCTACGAAAGATATAAAATGATACAGCTCATCTGTATTCGCAGGTGTCCATTAGTCATGTGTCAGATGCACAGCTGAACAAGTTTAATTCTGTTTAGCAAAAATATCCTAAGTGTTTTTGCAGTAATGGAAGGTTTCTAAAAGGAGCTTTGGTAGCATAGTTGTTACGAATCGGGCTGCGAACCTTAAGGTCAGTAGTTCGAAACTACCCACTGTTCCACGGGGGAAAGATGAGGCTTTCTGCTCCCGTAAAGATTAACAGCCTCAGAAACCCTGTACAAGGTCACTATGAGTCAGAACCGACTCCACGGCACATAACAACAACACCTTGGGCTGAGGAATGACCTTAACCACAGATCCTTTATATTTCGCTATCTCTCTGGATTTGTAAATAACGTTGTTGTTGTTGTTATGTGCATTAATAGAACTAAATTAAAGCATGTCTGAGTCTTTAACACTGATTATTTGTGGTGCACTCTCCACTATTTATGCTCACATTCGAATGGGATATATGAGTTAAATATATATCAGTATATTTGTATATGTGGGAGTCCTGGTGTGGCTCTGCAGGATAAGCACTGGACTGCTAACCAAAATGTTTGACATCCAAATCCACCAGCTGCTCCTTGGAAACTGTACCGCTATAAATCAGAACTGACTTGAAGGCACTTAACAACAACAACAGCAACATGTATATGTGTGGTGTGTATATTAGCTATCCTTGTGTAACGCTGTAGGATCAGCACTGGACTGCAAACCACAAAGTAAGCAGTTCAAACTCACCAATTGCTCCTCGGAAACCCTATACAAGGTCACTATGAGTCAGAATCAACTCAACAGCACTTAACAACAACAACAACACAATAATGATTGAATGCAAAAGTGACATAAGCAAAGCCATTTTAGTGGGAAGAGATGAAGTGGATTATAAATTTTTCAATGTATGTGGCTACTAAGATTTTTACTGTGAAACATAGTTTCTGCCATAATATTCAACAAGTTCTACAGCAAAGATAATAATGTCAAATGAATTTAGTTTTTTTAAAAAATCAATGTAAAATTATGTTTGTCTCCCACAGCAAAAAATCAAGTTTCACCATATTTTTGAAGTACCATTAATGATACCCAACAGGGGCAGAAGCGAGAGTGATTGCAAAGAGCATGATGTAAATACATGGAAGGCTCAACCTGATGATATATACTGATTTGCTTTATGCTGGGCCAGATATATCACAAGTCATGTGATTATAGTGTTATAAGCATATTCTTATGTGGTTGACAAGAAATAATTAATTGTGAGGTTATACCTAAAATGTCCAAAATGAAAACTAAAATGTAGTTATGATATACAAATTTCTGAAATAGTATTAATTTCATTTAGTTCCCTGCTAGTTCCCTCCCAAGACTGCATTTACTTTTCTTTTTGTCCTATCCACTTGACATCTATGGAGCTTTGCTTTGGACAACTGGCTTTGTTAAAGTCTTAAGCAAGTGCTTACCACACATATTGGATAAGCAGTTCCTGAATACCAATAATTTCAGAGTGTTGATCCTCTCACCAATCTATGAACTCAAATGTGCATCTTCATTGAACATTTGTTAAAGGAATAAATTCTGCTTCCCTTGACATTAAAAATCTATTTGGTGAACCCCAAAATAATGAATAATACTATTGATAAAGCATTTTTAAAATACTCTGTGTCTCTACGATGTTAAATCCTACTTCATACAATTCATATAATTTTGACCAAATACTATTAGTTCTTTATATATATTAATTAATACTTAGCATAGTCCTTGAGATGGATAGTATTATTATCCCCAATTAAAGATGAAGAAACCAAGGCACCTAAAAACGGAATCACTTTTCCCAGGATGAATGGCTGGTAAGTTGGGTAGCTTGACTCCAAAATCCAAGTATTTTACAACTCCAGTTCTGTATGTTGTGGGCATAATTTCTGTAAAATAATGCCCCAGACAGTTAGATCATAGAATTGCTGTTGTTAAGTGACTCACAGCATGTATAGGCCTTCCGAGGAGCACCTCCTAAGTTTGGACTGTCAATCTTGTGGTTCATACGAAACTTGTGGTCTAGTACTTATCTTACAGCCCCATGCCAGGACTCCATATAGGACATTAACCCTAATGAAAAGAGGAAAGGGAAAGTTGTATTATGCTTCTTTGGTGATCTGTAATATTTTTAGGTTACAACTCATGTTCTAATTTAATAATGTCTACCATCGAATTTATTTTAGCTTACGTGTAAACTACTGTAATTTTTTCCTCATTAAACAAGTGTACGTTAAAAATAATTGCTGTAAAATCATAGAAAACTTTATTAACAAAAAATTGAAAATGTGAAACAGTTGTATCTCAACGTATCCTCCATCTAGGTCCATACACTTCTGAAGGTGGTGTTTTCACATCACTAACCCTTCATAGTGGTTACAAAGCAGTCAGCTAATTTCATGGTCAGCAGTTTGAAACTACCAGCAGTTCTGTGGGAGAAAGATGAGGCTTTCTGCTCCCATAAATATTGGCAGCCTAGGGAACCATATACAGGGTCACTAAGCATTGAACTCAGCTCCATGGCACA
>NW_006408520.1:36316587-36317875 GCF_000296735.1 Chrysochloris asiatica | reverse complement strand
AGCAATGCAGGAGTGTCCCAGTCTCCCACCAGCATTTATTGTCCTCTACTTCTTTTATCTTTGCTGTTACTGCTGGTATGCCTTGTTGTTTTGATTTGCATCTCTCTAATGGCTAGTGATCATGAACACTTCTTCATGTGTTTGTTGGCTGCCCGGATCTCTTCCTTGGTGAAGTGTCTGTTCATGTCCTATGCCCATTTTTAAATTGGGTTATTTATCCTTTTCTTATAGAGGTGTTGTAGTTTCCTGTATATTTAGTGAGTTCCTTTTCTGATGTGTCATTGGAAAAGATTTTTTCCCATTCTGTGAGTTCCCTTTTTACTCATTGAGTGAAGTCTTTTGATGCACATACATTTTTAATATTTAGTATGTCCCACTCACCTATTTTGTCTATTTTGTTTGTGTAGTTTTCAAAATGTTTTGTAGTCTGTGTATTTCCTGTATTAGAGCCCTCAGATTTGTCCCTATTTTTTCATTGATGACTTTCATAATTTTGGGATTCACATTTAGGTCTTTAATCCATGATGAGTTGGTTTTTGTATAGGGCATGAGGTAAAGTTCTAGTTTCAATCTTTTGCATATCGCTTTCCAGTTCGTCCAGCATCATCTGTTAAAGACACTATCTCCTCCCCATGTAACATACCTAGGCACTTTGTCAAAAATCAGTTGGCTGTATGTGGATGGGTTAATTTCTGGATTCTCTATTCTGTTCCATTGATCAATGTATCATTCATTGTACAAGTACCATGCTGTTTTGAACACTGTAGCCATGTAGTAATTTTTTTGTTTTGTTTTTGTTGACCACTGTAGCCATGTAGTAGAAATCAGGGAGTGAGTAGCTTCCAAACTTGTTCTTTTGGAGCAGTGCTTTGTTAACCTGGGACTCTCTCCTTTCCATATAAAGTTTGTAATTGTCTTTTCCATCTCTTTGAAGCATGTCACTGAAATCTTGATTGGGATTGCATTATATGTATAAATAGCTTTGGGTAATATTGATATTTTCACAATGTTGAGTCTTCCTATCCAGGGACATGATATGTTCTTCCACTTGTTAAAGTCTCTTTTGGTTTCTTGTAGTAGTTGCTGTTGTTGTTAGGTGCCATCGTGTCGGTACCGACCTATAGCAACCTTATGCACAGCAGAACGAAACACTGCCCGATCCTGGGTCAACCTCACTACCATTGCCATGCTTGAGTCCATCGATGCTGCCACTTTGCCAATCCATCTCATTGGGGGTCTTCCTCTTTTTCTCTGACCTTCCACTCAACCAAACATGGTATCCTTCTCC
>NW_006408520.1:36315956-36316487 GCF_000296735.1 Chrysochloris asiatica | reverse complement strand
GGTTTCCACCCAGGTTCACAAGAGTCTATTGAACACTGTAGGGCTTAGCTCACAGCTTCATTGCTGTTTTTCCCTCACCCTTATCGGTGATGAACGTGGTCATCAATCAGAGCGTGTATTCCCATTGAGTCTTTGTCTTGGAAGGGGGTTTGCTCTGAGGGGACCCGACCACTTGCCTTGATGTCTCCTTGGTAAGCAACTTGCTTGTTCTTGTAGTATTCAGTTGAACTGCTTATATTGTTTTGTATTTTTCCTGTCCGTCTTTCTTTCAGGAAGTATCTTCTGTTCTTCTAGACACACCAGGCTGGTCTGCTTGTCTTTTCAAGTGGATGTTTCCCACCTCAGAAAATTTTGGATGTGGTTCAGGATTCCATCTATGGTCTTATGTAATGCAGAGGCTCCACAGGAAGTCTCCTTCACTGGGCATGTTGTAGCCCCATTTTAGGTATTCCAATCAGTAATAGGCAAAAGACGAACTTACAAGTTTTCTATAGTGATATTTCTGGCTATTCCTTTCTCTCCCCATCCAGT
>NW_006408520.1:36303360-36315856 GCF_000296735.1 Chrysochloris asiatica | reverse complement strand
TGTCCACTCACTCAGACACCCTTTCTAGTCACCAGAATGGAGGTGCATAAACAGTGGGGGTGGGGGCCTATGAACAGATTCCAAAAATAAGAAAATCAGAGCAAAACAAAACTGACAATTGTATTGTCCACCTCTGTTCCAAGGTTCCCGAGGCATTTTTCTGTGGTGTGTCTGCACCCCTGCTTGGTCTTGCCATTTGGTCTCACCCAAGTTGTTGGCTCCAGGCCACCAATTCCTCCCAGCAGATTCAAAAGTACACGATTTCTTACTTCTGCTACATGTTCCAGTAGCTATAAGTCTTCAAACTTTTCTTACCTATGTGGATCTGAGTTTTGGAGCTCTGTCCTGAATCTACATTGCCTGGTATTTTATGGTATTGCTGATGGCGAACCTCACTGCACCTCCACCCAGTTAGTGAGCTGCCATCAAGCCCTGCCTCCCCACAACCTGCATAGCCTTTTGAAATTACCTCTGCTTCTTGATTTTAACTGGTCTAGCAAATTCCCTAGGAAACTATTGCTTTGATTAGTCCTTTTTGTTGTTGTTGTTTTAACACACCCTAGCAACAGTAGTGAGGTTGATACAGGATTTGGCAGTGTTTCCTTCTGCTGTGCATAAGGTTGCGATGTTTCAGTACCGACTTGATGGCACCTAACAACAACAACAAGACTAAGACAATGGTATTACTGAGCGAACCTGTCTGCAGACATCTAGTGATTGCAAAGGTATATTTAAACGTTTTTTGTTTGGAATAAACCCATATATGTATGAGCTGGAACCATAGAAGCAATACCTTGGGACTTACCTTCAGATAATCAAAAAGTTACCATCATATGTTGTTGTTAAGTTCTGCCGAGCAGATTTCTACCCATAGCAACCCTGTATAGGGTTTCCAAGGAGCAGCTAGTAAGCTTGAATCACCACTTTGCAGGCCAAACGACTTTGCAGTCTGATGTATTAGCCCACAGTGCCACACCAGGACTCCATATAGTCATCAGCAAAATTGATAATTTTTCTCAAACTTTTCAGAAAACCTGGATGAATAAATCAGCAGATATGAGAATATCTGAAATAAGATACCTACCTTTGATGATAGAAATTAATTTGTTCTTTGGTAGGTGTACAACATTTTAAATAAATTGCTGTCTGGCAACTCTGGGTCCTAATTTCCATGGAATCATTTAATTTATATATTTATGGACTTAATTTAGTAGTCTCATAAAATTTAGGGAAAAAATTAGCATAAGTTTAGTTGTGAAGCGTACATCAGTAAGAATTCAAATCTCTTGTAAAATAATAATAATGATGATGACTTCTGCTAAACAGTTAGATCATTCCCTCAAAGAATGTATTATTTTTGCTTTTCCATAAAATTGTGAGTTTCATCACTTTTGAGAGTAATCAGTACACAACTACTATATATAACATTATGCTTGGACATCAAAGAAAAATGGATAAACATCAGGTTTTACTTCCAATAGGAAAATTATTGTATACAGTATTCATAGTTCAAACATTTTCAAAAATAATATTTAATCTTTAAAGAATAATACCAATCAAGAAACTGCAGGTTTTCTCATATTTTATTTACCTTTAGGAAATATGAAGAACTAGAGTACGAAAAAATATGAAAATGGAAAAAGTTTCCTTCGTTCAAATGAGGATGAAGTCTGTTTTATCTTTTTCTTTTGTTTTGCTTTTATAACATTCTGGTAGATGATAAGAGGCTGAAATATGTACAATAGTATGTCAAAATAAGCCTTCCCTATAATGTAAACACATGGAATTTCATGTATCCCAATGGCCCTGTGCATCCCTAAAATACTATAGTCTTGGAACTTAAGTTACTTGCTGAGGTCAGAATGTAACCTGGGAAATTCCAGGCTTGCATTGTGAAGTGACAAATGACAGCAATTTCTCAGGTAATTACAAGCAATAAAGGTACATCTTTTTCTCCCTCCTGCAGGAAAGTTTTTGTTATTAAGTGCCATTGAGAGGGTTGGATTCTAATGACCTTGTATAGGGTTACTTAAGAGAGGCTGATGGGTTTAAACAACTGAACTTTTGGATAGTGGTTCAATGCTAAACAATAAATTTTAATGTTTTATTTTGGGTGACAGATGAAGCTGTAGAGGAACTGAAAGTTCAGAATAAATTCTAGAAACAATACCATTTCTGTGCTATATTGATTGATATATTGATATTGATTGATTATAAAGACCAATTTTTATTGTTGTGGAATCTCTGTACGCTTTCAAATTCTTGTTTGCTAAGCCCAATTGGAAATAGTCTTATAATGTACTCAAAATATATTTTTAAAATTTAATAAAGAAGTTAGTCACCTATTTAATGTTCCAAAACAGCTTATATATTACTTATCATACTCTAGATCCACCATATCTCTCTGCATTTTTTGAGATTGAACCTTCTTAACTATCATTTTTTCTTACTGTTAGGTGCTGTGGAATCCGTTACTACAACTCATAACTACTAGATTTATAATCAAGTGAAATGTTGCCCAGTCCTTCAACATTCTCACAAAAGTTGGTATATTTGAGCCCAAAAACATACCCAAAGTAAGCAAGACAAAGTCTTGTTTCTTAGCCCCTTAAGGTCAGCGGTTCGAAACTACCAGCCGCTCCGGGGAGAAAGATGAAGCTTTCTACTCCCGTAAAGATTTACACCCTCGGAAACCCTGTACAGGGTTGCTATGGGTCGAAACCGACTTGACGGCATTTAACAATAACAACAACAAAGGAACAGCCAAGCTGTACTTCCTCCAACACAAATTTGTTTATTCTTCTAGCAGTTCATGATATGTTCAATATTCTTTGAGTCCCTGTTTGACCAAATGGTTAATGTACTTAGATAATAGCCAAAAGATTGTAGGTTCTAGCCTTCTGAGAGGTACTTTGATCTACTTATGAAAATCATCCATTGAAAACCTTACGAAGCAGAGTTCTACTTTGACATGGGACTGCCCTGGGCTGGAATAGATTTAAAGGCAACAGGTTTTTGCTTACTATATACTCATTCATGCATTATTATCTTTGGAATTTAATCTGAAATGCATTCTTTGTTCATGCTTCCCAAACTCATATAGGCTATATGACATATTTTAATAAATACCAGAATTTACATTCTTAAAAAGAAAAAAAAGGAAGTGTTGAATGTTCCTTATATAGCTTACTGTTTATTGAATCCCTGTCACATACTTTCTCTCCCTGCTCAAAGTAGTAAACTGTATGCTAGGATATCCTATGAAAACAGACTGTGAATAATTATGTGCTTTATTCTAATCAGAAGGCTAGTAAGGAGGAAAATGACCTGCTACATATTCTGTATGAGAACATCTTTTGGTTATCTATGGCTTCATGAAATAGACAGAGTTTCAAAGTTGCCTTTGAATTCTGGGTGAAGAAACATATGATCTCGCCTGTCACACATTTCAACGAATCTGTAATCTTTGAGCCAATGTCATTACTTTGAATTTGGTTTCTGAGCATTGAATAAAACGTTTATGTAGGTATATGATAAAACCAAAGGCACCTGGTTTCATTTTGTTATTGTATTTTTCTTCCTTAGTGAATGTTTAAAACTACCTATGATCTCCCTTTTGCTCCTCCTTCTCTCCCCCTTCTTCCCCTCCTATTTTCTTAATTTCCTTCTTTTCATTTTGTCTTAGGTTATAATGACAGAAAGTAAAAGTACCAGAAAGACTAGTTAGGAATGATCCTAAAAGTTTGAAATAAGAGAAAACAAAACAGAATAAATATTCTCCCTCCAAACACCCATTTTTCTCTGGAGAACCTCGGGGGAACTAGTTAAAATAGTTGCTAGGCAGCCTGTTCTTTATTTCACAAAGGGTTAGAACTTTATTCATGTTTACAGATATGCCCTTGCAAAATTTAAAAATGAATAGCCTTTTCTTTAATAGATCCAATTTAATTGAAAGCTAATATTTTAGGTACAGTTACAATTTTTAATTACAGAGGAACCTATTCTATGTGGTAATGATATTTACAGAATCCATGAGTTTTTTGGGCAATTTATTTATTTATTTTTGTCTCTATATTTTACTGCCCTAGAGTTTACTTGAAAATTGTACACACCAACTGCTCACAGATACCTGATCTAGTTTTTCATAGTGTGGAAAGGGCTATATATATATTTTTTTTACCATGTCCCTTGAGAAACTGCAGCTCTATTAGAAATGAGATAGTCAATGAAATTATTTTAAGAACTAGAAGGAAAGTAATTCTATACTATACATACACACACACACACACGTGCTCATTTTCACACAAATGCATGTACATCTATTGCTACTACTTCTATTTTATCCTTTTAACCATGATAAAACTATCTTTCCTCTCTTTATGATTTAGAAAACCTTTCTGTTGCCAGATTTCTTTTTGAGGAAATCTAAAGCACTTTTAATAATTCTTGATTTGTTTTTGCATTGTGCTATTTATTTTTATTGCTGGTCCTTGAATTCTTATCTTAGTTATTCAGGTGAATTAAATAGCTTAAGTATACAGTCTCCACCAAGGGGTATATATCATTATCTAAGCCATGCTACTGAAAGAATATCATATTCCCACCCCAGGTTCTTCTACATCCTTGCCATTGGTCTCTTTTTCCTTCGTGACTCATTGTGAATTCATCTGTAACACTCTGTCATCTATTAGTCTTTCAGTTCTTACTGTGCTCCAGAGCTGGTACACTGATTCAATCCCATATGCCCCAACCATGGTTTCTTAACCTACAGTGAATGAACTGTCCTTTCTGTAACTGGCCCAACTGTTTCTTTCCTGATCTTTTTCAGTTGTGTTTTGTTTTGATTTATTTTATTCTCTGAGATGTGGCTCTACATATTCCACCATATTCTTAAGAATACACCACTCACCTCAAAAAAGATGGTCTCAATAATCTTTAGATCTTTGTAACAACACAGAGTAATTGTTAGCACATCTCTACTCTTCTGATATATTAAGATTAGGAAGGAATTGTGGCGTGCACAATACTTTAAAGGACAGGTTCTGACAAGGGTGATGTCAGAAACCCTATACATGTTTGCTGTAAATCAGAAAAAACTCGAAGGCACTTAACAACAATAGCCATTAAAACACTAAGAATGATTTTGATGATTTGGAATCATTTGACAATAAACTGCTTAACATGGATTTGTTGGGTTGTGAACAGTCTTCTCAACAGCTCTAGCAAACATGATGTTGGATATATCATTTAATCTTGATGTTCCTTTGTTACCTTGCCTTAAAATGGGAAATAGTTTCACTATTTCTAATGCAAGATTACTGTGAGAATAAAATAGAATATTGAAAAAACAAATACCGTAGCACTTCTTGAACAAATCTGTTGACCAACATTCATGGTAATGAATATTTACATAAATATAATGTTTCCATTGAATTTGGGTAGAAATAGATGAGTCATCCCAACAAACAATTTTTCTTTATATTATTTAAGTGTTCTTGATATACAAGAGACTGAATGTTAGAGTAGAGAAAAAGCTATTTGGTTTTTAACAAATGGCCTTAAATTTTGATCTCTTCTCTAATTTTTACTGGGTTTAGGTCCCTGTGGTGTTAGTAGGTCTTAATGAATGGCAGTGTTATTTCATCTTTGGAGATGTTAATTATGTATTTTCTAGATATAATTTTTGTGCTTTTTCAAGTTCTTTGTTTGATTTTTTTATACCATATTTGAATTCTAGAAATCTAATTGTAGTATTGTCTTGAATTTACTAAAGTTCTATCACGTCTTTTAGGATCATCTCTGAATGTCATCAGAATGCTGATAACTTATTCCTGTAGCAGAAAGAAATCCTCTAGGATCTACTGAACCTCTGAAGATAAATTTTTTCTTGCCTTTATTAATAAATACCCCACTTGTCATACTACTTGCAAAGTAAAGCAAAAATATACTCTGAAAAATATTTCTAGAGCTCATGGTAAAGAAAAGTTATTTCATCACAGCTTTATCTCAGCTAACACTTTGGCCCTTTTCATTTTTCTAATACTGTTTCACTAATAATTGTTCTTTAGGGAAAATATATATTCATTTAAAGTATTATAAAATTTAATATCAAGATTTATTTGGTTTAAAATAGTTCTAATGTCGTCCATTTTTGTAGAATATTCAGAAATAACTCACTTAATGACATTATTTTTGCATATAATGTATCTTTATTATGTATAATTTATCTATCTATGCCTTTGTTGTTGTTGTTAAGTGCCATCAAGTCAGTTCCAACTCATAGCAACTCTGGATAGAGTTTCTGAGCAGAGGCTGGTAGATTTTAACAGGTGATTTTGAGGCTAGCAGTCCAGTGTTTATCATACAGCATTGCATTAGTACTCCATCTACACCTATCAACAATTACCACATGATTTTGGCAAAGTTTTCTTGGGAATGAAGACTAAACATAAAGACTTAGCAATTTAAGAAAGAACGGAATTGAAAGGATATCAGGCAGGTGTTTCTAATGGTCTTCATCCCTCCCTTACAACTCTTCTTTCTTCCTCCATCATTTCTTAGTTGACATATTTTAGAGTAGTGTCATAACATCTGCAACTGATTTCTTTTGGTTTATATATAGAAAGAAAGAAATATGACAAAAATTAAGCCACTAATGAACATGTTTATTTGTTGTATTCCTCTAAGCTTTTCTGTAAATCTGAAACTTTTCAAAGCATAAATTAAGAATATGTGTATACATCTAGCCCCTAAAATGTATCAGATGCTTTGCTAGATACTGGAGAAATTCATTATAGAACAAGAAAGATGAGATCCGTTCATGGAGTTTATGTCTTATGTAAGTAACATATGTTAGACCAATACTTTTGCATATTTTTTATTAGTGAATATAGTATGAATTCTTACACAGCTGGTCCAGCCCAGCTATTGAAACCTTGTTGAGCAATACTTGGGCTTCAATCATTCATCAAGAATCAGTCCACTGGCCTCAAAGCATGAACAAGTAAGACGCTCTCATTGCTTATTTTTTTCCTCTCTTCCATTTATCCTTTTGGTCCCTTTAACCATCACCTCTCATGATTCCTGTGAGTGACCCTCCCACACATGGTATCTACAGACTATTTCAATGTATAATTAAAAACTTCAAAAACAATATGATGTTGGAAAACAGTTTCCTAGACTCTGAGTTACTAAGCTTTTTTTTCTCATGAGTCATGTGATTAATGGAATGTGATGAAAGCAGTGTGCATCACTTCCCTTAAAGGAAGCTACTTGCCTTTGATTTTTTTTTTTTTTTTTTTTTTTGCCTTCATTCTCCTGTCAAACACTAGAATCAAATTGTTTGGTTGAGAGTCAGGTTTCATTATTTCTACCACTATGCATGATTCATGGAATAAAGTCAGCTTACTACACAGGATCACCATCTTACTTATGGACTATTTTAACTTGTGGTGCAGCAAATTACTTTATATGGCTCTTGTACCCATACATTTTAACTCTCAGAAATAACATTTTTCCCTGTTGCGTCTGGGTAAGAGAAGGTGGGAGAAGATGATAGGATTGTATGGTCCAACTGTGAGAGGTTAACAGAGCTAATTGTGATTGCAAAAACGTGAAACTCTAATGTGTATAAAATGTGTCATTTCTGAAGCAGGAATGGGGGATCTCAATACCAACAAAAAGAAAGAGCCAGGAGTAGAGCATATTCTTTGGACCTCAAAATCCCTGTGCACTGAACCTCCTCAACACAGGCACAGAAATCTAGGCCATCAGAGAAGTAGTATAGGAGTTGCAGAAGCAAAAATAATAGTCAGAGCACCAGATAGAGAGGTGGACATCACAGTCCATGAAGTAAGTAAGGCTGAGTGACTTTTGTCATGAGGCATCTTTTGCAGAGTGAGGTGCCTCCAGGCACTAAATTGGAGAAGCTAGGTTTGCCGATTCACTGAGCTAGAGCTGAGTGCCTACAGACTGGGGCTTCTTGATGAGTGGTGTGCCCTGTGAGTATTTATCAGCAGTCCTAAAAGAGCTTTGTTGCCTTGCCCAGACTGAGAGAAGCCTGCCTGTGGGCACAGCAGAGAAGAGGTTGTCTTGATTGGAAGAATTGTGTCTGAGCATTTTCTGAGTTCTGCTTTGTAACCCGTTAACTTCCCTAACAAATCCCATAACTGTAAGTAGTGTGTATGTGTTCTGTGTGGCCATTGCAACAAATTATCCAACCGAGTTGAGTACAGAGTGCTGTGGAAGGGATGTTTGGTATGTATGTGTGCTTTTTTTGTTGTTGTATTTTCAGAACTGTTCTAGTTTTAGGTGTCATTTCTCTAGCCACCTCAATCTATAGTCTAATCAATATGTGGATTCAGTTGCCAATGAGTCAGTTCTGACTCATGATGACCTATGTATAGCAGGACTACAGCCCTGTCCTACTCCAATTTCAGTTATCATTGGTATGTTTAGGTCCATTTTTATAGCATCTCTCAATCAATTTCACTGAGAGTTTCCTTTGTTTTTGTTGCTCCTCTATTTTACCAAATATGTCTACAATTAGTGATTGATTGGTCTTTCTAATATAACTAACATCCAAAAAAATGAACTAATATACATCCTAAATAAAAATCCAGCAGTTTATTTATTTGGCTCTTCTTTATTTGGTCCTCAACTATTTTCCCTTCTACAATATGGCTCATGCCCTTATTGACCCTTACCTAACCTACTTAAGGAGTCAGTACTGACTTGAAGGTACCTAACAACAAAATTTGCAAAATATTGACTGTTGCAGAACATCCAAAACAAAGATGGAAAAATGCACAAGTCACTGTACCAAAAAGAAATATTGAATGATACCTTAGTCCAAGGTGCACTGAAGGTTTTTGTAAAGAACAAGGCTACAGGAATTGGTGGAATACAAATTAAAATCTTTCAACAAACTCGCTCATCAAAACCACAGCTTTATTTCCTTATTTTACATTATGGTTCTGTTGATTGTTGTTGTAGACTGCTATTTCTAGCTCCCTATTTCCAGTGATTCTGAAAGATATGCCATGAGTATTTTAAATACTAGCAGGGTGTCGCCCATGGTGGGCAGGTTTTATTTGAGCTTCCAGATGAAGACAGACTAGGAAGAAGGATAGATGGACTACTTTTTGAATATTTAATCAGTGAAAGCTAATGAATAGTAGGAGAGCACTATGAGCACAGATTACTGAATATTTAGATATGATGAAGAACACTGGAATGTTGTCAGATATAGTGTCAAGAGATAAATCCATCAATTGGACGGCACTCAAAATATGACTGGGGAAGAACTGCCACCTCAAAACAGAGTTGATCGTGATGACTCAAATAAAGTAAAGCCTATTGGACCTTCATTTGCAAAATGAAGAGAAAGAGCTATAAACATCCATTAATAATCCAAACATGGAATGTAAGATGTATGACTCTAAAATATTAGAAATTGTCAAAAATGAAATGGAATGCATAAACTGATATGCTAGATATTAGTGAGCTGAGATGGACTAGGAATGGCTATTTTGAATCTGACAAATCACATGGTTTACTGTGCCAAGGATGATGAACTGAACAGGAATGGTGTCACATTCACCATCAAAAAGAAAATATTAAGTTCAGTCATGAAGTGCAACAATGTCTGTGATAGGATAATATCCATACACCTGCCAGGAAGACCAGTTAATACCTCTATTATTCAAATTTACTCACCAACCACTAAAGCCAATTATGATGAAATTAGAGAATTCTAACAACTTCTTCAGTCTGAAATTGATTGAACATGCAATCAGAATGTATTGATAATTACTGGCAATTTGAATGTAACATTTGGAAAGAAAAAGAAAGGATTGATAGTTGGAAAATATGGCCATGGGGACAAAAACAATGCTAGAGATCATATGACTTCATTGCAAATACCATTTTTAAACAACATAAGATCACTATACACATGGACCTCCCCAGATGGAATGCAAGCAAACAAAATTGAGTACATATGTAGACAGAGATGGAGGAATAGCTCCATATCATCAGCCAAAAGAAGACCAGGAGAAGACTGTGGATCATATGCAAAATAAGACTGAAGCTGAAGAAAGTTAAAATAAGTACTCAAGAGCTGAAATAAAAACTTAAGTACATCCAACCTGAATTTAGAGATCATCTGAGGAACAGATTTGATGCATTCGACACTAAAGACTGAAGACCAGAAGAGTTATGGGATGACATCAAGAACATCATACAGGATGAAAACAAAATGTAATTAAGAAGACAAGAAAGAAGGAAAACACCAAAATGGATGTCAGAAGAGACTCTAAAACTTGCTCTTCAGCACAGCGATACTAACACAAATACAAGAAGTGAAGAGGTACAAAGAGCTGAACAGAAAATTTCGAAGGTCAGCTCAAGAAGGCAAAGTCAAATATTATAACAAAATGCACAAAGATCTGGAGTTAGAAAACAAAAATAAAGAACATGCTTAGCATTTCTCAAGCTGAGGGAACTGAAGAAAAAACTCAAGCCTTGACTTATAGTATTGAAGTATTCTATGGACCAAATATTGAGTGAAGCAGAAAACATCAACAGAATATGGAAGGTATACATAGAATCACTGTACCCAAAAGAAATGGTTGATGTTAAACCATTTAAAGAGGTAGCATATGATCAAGAGCTAATGATCCTAAAGGAAGAATTCAAAGGTGCATTGAAGTCATTGGTAAAGAACAAGGCACTGGGAATAAATGGGATACAAATTGAAACCTTTTAACAAACTGATGTGGCACTAGAGGCACTGTCTCATCTATTCTAAGAAATTTGGAAGACTACTATGGGGTCAATTGACTGGAAGAGATCTGTATTTTCACCCATTCCAAAGAGAGGTGACCCAATGGAATGCAGAAATCATCGGACAATATTATTGATATGTGATGTTTTTCTAAAAGTAATACAAAATAGCTGCAGCCATACATCGACAGAGAACTTCCAGAGGTTCAAGTCGGAATTAGAAAAGGACATGAAACAAGGAATATCATTGCTGTTGTCAGATGGACCTTGGCTGAAATCAGATGTTTACCTGTGCTTTATTAACTATGCAAAAACTTTTGATTGTGTGGATCATGACAAGCTATGGACAGTGTTGCAAAGTATGAATATTCTAGAACACTTAATTGTGCTCATGAGGAATCTGTACTTGGAACAAGAGGCAGTTGTTCAAACAGAACTTGGGAACATTGAATGGTATAAAATTAAGAGAGGTGTGTGACAGGGTTGTATTCTTTCACCATACTTGTTCAACCTGTATGCTGAGCAAATAATCCAAGAAGCTGGGTTATATGAAGAAAAACATGACATCAAGTTTGGAGGAAGACTTCTTAACAACCTGCGATATGCAGATGATACAACCTTGCTTGCTGAAAGTAAGAGGACTTAAAATACTTACTCATAAACATCCAAGACCACTATGGATTGCATCTCAATGTAAAGAAAACAAAAATCCTAACCACTGGGCCAATCAACAACATTCTATAAATGGAGAAAAGATTGAAGTTGCCACAGACTTCATGTTGCTTGGATCAACCATCAACACTCATAGAAGCAGCAGTCAAGAAATCAAATGACATATTGCATTAGGCAAATCTTCTGCACAAGATTTCTTTAAAATGTTGAAGAGCAAAAATAATGAGGTAGGTGCAAAACTGGGTGGTATTTTGTTGTGTTATTCATAGGGTCTCTGTGAATTGGCACCGACTTCGTGGCACCCAACAACAACAATTATAAGCCCTGAAAATCTCAACATAATTTTGGAAAGAAAATAATACCTGACTCACTTCTACTTTTTTTTTTTTTTAGTGCAGAACTAACTCCAAACAAATATTTATAATTTGTGATTATGATATTTATGATATTAATAATACTAACAATTCATAGAACATTCATATTTATACCAAGTGTGTGCCTAATGTTTTACATACCTAATCTAAATTCTCAAAATAATGACATGAAATTAACCTTATGACCACTTTACAGATAGATAAATGAAAATTGCAAGAGATTAATCAAAAAGTCAGTGGAAACATACAATTAAGAGAAGCAGGATTTGAATACATGTCTTTCTTTGTATTCAAATACTGGTAAATCTATTTGCCACTATTATGTACTGCTTTTACTTTAAAAAGTATTGTTATTGTTATATGTCAATTCACAGTAATCTAATGCACCACAGGACAAAATACTGGCTTGTCCTGTGTCATCCTCATAGTTACTACTGTCTTTGAGCTCAGTGTCACAGCCACTGTGTCATTCCATCTCATTGAGGGTCTTCCTCTTTTTTTAATGACTTTCTACTTTACAAAATGCACATTGTTATTGTTATTGCTTTGTGGTTGCTTTAGAGTGGTATAGTTGTTGTTGTTGTTGTCAGGTGCCATCGAGTCGGAACCGACTCATAGCTACCCCATGCACAGGAGAACGAAACAATGTCCGATCCTGGGCCAAC
>NW_006408520.1:36278922-36280631 GCF_000296735.1 Chrysochloris asiatica | reverse complement strand
AGGATTTACTTTAATTTTTGGCCTGTTTTGTTTTTAAACTCTCTTTCACTCTCCACACCCCTAGTTCTAGCCTTTTCCATATTTGAAAAAAACAACAACAACAGTTCATGACCAGCTCTTGGGCTGAGAGCATCTGTGTGTATGCATGGCAGAAGAACCCACCAGTGGTGAGAGTGGGGGGTGTCCACTCACTCAGGAATCCCCTCTAGTCACCAGAATGGAGGTGTGCAAACAGTGGAGGGGAGGGCAATGAACAGATACCAAAAAAAAGAAAATGAGAACAAAGCAAAACCGACAAAGTATATTGTCCATCTTTGCTCCGAGGTTCCTGCGGCATTGTTCAATGGTGTGTCTGCACCCCCACTTGGTCTTGTCATTTGGTGTCACCTAAAGTGTCAGCTCCAGACCACTGAGCCCAGCAGATTAAAAAATGCATGATTTCTTACATCTGCTACAAGTTCCAGTAGTTATAAGCCTTCAAACTTTTAAAATATTCCTACCTGTTTAGTTCTGAGTTTTGGAGTTCTGCCCTGAATCTACTTTGCCTGGTATTCTGTGGTGTTGCTGATGGCGAACCTCACTGCATTTCCACCCTAGCCACCATCCTGATTGGTGCATATTTTTATTGTACCTTCAAAATCAAGATTTTTAAAAAAACATTTTGATATTGATGGAGAATTTTGATAAATATTTATGTTGACATAATTGAAATAGGTAAATGTGCTTTTTGAAAGTGTTAATTATTTTCTAATTTCAGAATACAATGTTGTTATTGCACTATTATTGATTTAAAAGTTTCAACAATCACTTTTGAAGTTATTAATAGATCAATGTTTTCATTTAGTTGACTTTATTTCAGGTTAACCTCAACAATGCTGGGTAAATCACATAAAGCAGGACAAAATCATGGTGTTACAAATATACTAAATATCCAGTAGCTAGTTTAGGTCATCAGCATTGATTATTTTCTTCTTAAAAAATTTTTTTTGATGCTTTGACTTTAATGTTGTTGTTGTTAAGTGCCGTCGAGGTTTCTTCTATTTTAAAATTTTAATAACATGGACTAAAGGACAAAAAGGATAAACTTGAACATGACTATATATGTTCTATTAGGAGTTTGGTAAAACTTGGAAATTTTTTTTTTTTTTTCTCTAGGTAGGAGTAAGGACTATTTTCAAAAAAAAAAAAAAAAAAGTATTCTTGAGTAAATACGCAAAATATTCACATTTGTTTTGGAATTGCCTTGCCTAATATTCCACTTGTATTCCAAAACTTACATGTCAACATTGGAGGATAAAATGTTATGGCTTCTCTTTTTTTTCCCATTATGTTTACAAAATTCCTTTATTTAATGGAGGGAATTGTTTTTATCTTATTCTTAAGCTACTTGTAATAAATAATGTAATTGACACCAACAACTCCATTTCTTCAAAGTTGTTTTCTTGTTTCACTTGCTGGTAAAAAATGTTATTGAATCATTGACAGTATTTATCAAATACCCATTTACGCCATGTACTATACCAGGTGCTGGATGAATTGATGAATGAAACTGACATTATTTCACAACTTGAATATAACAAGCTCAGAAGTAAATCCAGTGAAAGATAGAGTATCTATTCAAACTGAGTGCACTTAACTTTGCCAACATTTGACTTGCTGTTCTTAATCAAATTTTGTATATAAATGTTAGTATATACTGGTATATATTT